>NW_017963734.1:289976-649829 GCF_001661395.1 Hyphopichia burtonii NRRL Y-1933 | reverse complement strand
TTTGTGAAACAACATCGGAAGAGAGCATCTTTTACGAGAACAAGTATATAAATAAGTAGGCATTTCCTCATCTGATGGAAATGCCTAGAAGACTTTTTGTGGTGTGGACCTAAGTGGCTAATCCTATTGGTGGATTGAAGAGTGGGTCGATGCCCTACAGAGAGTTTTCATTCGGTAATGACAATAATATATATATATATTTTACTTATGGCTTTTACTATATTAGTATTAATAGTAATAAAGTTATTCTCCCTTTAATAACAGCTAAAAGATTAATCTAGTTAGTAAATTAATCCACCACTAATCGTCATTAGTATGTATCTGACTAATAGCTAACTGCGTGTGTTATGGTCGTCCAGTCTGGTACAGGTATTTACTTCGTAGATACTTGAGGATGATAGAGGTCTAATCTACCCACATTACCCGATATTGAGTAGCAGGCTTACTTACTTATTCTTAAAAAATTTCGGAGCCTGTTTTACAACTAACGCAGGAGGATATGAAATAAGAAATCCTTGTTTCAAAAAATACGAGCAGCATGTAGCCATCATTTAGTTTATCGTGTCGGCCGAGCCTCTTTTCAAGTATTAACCAATGGCAACAATATCTTAGTGTGAGTGAATCTTTTCAAAATAGTATTATAGAATTTTGCAACTTTATCTTTTTCGAGCTAGCGCCATTATTTTCAGTTTCCATTCATGTTACTCAACTGTAAAAACTCTTTAGATCGGATCTGATACTGGCATGGCAGCTTTGGCTTTGATCCTAGTAATATTAGGACTCTACTGTATCGAGCAAAATGGTTGAGAGGATATAAGGCTTTCAAAACGTAGTCGCAAGATACACCATACAATATTGGACAGTAGTCGATTAGTTGGTATATTTTCGTAATTTAATCTTTACGTAGTTATTAAAGGGATGATTAAGTTAATTCTAAAATTTAATATAAACCAAAGAAGATCTAAACTTGAGGAATCCCTAATGTCCATGATTGACACAGATTAAGAATAAGCTATCATCTCTTGTGGAAAACCTATTTATGCAAGCATAAGATTATCTAGAGGCTTGCTGTCTGGGAAGCTGACACAGTGGAAGAAGATGAATAAGAGATTGAGTAAGACTAAAGATTAACCGAATACTTTAATCTCTTTGTTTCGTCTTAATCCCTCGAGCTGCCAGCAGCAAAGCACGCCCAAAAAGTATAAAAATAAACAGAAAGCAAGGTTTAATTTCCAACTGTTTTGTCGATATCAAGACCATGCTGAGTTTTTTTGAAAAAAAATGAAAAAATTGAAAAAATAAAGAAAACTATATTTAATTTATAATCGCTTAATTTTTTCCACTAAAATACTTTTTTTCCAACCAAAATATCCCCTCAGAGGATAGTAAGTGTATAGAATTGTTGAAAATAACGTTATTTTTGAAAATCCTTTTTATGCTAAATCCAAATATCCTTTGAAAAGAAAGTGTTCTGGACAAACCATATTTTTAGAACGTCATACAATTAGGCAACTTGTCCGAGTGGTTAAGGAGAAAGATTAGAAATCTTTTGGGCTTTGCCCGCGCAGGTTCGAATCCTGCAGTTGTCGTTATTTTTTTCTGTTTAGAATACCATTTTTTTTTTTTAACTTTTCAATGGCATACAATTAAACTGATGTACTTGAAATAAAGTATAAAGCAGGGTTATACTCTCTAGTAGAATGTGAGTTACTCTGTTCTCAAAGGTACTCATTCACAATGGCGGCTCCTCTGCTATTTACAAACAATACCCACGATATTCCAACAACTTCCACTCAACGCACTATATCCTTCGGGGAAAAAGTTGCTGTGGTACTCTCTATGCTCTTCGTCTTTGGTCTCGGGACGCTTGTGTTTGCTCAGATCCTTTACGAATGTGTTCAAACTATTCGAGAGTCGAAAGCCCAAGAAAGAGCAGCAAATACCGCCATTGAAAGTAGCTTTACCCCTGATGAAGACTTACATGACTTGCTTAACGGAACCTTGGAAGAAAGAATGCTTGCTGAAAGGGTCTTCAGCTTTGGCTCCAGCAACCGAAGAAGACCATCTCTCCCTATTGTACCAGCACCACCTTATGAAAGACCCCCAGAGTACTACGATTTGGAAGCACAGGACTTCTCTAGCGCCACAGTGACACCCAAATTTCTGCCACTTCCACCGCCACCTCCTCTATATCATTCCATTGAGCATGATTTGAAAAACAGCCACTGACCGAAGTTTTGCAACTTGTGAAAAAAAATGGCTGCAATGCTTCAAGAGTTTGTCGTATTCTCGCGATTTTTTTTTTTGGAGTTTTTCAGTTGTCGCATTTTCGTCGTTTAAAAATAAAGAAGGTGTTGGAGACAACCAAGTACTTCTAGATGTTACGCCTTATTGATCAGAATGGCAAGTCATTTGAAGGAAAATAAGGTGGCTCTCATTACCGGGACCACCTCTAACTTGGGAATTAACATTGCATATCGTTTAATCGATGAACTTCCACAATCGACCAATCTTACGTTGATTGTAACATCTCGAACTCTACCAAGAGTAAAAGATGTTATTACTGAAATCAAGGAACATACAATTAAGAAATACCCTCAGAGATCTGGTCACTTGGAATTCGACTACCTTTTACTTGATTTTACTGATATGGTGTCAGTCTTATCAGCTTATTACGATTTGAATAAAAAATTTGAAAAAGTCGATTATTTGTTTGTAAATTCATCACAAGGTTCCTTTTCTGGAATTGATTGGATGGGTGCCGTCAAGCAGATTATGGAGAGTCCTTTAGAGGCCGTTACAAACCCAACTTATAAGAAACAACGCGTGGGGGTTATGACTAATGATGGAATGGGTCAAGTATTCCAGGCTAACGTGTTTGGTCCATATTATTTGATACACAAGATAAGACATTTACTTAAAGGAGGTAGAATTATTTGGATTTCTTCCATAATGTCTGAGTCCAAATACTTATCATTCAATGACCTCCAATTAATAAAATCCCCGGAGTCCTATGAAGGTTCTAAAAGATTAATCGATTTGTCTCATTTTGCTAGCTATAAAACATTAAAACGAAATAATGATATTACTCAATACTTGGTTCATCCAGGGATTTTCACGAGTTTTTCGTTTAGTCAATATTTGAATGTCTTTACTTTTTATGGTATGTTATGCCTTTTTTACTTGGCTAGGTTCTTTGGTTCTCCTTATCATAATATCGATGCTTATGTCGCAGCAAACGCTCCCATAGTAGCTGCTCTTGGGGATGAAGATCAATCGATAAAATTGGGTTCTTTATCTGGCAGAAGTGGGAAAGAGTATTTGGCTCGTGATGAGATAGATACAACTGGGGCTGAAGATATCGTTGCCTACTTGGACAAGCTTGTAGTTGAATGGAATGAAAAGTTTAAAGACCAAATTGTTAACACTCGTCAACCTTAATTTGATTATATACATATATAGTTAATACAATACTACTACACAAATATTTATACATGGTAATCTAAACATCTGCACGAACATCCACTAGGACATTCCTGCTCAGACTCTTCAGCACCTTCATTCAATGTCCACCACTCAACTGCACAATCAGAATGCATTACATGTTCACAGCTGGTACATACAACAACTCTTTTGTTGACAATTAAATTACATAATGAACAGCTTTTCAATTCATTTCGTTTGACTGTATTCCATGGGTTGTTTCTTGCAGTTTGAATCGTGGTAGAAGGAACAATCTGATCTTTGTCTAAGCCAACTTTTCTGCTCTCGGCCCTTAAACCAAATTTCAAGCTATGTACTTCAAATAAAGATTTATTCGAAACCGGATCAACATCTTCAGTATTTGGGTAGTTAAACTTCAAAATCTTAATTCTGTTGATTGGCAAACCCCACAGGAACAACATTTCTGCATAATGCTCTCGGTATACTTTTATTTTCTCAAAGTCTTGGGCATTCAATAATAAAGATGTGTACATATCATCATATAAATCGAGAGATTCAGCATTCATCATTTCAATTGTAACTAACGGTGGAGGTCTGATCCTGTTTTTGATGAATGAATTTGCGATTTGTTGTCTCTTCAGCTGTATTGCTCTCAGTTTCTTTGATGATCCAGGAAACAATTGGGTCGAATTTTTACGAATTTGTCTCGTTTGTTTTTGATTCCCTCTGAATGGAAATAAACTATATTCATTGGCAGGTGATAAATCCAGGAAAGGTGTCAATGATTGATGTTGAATATTTCTTTTGAGCGAGGAGTGTCTATCAGGTGAGTAGTCTTTGAAACTTGGCACATCTATAGAAGAGCCAATAGATCTTTCATGATCCATAACTTCACTAATTCCTTTACGATTGTTTGAAATGGTAGAGTTTCTGTGATTTTCATATTTACTCTCGAGTTTGATATCACTCAAGGATTCACGAAAAATTTCATTATTGAACATTTCATCGTTTTCTTGATTGAATGAATTAAAACCTTTTAAATCAACGATTGAGGGTATTGGAGGGTTAGCCTTATAGGGTGTGTTAATTGGTATGTTTGGCATGTTAACATCAGTCTTTTTGATATTTGATGTATTCTCAAATAAGATACATGACAACATAGCAAGCATTTGAATATTCCCTTGTGTTTCAAAATATTTGAAAATTTGTTCAATTAACCAAGTATGCCCAAAAGGATGAGTCCCCCAGTAGAACCTATAGTGTTCGTTATTAGAGATTTTTCTCCCAAAATCCGATGTCAGAAGCAAATGGCTCATTTCAGTACTTTTTTCGTTATATTGATTCCCAAGTGGAGCTCTAAAAACAGGATGAATTTCATTAAGCTTCACATCTTTTATTAAAATCATTTCAAGAATTCTCCAAACATCGCTGATTTCCTTAAGCCCATATTTCAAAGCGACTGCACTGTTGTATCTTGACAAGTTTTCCGGAGAATCGCCTAATACTCTATACTCACAGGCCAACTCATACTTATCAGGAATTAAATGCCGGAAATCAAAAATACCAACAACATTAGCACTTTTGCGATTATGACGACGGCTTCTCTTCTTCAGTAAATTATTTTGATCTAATGTAATATCACCATGAGCTGATGATTTATAGTTTGATGCTGTTCCACCTTGACTGGTTAGTCTGTTTAACGAGGACTTGTTATTTCCATGTGAAATGAATCTATTGCCCAAGCCAACCGTTGTTTTGAACAAGCCAGGTATTCTTGACCGGGAAGGAACGTCATTTTGAAAAATTTCATCCCAATCCTTGGTGAAACTATCGTCCGAGGAAGATGAAGTGATGGATTCATTGTCTGATCCATTATATAAATAAGACTCGGTTTGGCCAACTCCATCACTTTCCAAATCCGAATCAGATTCACTACTTTCTGATGAAGCATCATTATTTTTCAACGTGAACCCACCTTCAGAAAATTTAAATCTTTGAACAGTTTTATCAGGTTCATTATTTCTTTTGGTAAGGAAACAAACAAGTTGGCCAGTATTAGACCAAACAGCACCGCAACCTTTAGGAATCGGTGTTGAGTCAAAGGTATTCATAAGTGGTGCGTCACTTGTACCTTCATTTATCCCTCCTTTATCATTAAGGGAAGTTCCATTATCATATCCATTGAGTTCTCCACTTCCAGCCAAATTGTCGTTTATAACTGGAATCAAATCATCTTCATCTTCGTCTTCAGAAGATGATGAATCATCTTTCATAGCATTATAGTCAACATCAGGTTGTTGATTAATTAAGTCATCCGCCCAGCCTTCAGTTCCAATTTCTTGTATTAATTCTGATTCACCATTTTCATCATTACTTTCAGTGCGTGTATTCTCTAGCATCAAAGAGTCCGACAAATCTATTTTATCACCCAATAAATACCTTAAACATGGTTCTAGGCAGAATTTCTTGTATTTATTAGTGAAAAAATTTGCAATTTCTTCAAGGTGTTTCAACATGTCCTTCTTTATTGATAAGTTTAATTCATGAGTCTCTTCAATATCAAATTTGATTGTATTGCTTTTTTGTAACTTTGAAAATCTTCTGCTTGAAGAAACCTTTCCAAGTTCTTCGAGATAAGGGTAATTTTTAGGGAATTTCACTTCTAATCTGATAAATACAAGTTTTTGCTCAGTGACAGTGTCCTCATTATTTATAACCGTTGACGTATTTGCTGGGGTAGAAGTAATATCTTCACTGTTTTGAATTGAATTATTATGATTTACTGATCCCAGACCAGGCATATTAGTAGTTGTTGAAGTAGCTGGAATTGTTTCTGATTTACTATCACGTTTTGCTTCTTTATCAATTACGGTATTTTCTTCGGTACCGCTTGCATTAGAGTCTGAAGCTGAATTTTTATGGGTATTATTTGATGCAATTACGGGAACCGGCCCTCTTAAACTAACTACCAAATGGCCAGTGGAAACAGAAATCTTTTCAAAACGAATCTTAGGAAATTTATGACCAACAATACTGACTTCTTCACCCAAATTAGTAGGTCCGTCTTCACTATCATTGATACTAGCATTTTTGTCGTGGTTATTGATATGTCCGATACGAACACCTGATATCCAATCTAAATGATTTAATTGAGAAACGTTACTTTGCTTATGACTTTTAGCTAGCTTGAATTTGGTAATCGAAGATAATATATCTCCACTTGAGTTGTTTTTGAGGTCTTCGATTGTCACTGGTGGCTCTATGCAATAAGTATTGTATTTGTAACTAAATCTTTCAGCATTTGGAGTAGATGGTTCTACTGATTCATCATCAATATTTTCAGATATCAGAGCATTTGATTTAACCACACTTTCGGAATCCAGCTCCTCATTGATTAAATCATCAAGAATCTTTTGATGAGTAGGGTTGTAATTAATTTTTTCATACAAGTCATCCTCGGGCCATAACTTAAGATCATAGTCCTGAGATGACCAAGTAACAAGTTGATATTCTTTCCAATTATGTTTATTCTCAAATCCATCATAGTTTTCGTGTTGATGTCTCCACAAGAAATCCTTGATAGGACCACTATGGCCTTTAAAGGAATGAATAGGGTCGCCTTGAATTGTTTGGGTTTTACCAGTAGCTTTTGCCTTATTAAAAGCTCCATCATAATTCAAAATATGAACTGCATCTTGACCTCCTCTTAAAGGCATGACACCACAAGCTCTATCTTTACCAAAGGGAAGGTTCCTGGCTCTAGCCACAGGAAACTCTGTATTTATAATAACCGTTGGGTCCAAAGATCTTCTATTAATACTTTTGTCGTCGAAAAAATTGAAAGAATTAGCAAGATTTCTTGCTTTATCAGTACTCAAATCCCAAAAACGAATCAGTTTGTCGTTAGAACAAGTGATTATATTAGAAATACCATTACTAAAGTCCAATCCATTAATTTTGGCATTATGTGCTTTATTAACTTTCAAAACTGGTAAAGAACCATTTCTGGAGTCCCATATGTAGAAATTATTATCATGACTAGAAGCAATTTCATAAGGATTGGCATGATTCCACTTAACTTGGGTTGTTCCAGCTCTCCATTCGGCCCATTGAGCCACTGGTTTCCTGGGAGTTCTCATATCCCATTGGAAAATAAACGTGTCAATGGAACAAGTTGCCAATATTTCAGGATCAAAAGGATGGAAATTTATATCTGTTATTGCTCTGGTATGCTGATGTAAAACATTCAGTATAGCATTATTTGAAGGCCGAGCTAAATCCCAAAGCAATGCTTTTTGATTAGACGTTGATATGCACCATGAGGGTTTTGCCAGGTGATGTGGCGACCATTGGACATCGGCAACCTCCCATGATGTTATGTGATGGAGCCATCGAGGTGTAGTGAAAGGGTCATCAAGGTCTATTATAAATAGTCCTCTTCTACCAGCTAAGACAGCGTCTCTTCCATTGGGCGAGAGAGACATGGCCCCTATTGCACCGTCCACTCGCAACAGGAGTGATTTGCCAAATGTTATTGAATCGTAAGGGCTGTTCGCTGTCTGTGACATTGAATCTTTGGCTAATGATAAAAGGATTAATCTTATAAATCTTGTAGTTGATATCTACATTTTTCATTATTATTGATCCGTACACCACGGATTTTTCAAATTATCAACATAAAAAAAAAAGTATGGAAAAGAACTGTCTTTTGGAGAAACCATTTGAATATCCACTTGATTGATATCAACCAAGGATTGCAAGTTAAAGAAAGAAATTAAAAATGAGTAAGGAGATAGAAGCTTCTAGGACAGCCGAAGATAGGGAAATGGAGGATGCCGAAATGGAAGATGCCTTTAATGATAATGAAGAATCACAACCTCAAGGTGAACAAATACCAGATAGTCAATCACAACAACAACAACAACAAGAGGAGCTGTCACAATCACAGAACGAAAAGCCTAACAATGCGCCAAAACAAGATAAACCACACGTATCATCAGTTCCACATATACCCGATTTACCAGAACTCACGAGAAAAGATAAAACCTTGAAAGAGGTGCTTGACTTGATGGATGGAGAATTTGCTCCTATAATTCCAGACTCTGTCACTGATTATTACTTAGCCAAGAATGGATTTGAAGCCTCTGATGTTAAGATCAAAAGATTACTAGCATTAGCTACTCAAAAATTTATACTGGATATTGCTCAAGATGCTTATGAGTATTCGAGAATTCGTAATGCCTCATCCGTTTATAATAGTTCCAATCCTCAAGTAAGAGCAAAACAACTTTTACAAGGTCAGCAATTTGCTAATCAACAGTCTATAACTGGTGCTAGTAATGGGTCTGGTACCATAGATGGACAGGGTGAACAGCAACCTCAGCAGCAACATTCTAGTAGTAATGCTGGTAATCAGCAAGGAAAGATTGTATTGACGATGGAAGACTTGAGCAGTGCATTGAGTGAATATGGATTGAATACTTCGAGACCTGATTTTTACCGTTAGGATTAATTAATGATTGTTATTTTTGTATATTATTCATGTATTATTCATCAATTGAACTTATTTTAATGAGTTAATCTTTACGTATTGTAGTTGAATATATATATAAGAAGTATAATATAAAGACTTCATACATGTAAGGTAAAAAAAATAACGACAACTGCAGGATTCGAACCTGCGCGGGCAAAGCCCAAAAGATTTCTAATCTTTCTCCTTAACCACTCGGACAAGTTGCCTAATTGTATGACGTTTTGAAAATATGGTTTATCCAGAACACTTTCTTTTGAGGAAACATTTAAATTTGACATAAAAGTTTTTTTACCCTTTTATATATCTCTATCCACTCTCTTTATCTTCTATATAGTTAGTATTTAGATCAAATATATAAAAAAATACGTGAAAAAAAAGTTTTTGTTGAAAATAACGATATTTTCTGTCAGACCATAAAGGTCTGCAGATGATGTACTGGCCCATCTATATTGATAGGCACAATAGATCATAAAATGAAGACACAAATTATATTTAAAGTTTGTGTTAATCCATAAATGAGGCATTATGATAAATGTGCATATATAAATAAATAGGCATTTCCATATTAATGGAAAAATCTTCTACTCGATGTGGGCCGTGGACCAAAGTGATGCTTCTAATTGGTTGAAGCATGGTCGTCGACCTATGGAGAGTTCTTTATATTCGGTAATAAATATTTCTATATAATATTTACAAATTGGCTTTGGATACTTAAGCTTAATCGTAATAAGTTATTTTCTCCCTTTGAATAACGTGAAAAGGTTAATCTGACAGTATCGAATTAATCCACTGTGCTACCAAGTATTAGTATGTATTTGACTAATACTATTTATGCGTGTGTTATGGTCAACCGTACTAGAACCATGTATCTAATACTAATGGATACTGGTGGTTGATTATGGGCCCGATCTACCCACATAACCCGATATTATTATCCACTGAGGGGACTCTTTTGTTGGAAAAAGTGGAAAAAAATTATCCTAGTTTAAGTTCGACCTTTCTTTTCTAGTAATACATATCTTACTATATAATATAACTCTTTATAAGTTTCCAGAAGGCTTGATTTGCAGCCCATTAGTATTAGTGCGCGAAAGGACTTGAAGAACTACATCATTAAGAGTAAGAATATGAAATAATGAAAAATTTGCAGCTTAATTTTGTAAAGAAAGGATTAACGAGGATATAAACTGGTGGAAATGAACGGAGTTCTTGATTTAAGCAGAAAAAATTCATCAAATGCTTAGATTTTATCATATTTTGGCTCTGAGACTATAGATTGAAGTTAGTAGTTTATCAGACCATCAAGTCTGACGATGATCTTTCAACCAATAAAGATCATCAATATGCAATATAACAAGCTAGTTTGGGACAGAATCTTCGTGAGTATCCTTAATTTTATTATGTATTCTTTGATTGGTTGTAATAAGTTATTCTTCCCTTTAATAGTGGTGATCTAAATGATAAATTCGATATTAGTCCGTGTCTGACCAACTCCTTAATGCATGTGTTATGGTTGTTTGTATATTGGAAACTATGTCCAAGCTAAATGTATTTGGACGATAGAGCTCTTATCTACACATAACCTAGAGTCTATCAGGTGAACTAAGTAGTTCGAAACTAACTCTATGAATTTCCTCAAACACAATATTTTGGGCTCTTCAATTATTGGATTTTCCTACCTAAGTCACCATCAATATAAATACTATATTCTTTTAGTCATACTTTTTATCTATTAGCCTCAAAGTTTCTCTATATACTTGGTCTTTAGTGAAATATATAAACATACGGAAGAAACATATATCGGCTGCGAAAAAACTCAACCATCCTTTCGTCATCCTGGTTTTCTCTATTTCGCAAGTCAAGATTGTTTATGAATACATAAGACGAGTACAAATGCTACATGGTGCCGTTGAAACATTCTTATCAAAACAACTGTTAAAAAAATAACTATGGAAAATTACAAAAAAAAAAAGAAAAAGGAGAACTAGTCCAGCTTAGCTTATTCCTTTGGGATCAAAGAACCAAATCTCAAGTGAGATGGGAACCCTTCGAGGGAATGGAAGACTAACCAAACCAATTTTTGCTTAAGAGGAACTCTATACTTAATCAATCTTGGTAAACCAACGATCCCAAGCTCAAAGATATGGACAGCATAAGTTATCACGGCAATCAACTTGAAGTTCTTTTCCGACCAAGAATAAAAATTAGCTAAGAATTGAGGAACATAAGGTAAAATCTTAGAAAAAATAGCATCATGTTCCACAGTTCTTCTGATCAATTTGGGGTCAATACACCCAACAAGAACAATAACCGAAAGTAAATAAATGATCCAGCCATCGACTCCAGGAGTTAAGACTTTCTTAATTTGAACATGGGAATAACCTTGCTTCTCAGCAGCATATTTAGCCATGGAAATCAATTTGGACTTAATATCACCAAAAGCAACAACCTTGATATCTTGATCTTCGGGAACCTCATTCCAGTTCAAGCTAACAACCTCAGTCTTGCCAATTGCCTTGGACTTGTAAGTAATGGTAACATCCTTTTCACTAATATCAGAGATTTTGGCTGATCCTTCAGCAATTTGAGATGCTGGCACCTTACCATAAACTACAACATAATCATGCACACTCAATTGATGATCCCCATTCATGTGGTAGATGATCCTTTCCTTATGTTCACTCATTGTCTTAATGCTTTCTAATATGAATACCTTTGAATAAAAGAAGACTAGTTGCCTGATGACATTCTTTTAGCATGAGATTTAGGGAAAGACACTCAACAGAAAAAAAGCTATGAAAGGACACTTTGCCACTCATTGCCGTAAACGGAAGTCTATATTGGTGTACGGCTGTGCACCCCAGATGTACGGGTGTAAGTTCAAAAGAAGATAAATAAAGAGAGTGGTACGATTATGAAATTGTATAAGCGCAAATCGTATGCTTTTACAAGAGACTTTGCAGTATATAAGGTTGAGATAATTATTGCAAAAAGTATGGACAAGTCGATACGGCTTAACCGCAAAATGACAACTACATATATTCAATCAGCTTATACTGCATCGCCTAGACGGAAACAAATTCCCGATGGTTCAAATGAACTTTATCATTGTACGTCTAATCAAGAAAAGGATACTATTGAGATAACCAGCAAGTTGAGTAGTGATCCAATAAGTTATGTTCACTGGTTTGATGATATAGTGACAGGAATAGTGGGGACTAATTTTGAACAATATTTGGTGGGAGAATTAGTCCCCATTAATGGGCAATATTCCGAATATATAACCAAGATTAATTTAGCAAATGAGTTATGTAAACAGAACGAGATGGCTAATTTATATTTGAATCTGATCATATGTGAATCACTTGACGAAGAAACAAAATCATTAATGCAAACAGAATGTTTGGCAAGTGAAAATTTTGAAATGATTAAATCAAGTTTTGTACCGAGATTGAATGCTTTTTATTTACTTGATTTAGAAAGCAAATTTGATTTTGATCCTAATAATGTATTGGTTTTCTTACACAATTTAGACTCTTTAACCAAACTTTATTATCACATTTTCAGAGAATCTGCCGATTCAGATTTAAAAATTCAGTGGATAATGAATGCTTTGAATAAAAATTACCTTTTAAATAAACCAATAATTGATCAGATTCAAATTGATTGGGGGAAAATATCAAAGGATCCCTTTTATATCAGAACCATTCTCACAAACTTTCTGTTTATCTATAAACATAAACGGGTTAGAAATACTTAAATATTCCTTTTAATATAAACGATGTCATGGTTTAAATCTTCTCTCTTAGTAGTCCTCTCAATGTTTTAAGAAATATAACCAACTCTTTATGATCATCGTATTCGTTTTCTAATAATTCAATAATTTCTTGACCTAATTCTGGATTTGACCTTTCGACTTTTAACGATTCTCCTCCAACGTTAACATCGCACCATACTTCTCGGTCAATCTCATGGGGATCAATATTATCGAATACAAACCTAAGTACATTCTCTTTGATCACTTCAATCTTAAGCCCTAGATATAATTCATACTTTAGTAACTCGGGATAATCTTTTTCTACTTGATCGGCTAAATTTTTCTTCAGGGTGTCGTATTCATTGGTCAATTTGCTAATCGATTCATTCAAGTCTTCTATCTCTTTGTTAACGCTCTTCTTCAATTCTTGTAAATGCTCCTCTTTCTTATTCAAATCATCAACAATAAGTTGTTGATTTTGTAAATCTTCTAATGTCTTGCTTATCAACTCCTTGGTCTTGTCTATCTTAACCTTCATCTGCTCAATGTTTCGCTTCATGGACTGCTCTTGGTTTTCGAGTTCGTGTACTCTAACGTAATGCTTTTGTTTATCGTTCATTATATTGGTTCTCTTATCAACTAATGAATTCTCCAATCGAACATAAAATTCGTCCATTTGACTCTGCAAATTCTCAAACTCATCGATGTGTGATATATTCTGCGGTGCCAAAACACCGTACCCGCCAGTATTCATCTTTGGTGTCTTAAACCCTGTTCTTTGAAATCCGATAGACCTTGTTTTCGTTTTTCAATTACTTCAAAGTTGGTTGTTATGATTTTGTAGGGTATTTTTTTTTTTGCGTGGTGCACGGGTGCGTGTCTAGAAAAGTATACATTTTGACAGTTTTAATCCATCAAAATTGATTTCATTCTTCTTTAAGTATGGCAAAACAGATACATTCAACGGATCCAGAAGAGCTTCAGTCGATAAGACTTCTTACCTTTAATACATGGGGGCTCAAGTATGTATCAAAACATCGTGAGGAACGACTCCGGGCAATTGCTGATCGTTTAGCTGATCCAGAGACTGATGAGGACAATTATCATGTTGTTGCCTTACAAGAGGTTTGGTGTGAAAGTGATTGGGCATACTTTGATGCTGTTTGTCGAAGCAACTACCCGTATCGTAGAATATTTAAATCGGGGATAATTACCGGTCCTGGTTTAGCAATACTCTCCAAGATTCCAATTGATGAAACATTCTTATATAGATTCCCGGTTAATGGAAGACCATCAGCTTTCTTTAGAGGTGATTGGTTTGTTGGTAAATCATTAGCGGTCACGTTACTCAAGCCACATACTTCTAATGCAATTCCACTAGCATTATTGAATAGTCACATGCATGCTCCTTATGCACAATCTGGAGATGCTAGTTATTCAACGCATAGAGCTTGTCAGGCGTGGGACTTATCCAAAGTAGTTAAAACATTGACTAAAGCAGGATATGCAGTTATTCAGGTGGGTGACTTGAATTCAAAACCAGGTTCGTTACCTTATAAGTTATTCACCATTGAAGGCGGGCTCACTGATTCATGGGATGTTTTGAATGAATCCAATCCAATTAGTTCTGTTGAATTAAGCCAAATGTCCCCTTATGATCAAATAATGAAAGGAGGTATTACGTGTGACTCCCAATTGAATACTTGGAGAGCTACAAGAAGATTAGATGAAGCATGTAGATTGGACTATGCTTTAATTGATTCAAATTTAATTAGGCCAATTGGCGCAAAAGTGAAATTCACCGAAACTTTACCTCCTCCTTTGAATTGTTCTTATTCCGATCATTTTGCATTCAGCGCCGACTTATTGATAAGTAATCAAAATGAAAGTTTCGGTGGGAAGCATGATAGGATTCCTGAAAAATTCGAAATTTATCATGAATTACAATCAGAAATTCAAAAATATCGAAATGAAACTATTCCTTATCAGTCAAATTGGCGTAAATGGCATTTTCTTTTATCTTTGATTGTTGTTATATTAATCCATGTTGGAATTACATGGGCTGCAATTCGCCAACCTTGGTCACCGGTATTATTATCCTTATTAAGTACGGTGGTTGGTATAACTGGTGTCATCAATGGTATGATTTGGTACTTTGGTATCAGATCCGAACTGAGAGCCTTACAAGAAGTTCAATTGGAAGTTGAAGATAAGCTTTTTTCACTAAAGAATGAATAATGAAAGTCTATAGAGTAGATAGAATGCATTCTTTATTAATAATTAATACTTAATACTTAATACTTTAAAATTAATGTATTCCATCTGGGTTCTCTACTTCTTCCGGTTTACCTGATGAACTATTGTTCACGTAAAGCACATAGCCAAAGACTTATCCTCTGAGCCAACTTCTCTCTCAGTTTGGGCAATAAACTTTCAAAAACAAGGCGTATCTTCCCTTCTTAATGCCGCTGATGAGATAGGTGTTGCGTTAAGATGGCTAACTGAATCTACCGGTGAAACATGTTTCTTCTACATTTTTTAATGATTAATATTCAAAAGGCATATATTTATTTATAAAACAAAAGCTAACTAAGAGTAAGCCAATTGGTAAAATAAAAAAAAATTTACCAAGCAGCCTCGAGTCTGATTGGAGTACATCCCTTGCCTGCAAAATATTCTTCGTCTTTTGAGAAAAGAATAAATGGTCCAGGTTGGTAGGCAGTAACTTCGGTACAAGCTCTGAAGCAATCGGAGGTGCCATTGTAAGTGAAAACATGATTGTGAAGTGAAACTTTTGTGTCTGCACGGGCTCCAATTTCAACTTGATTTTGGTAGACTCCAAGAGCAGCAGATTCATCATCCGTCACGTTAAGTGTTCCTTCATAAGTGAAGTCAGTTGGATTGTTGTCGGACAAGAACACAGGACCGTAGTTAGTACCATCCGGGTAGCTACTTAAGTGTAATCCATCGTATTCTGACCCGTCATCTTTGACGATTAAGGTGAAAGCATTGGAATAGGATAATAAAGCAGCAGCAGCAGTTAAAAAGGTAGCGAATTTCATTTTTTTGTAATTGTAGTGATTAATAAAAAGATGAATTGACCACCATGGTTGGGAATTGGGTCTCCTTATATACCATTGCCTTTATCTATCTTCGTTGGTCTCTTCTACTCTCCACGAACACTTCATCACAAATATAATTTGTATGTTTATTGATATACTTTTTTTTTTTTTTCGCAGCCGTTCGTTCTATTTTTGCTTCACAATAGCTTTACACGTGAAAGCCCCTTGATAAATCTTCATGTTTGAGAAAGCCTCACGGAGTTACTCTTTTCGTTTCAATTGGATATAGGATAAATGAGTCACTCTTCATTCCAATGATACTTAAATTAAACCCGAAAGCTAAAAATAATTCGTAAACAAAAACTGTTTTTCTCAAATAGATTGATAAAATGTCTAAATGAAAGATGAAGTTCGCTCATTACGAGTGATATGACCACTAATGTTCTAGATCCTGGTACTCTTTTTCGAAAAGACTAATTAAAGTAGATCTTCTTATGTAACATAATGAAGAAGTATAGAATTAAGCTAAAGTAAAAAGCCTGATGGAAAATCAATGGTTGCAAACTCATGCGAGAGAACATAAGAAATTAATAGTTTATTAAAAAATTTTGAAAGGTCTACGATAATATCAAGAAACCGAACTGTTCGCACCATTGTATTATTGAATTGGCAGAATTTTAGTTGAACAACTTGTGATTTGGGATGTAACCTATGTTCATGGTCATGAACACGAGTTCGAGTTATTCGGGTCTAAAGAAATGAATCATCCAAAGCGTTCCGATGAAATCCCGCTGAGCCTTCTAGTAGATATTGCAGTTCTCCACAATAACTCGCTGATAGTTTAATCTGTGAAATTTGCAATAAAGTTTTTGAATAGTACATTGTTTTATTTAATCACATTTAAGACGTATATTTAACCTAAACAAAAAAAGCTACATACGGCATGAAAGCGGCTATCGATAGGCACTTAGCTCTGATAAACACTGATTCTAACTTTAGTACATTCCTTGCCTTCAAGGTCTTTTTCATCCTCTGCATAAAGCACATATGCTGTGTCTCGACCTGGAATGACTTTCTTACAAGCACTAAAATTATTGAATGATCCATTGTAAGTTAACCAATTATATTCAACATCAAAAGTTGAGGAATGGGTTCTTCCAATTACAACTGCATTTCCAGCAACACTCAAGAAAGAATCGTGATCTCTGTCCAAGTAAAATTTGTGGTTTTCAGAATCATGAACAAAAGCGACAGCACCAGTATCTATCAGTGCATAACCGTAACCAGGACCTGCACGGTCATAAGAAATCTTCTTCCCGTCAAATTCGGTTCCCTTAGCTTCAAGAGTAAGAATGATTGCTTCGGAACAGGAGAATAAAGCAGCAGCAGCAGTTAAAATAGTAGCGAATTTCATTTTTTTTTCAAAGTTTTGTAATTGTAGTAATTAATGAATAAACAAATTGATATACATTATAAAAATTTAGTCCTGTTTATATACCATTTGGAGTATTGCCTCTTTCCTCTTGACTACCTTCGAGGGGACCCTTCCACTTACCACCAATATTTCAGTATTTCATATTTGTATTTTTTTTTTCGCAGCCGTTCGTTCTATTTTTAGTGGATATAGATTCATAATCGCTTTACACGTGAAAGCAATCTGATAAAGCTTAAATTTTGATAAAGACTTATTGAAATACTCTTCACAGTTTGTTTATTTGGTAAAATAACCAATGGCTAAAAATAGTTTGTAAATAAAAGCTAATCTAAACTAATTGGAGAACGAAGTTAGAATAACATGAAGATTGAAACAATAGCAGTTACTGTTCTGTTCTAGACTATTTCCTATGCAATAGTTACAAAACCCCAACTAGATAGACTTTTGATCAGCCCATGATTAACGAAAAGGTTGATCTTTGAAAATTCATCTGTAAAATTTATGGCTGCAAAGTTACGAGAACGGCACACAATAAAGTTCGAAAATTAGTTTACAAATCTACATTGATTAATATTCATTAAATAAAAAAAGAGTAGTTCGATACCATTTGATACTTACCGTAAAGCTATTATTGAATATATAACAATAGGGCATACTTTGTTGCATAGTCAAAGGCTAATAACGATATAGAATTATATCAGTAATATTTCACCACCAATCCACCAATCGATATTAGTTTGTTCCTGGCTAATATCACATTAGTGTTGTAGCTATTCTAGAACTTCAAAGAGCACTGCCATAACTTTACGAATGATTCCCTGTGGCTTTAAGTGATTACGACTAAAACTCCTTTCTTGTTCTTCGGCAATGATATAGTCCAAAGGTAGTATAGCTTCAAACAAAAGAAAATGACGTAAGTTAGATGTCTTTTTGAAATTTTCAATTTCTTTTGATTTTTGGGTATTTCAGACATTTCCAGTAGTATGGAGTAAATCTACAAATGGACAACCACCTAGCATGGTGTTATATAGAGACGTACGAAAACTTTTAAAAGCGATGGACTAGTTCAGATTGATATTTTGAAATTAAGCTGAGACTACTAAAAGCCAAATAGGTTGACAGATAACATCAATACAAGAACACTCTCAGGTCGTTGGCCAATATAACTCATTCCATAAGTCCACGATATTTATATTTTGGTTGTAGGATCAGTAAGCCTCTTTGAGAGATTGACTTATCCACTTAGAGCTTTATTTTATGCCAGTATTTACTCGATAGTATCAGAACTGATCATTAGATATCTGGTTATATGGGTATATCAGGCCTCTATCGACCACATATATCTATACTATACATAGACATATGTTCCAGTATGGATGACCATAACACACGCAATAAGACATTAGTCATATACATTCTAATAACTGATTATGGAGTAGATGAATTTATCATATATAGATTAATATTTTTGTTATCATTCAAAGGGAGGAAATAATTTATTACAATTAATACTGAATAACAAAAACAAATATTAAGTATATATAAAGCGTATATCACCGAATGGAGAACTCTTCATGGGAATTGCCCATACTTCTTCCATTAACCAATAGGAGCAGTCACAGAGGTTCACGCTCCACGAAGAGTCATAAAAAGCATTTCCTTTAACAGGGAATCACTACTTATTTATATGTACATGTATCATGCTATCTGGCCCGATGACATTTCACAAAGGATGTTTGTAACATCTCTCTGTTATGATTCGGCTTGATGAATTATGAGGCCTGTTCTGACATAAATCAGGCTTAGACATCATCGCCAGACTGTGAGGTCTGGCGATTTTTCCGATTTTATTTAGAAATAAAGTCGTCTTTCTCTGTGAAATTAAATTATGGCCTTTTTCGCTCTCCCTAATAATGGTTTTACTTACTCGAATGATGGAAAGGAGCTTGATTAGATATTTGAAAAAAAAACAGATTTTTAAAATGCCGGAGCTGAACGTCTTGATAAAGATCCCGAATTTAAATTTGACGTCTACGGCCATATCCAGCATAAAGCATGATTACCCGTCCGATCAATAATTATTAAGCTGCTGAGAGCGATGCTGAGTACGTTAGTGGGAGACCATAATGGAAACCATCGTGCTGTAGACTGTTCTTTTTTGCAACTCTTTTTTTTTTGAACAAGTTTTATAAGGAGTAGCGAGGATTGAAATTGTCTACGTAATGTACTTCAAAGTAGTTTAAACATGCATTCGTAGCGAACCTAAATCATGAAATAGACCTGAATCGTAATCACATAGATTCAAGTTTTAATTAAGTGACCTTGAGCCTTATAATTGAACAGTCCTTCTCGACAGGGGCCTTATTATCGTAAGCAAAGAAAATAGTTGGTAAATTATATTGATAAGATGTTTTGATATTGTTGCATGCATAGAATCCTTCAATGAAGCCATCATAAAAAAAATAACCAACTTCTATATCTGTTCTGTCAGCACCTTTTACACCCATTTTAGCAAGGTTATTTCCATCGATACTGAAGCGATAACTGTTAGCATTAGATAAATACAAGAATTTTTCTCTGGAATCATAACTAAATTCAACCCCAGTAGTTGAATCCAAATATAAGTAGTCAACGCCGGCTTCTTGGTGGAGAGAAGTCACGTTTAACCCTTTGAATAAAAGGTTGTCTGATTCTACAGTTAACTGGAAAGCTCTAGTAAGGGAACAAATAGTAATTGCATAAGAGAGAAAACTGAATATTCTCATATTCATAGGACTTATTATGACAAATTGTAGGAAAATCTTTGGAAAAGGTAAAGACTTGAACAGGAATTCAGGGTATAACAATACTCTTTTATATGATTTCCAATGAACAATGCAGTTCCTTGTTCGTAAAGAATACTGCCCTTTTTTTTTTTTTTTTTTGCAACCGTCAAAACTTTCTTCTTGGATTGTCTACATTTGGAATCTTGGGAATAATGGATAAACGGTTTGCCCTGCTTAGATCATACTTCAGATGGTTATTCACCGGATGAGACAATCGCTAGTTAATTGTTTTGCGGAACACAAATCCATTCCGTTAAGGAATTTTAAAACCATAACGAGATTTAGTCTGTAAGTTGCGAAGTCAAACTAGTTGACGAACTGTCAACTTTGGGTAGCAGAAGTATGGACCCAGTGCTGCAATTGCGGGAAACGAAAGTCGATGACTTGTGACACCTACTCATTACATCATTTCGCAGTTTCGTCTTGTGTCATTGGAATTTCCAGAGTTATCCGGGGTTAGCTTAAGGACTCTGTTTGAAGATGAAGTTGCTGGAGAGATTTTTATTAAAAGTTGACTTTTATGAAAAGTAGATCTTTTGAGCCTTTGATTGAAAATAAGTTTTTTGTCGAAAGTTGCAAAATTTACAAATAATGTAAAATTTACAAATAATGTAAAATTTACAAAAAATTGCAATGACTTTCCAGAAAAGTAATCATATAACTGCTGAGAAATGCTATTGCAATCATCTAAGTAACAAATCTTGAAAATAACACAGATAAGTAACAAATCTTGAAAATAACACAGATTTGCATAAGTAAGGAATACAGCGGTGTATTGTTTGAAACGAACAAGGATTGTATTAATATAACTGTAGGTTAATTTTGGCATAATAAGCTTAATTAGGATCAATGAACAATGGGCTTGACAATATAGTGAAAAGATCTATATCGAAAAAATCACGTTGACTAGATAGAAGCAGTTCGTTGTTTCAATTTCTTCACAGCGTTGAGCTCAAGTTTTGATATCCTTTTCTGTTTATATCGGGTTATGTGGGTTGATCGAGCCCATAATCAACCACCAGTATCCATTAGTATTAGATACATAGTTCTAGTACGGTTGACCATAACACACGCATAAGTAGCATTAGTCAAATACATACTAATACTTGGTAGCACAGTGGATTAATTCGATACTGTCAGATTAATCTTTTCACGTTATTCAAAGGGAGAAAATAACTTATTATGATTAAGCTTAAGTATCCAAAGCCAATNTGTAAATATTATATAGAAATATTTATTACCGAATATAAAGAACTCTCCATAGGTCGACGACCATGCTTCAACCAATTAGAAGCATCACTTTGGTCCACGGCCCACGTCGAGTAGAAGATTTTTACATTTAACATGGAAATGCCTATTTATTTATATATGCACATTATCAGAATGCCTCATTTATGGATTAACACAAACTTTAAATATAATTTGTGTCTTCATTTGATGATGTATTGTACCTATCAATATAGATAGGCCAGTACATCATCTGCAGACCTTCAAGGTCTGACAGTTTACTTAAATGTTTACTCTTGTGATGTTCGAGCAGATGTTCTTTTGAAAACTTTGGCAATGACCTATACTTTCAGCTTGAAAAATGCCGACTTGATATAAAGAAAACAGATAGAGATATATAAACGGGTAAAGCGGAAAGTCAGAAAACACTTTGTTGAATAAAAGAAAGGTGAATCATACGAACCACCAAAACTAGCTAAATCATTCAAATTCTCTCCTTCTGCTTTTAATAATTGAGCAACACCACCGACCTCTAATATTCCTGTTCTTCGTTCTGCAGATGTCTTAATACGTAGACATTTTAAGATAGAAATTTGTGTGGGCCTTAATTAGGGTTCTCCTGTTTTATCTATTCCTCATATGCAACGGGACATATTTTATTTGAATACAAGTAAAGGAATATGCCTTTATTGTCAAGAAAACCGAATTCGTTATAGCAGTTTCGTCTACTTATGAAAATAGACAATTTTTTTGCTTTCACAAAAGTGCCATAAAAAGGCTCTTTTCCACCAGAAAAAACCTAAATCCATACTAATAAGCTATGCCTTTAAAAAACGTCTAATAAAACCCCCAAATTAGCCTTTTTAAAACTTTTTTTTCACACTGAAAAATTTACCCTTTAATAAAAATACCAGGATAGAAAACCACAGGCTCATTTTGTCATGAAATGGGCGTGTGGTCTAGTGGTATGATTCTCGCTTTGGGCGACTGTTCAGTACACTGAACGGAACAACACTAAGCATGCGAGAGGCCCTGGGTTCAATTCCCAGCTCGCCCCTTTTCTTTTTCAAATTTTTTTTTTTTGCTCTTGGTGGATTTTGCATCCACAAACTTATCTAATTGCAACTACTAGAATCTTCCTACAACCACGATCAAGAAGATCCGAATGCACGAGAGAGAACCAAACGACGACAGCCCAGACGAAACTTCTATTCCCGAAAGCCCAATGTGGCCAATGATTGAAGATAAAACGAAATGCATACCGATTCAAAAGTACCAGCAAGCAATTTCCGAATTGAAGTTTATGGAGGTATTCAATAACATAATACTAGGTTTATCCACGATTCTATTACTCATGACCATATACAATCTCGATAAGATATTTCACGTTGGTGGCAAGCCAGGGGAGGATGCTGTGGGATGTTTGGTCAATGACTATATCAAGATGCTGAATAAAGAGAAGGTTCTAGTGCTTCAGTATTTAACTAACGGGAATCGTTAATTCGACCGAATAGGCAGGTTCCGAAGCGTTAACTCCACCGGCCAACTTTTTTTTTAATTTTTTTTATTTTTTATTGTATTTTCAGCCTTATGTGATTCACCTAGACCAACCTTCAACTAGTGGGGGTTATCAATATGAGTCATATAATGCATACAATTACTATAGTATACCATTACTATAGTATACCATTACTATACTATGTAATTGGTTAATGTAGTTACAATTGTATAAATACAAGAGGAAAGTAGGGTTTATAAGAATATAATTCATATAATTTATATAATTAATATAATTAATTTCATTAACTGAAAATGTCACAATCTAAAAAGTCAATGGACTCAAATAATACCTCGCTGCAATCTATTCAAACTAGTAGTACTATAAGTTCTAAAGCTAGTCAATTAAAGAATAAGCTATTCAAGAAAAATAGCCATCGGAAAGAGACCACATCTCTGATGAAGAAAGAGTCTACGGCCACCTACATGTCTATGAAGAGCTAGTTATTTCTATAATATTAATATATTACGAATTAGTATCCTTTGCAGAATTGTAATTAATTGGGGGAACCCAATACGAAGTAGATCGTAGATCAAGTTAGTCATACGCCCGTGCACCCAGAGATGTTCGTTCGCCAACCAATTAGCAAAACAAAAAAAACACCCAGACACCGCATAAAAAACATCAAATTTTCATCGAGAGCTACGTGTAATCGATTGATCTATTCATCCAGTCAGTCAATCAGTTGAATAATCCTCCAATGTGGCAGCTTATCATACTCCTAACACTTGTCGGTCTAGGCCAGGCCTCGATCTTTGATTTCCTCAACCACCAGTTCCACGGAAACGGAGAAGAACAAAGGACCGAACAAAACCCGCTCAAATTCGAAGAAGATACCTTGAACAGAAACTGTAATAAGTACCTATGTCCCGACACTCTATTGTGTGTTGATAAACCCAAGTTGTGTCCCTGTCCGTATCCGTCGAGTCAATTGAAGTGCATGTTGCCCAACGAAAGGTATATTTGCATCAGCAAGCCCAGCGGCGAGGACCTCGAAGGGAAATACGACGATCCCAGAAACAACTGGAAGGTCGATGCCAAAAACGATGATATAAGAGACTGTGGTTGGGTAAATAGAGCCTGGAGAGATTTACTTTAATGATTTATAACCAACAACCAACATAACCATCACTCACCAATATAATTACCAATATAATTACCAATATAATTTCCAATATAATTACCAATGTAATCACAATACATCACAATACATCACAATACATCACAATACATCACTGTAGATCATTGTAGATGAATGTGATACATCACATCCACACATCACCAACTTCCTACTTCTGTTAATGAAAATTTGTGTGGTTGATTCTGCCAACACCCTGTCTTTTCTTTTTTTCTTACCCCAGACGATAATTGCTGATACCAACCGCACTTTTTTCCTTTGTGTGAGTGACTTACTCAATGGAGTAAGTTTGCACCTGTACTGAACTAACAAGGAGTGCTAACCACAAATGACCCATACCTTCTGCTATTATCAGACGGTTTTGATTTGTATGTGAGTTGTCTCCACCTTTCAGTTTTTCAGATTTCTTCTTTATCTTCATCTTTATCTTTTTGTTATACTTCATCTTTATCTTTTTGTTATACTTCATCTTTATCTTTTTGTTATACTTCATCTTTATCTTTTTGTTATACTTCATCTTAGTTATTACCTTCATATGATTCAAAGATGAAGGATATTGAACAGGATTCTTTTGTGAACCCGGTACCGGTTTCTAAAATTAATCACCGTCGTAATAGTAATTATTATAAGTGTTTCCAGAATAATTACCATGCTCATAAACTTCTAAATGCCAATCCAAGTTATATCACCCCGGCCTTGTCAACGGTTAAACACTGGCAGTTAAGAGATCTAATCCAAGTTAATAACTCTAAGGGATACGTTCATTACACTAATAATAAATCGATCAAATCGATTAATTTACAAGAAATGTCCTCGCCAGTCAAAGACTGGAACTTGAATTATACCCCCTGTTGTTATAGCTATACAAAGGACGGTTCTATGATCACTGGAGGGTTGATGAGTCCAATGGTATCGGGAGGAGGAGGAGGGGGAGGAGTTACCCCGGATATTAAGAATATAACCCCAAGTCATTCAAATCGATCATCCAAGGGGTTATTTTCCTTTCATAATAATGAAACTAATGAATCGTTTGATTATATTTTGGGGGAATTAATTAATAATTCAGTTAACATTTATCCAAAACTGTCAAATCAATATAATGCTTATGTTTGCAATAATGATTCTTATCTTTACACTCTTGATATTAATAACGAGGTTAAAGTTGCTAATCAAATTAAATGTCAAGAAGGTACGGCTTTAAACAATATTTGTCAATCAAATAAGAATTTGTTAACTATAACTGGAGACTCGGGGTCGATTTTCTTGATTGATTCTCGTGATAATTCTAAAATTAACACTATTGAAACAAATCACGATTCCGGTTTTGGAATTTCTTATCATTCAAATGATCATATTTTTTCAACTGCTTTCCAAGATGGTACTTGTTTATTATATGATATTAGAAATTTGAAAAAATCATTATTTGAAATAAAATCAACTAGACCAGGCCATCAATCGGGTGCTTTTAGAGTTTGTAAATTTAGTAACTCTAAATTTGGTGGTTATAATAATGATTTATTAGTTATACTGGAACACGTCGGTAGAATTCATTTAATTGATTTAAGAAATTTAAATCAAATTAATAATCATCAAGTTATAGTTTTACCATTTGCATTAGATCAATTTTCAAATTATAAATTAGAAAGAATTAATCGAATCGAAAAAATTTATAATGAAAATCATAATGAATCAAATCATAATGATTTATCAATCTATAATGAAGATGAAATCGAATTCACGGCTCCTTTGGTTTATGACTACGATTACTTAACCAATCATAATTCCAAATTATTTAAAAATTACACTTATCAACCTCCTCCTCCTCCCTCATTAAAAGTTCCCTCCTATGTTCCTCCTCCTCAATTTAATATTCCTCAGTGGAGTGAAAATGATTCTAATTCTAATTGTAATATTAATTCTAATGTTTCTCCAACTTCTTCTGCTAGACCTTCGTTACATTATGATCCTAACACTGGTGTTTCAAATAATGACTTTAATGATTTTGTTCCTCCAAATTCTTCTACCGTCTCTGATCATACCTCAGTTGATTCTTCTTCAATGTTGTCCTTTTATGATGCCTATCAACAATCAGTTAACCATATCCATGGTGAATTGAATTTAAGTGGTGTTGATTGGTTTAATGATCACTTATTAATTGGTTGTGACGGTGGTGGGTTGGTCAAGTGGAATATCAACTCAACCGCCCGTAGAAGTTTCGACTTGGCTTCTGTGGTTTAATTCTTCTCTCTCTTTCAATTCTTCATTCGTTGACTCGAACATGTACGTTTCCTTTCATTGATGTATTAATACTTGCCTGATGTAGATGTTGTAGATGCAATTATCAAACCCGTACACCAAAAACAAACTTATTGATGAAAATATAAACGCGTCTGTTATTTATTTATGATTCATTACTACTCTGCTCTTTGACCATGTACATATCACCGCCAGACTATGCGAGAGTCTTCCAGGAGATCAAGAGGACTTCCTCCTCGCATTCGACATGCAAACTAATCATCTTTGTCTCGTGTCTTGATATTGATAGCATTTGCACGGGGAAAATCTTAAGCATTATTTTTAAAAAAAATTTAATCCAATATCAATTAATTCCAGTGGTGGGTTATACTGATTTGAAAAACCATTATTCGAAGTTAGACGCCGAGATTTCCAATGTTATATTGATAGGGTGTGGCGCTATGTTGGATCTAGAAAGCTTTTTTGACATTAATTCCAATGATTATATTATTGATGATTTACCTCCAGATATTAATTCTTTAAGCCATGATTTACAAAACGATCCCATATTCAATTTAAAGAAATTGAAAAGAAAAATTTTCATTCTTGATGGTCATAGACCTTGGAATTTAGATAATCTATTCGGTTCAAATATGATTGTTTGTTTCGATGATGGTTATATTGATTCTAGTTTAACGAATGAAAAAGAATCTTATGAAAAATTATGTGATGCGGAAGAAGTGTCGTCCGAAGAAAGTGAAGAAAGTGAAGAAGAAGAAGAGGAAGAAGAAGAAGAAATTACAATACTCTCCGATGATGAAACGTCAAATCGTAAACGTCAAAAAATTGAAGATCAACTGAAAACTTTAAAACGTCAACGTAGAAAAAATATTTCGAAATGGGAAGATGATATCTCGTCTTATTATAATCAAGGTACCACTATAATAACATCAACAACCGCTACAATTTATGCACTACTTGGTTCGATTGGTGAAGCAAATATCGAAAATTTATGGCTTTCTATAATTGGTACTTCCTCTTTAGATAATCATTATCCAGAAGTTTACGATAAAATTCAACCCCTTTTCAAAGATGAAGTTATAAGATTGAATCCTTTTAATAATCCTCAATTAGTAACTGATAATAAAACCGCTGATACTACCACTTTATCAATTGAAAAAGATTATCACTTATTTTTATTACGTCATTGGACTTTATATGATTCATTTTTCTATTCTTCTCATGTAAATTCAAAATTAAATTTATGGACAGAAGATGGTAAAAAACGTTTACATAAATTATTTGCTAAAATGGGAGTATCATTATCAATTGCTCAACAGAAATGGCTTTATATGGATATTAATATCAAGAAAAAACTACCAATAATATTTGCAGAATATTTACCAAGCTATGGGTTAGAAGGTATTGTAAGAGATGGTTTCATTAGAACTTTTGGTTTTGCAGGTCAATTATCAGCAATGGAATGTGTTGAATCGTTAACTGCTCTACTCGAGTGTGATAAAAGATTATTAGAAGATACTAATAATACTAATAATACTAATAAAATTAATGATGACAATGAAACAACAAACGATGATGACGATATTAATTCAAAAATAGCTGAAAAAGAAAAAATATGGGTAAATAATTTTTGGTCTTCTTGGGATGCATTAAGTATGAATAATGGCTCTTCAAATAATATAAAAAAATTAAACTCATCAATGAATAACTCAATTTCAAATTTTAAAAAATTAAAGGGACTTGATTTACTTCTACAAGGTTTAGATCATGCAAAACAAATTCAACAAATTATTTTCAAAACCGGTATGTCATTATTAGAAAGAAAACTAATAAAAAATTTAAGACTTTATAGATTATGTGTTTTAAACGATGGATCAATTCCCGATTTGAATATCTTTAATAATCCTTTAATTCTATCTAAATTAGGTTCTTGGTTATTGGAAAATATAACAGAACTTGAATTCAGTAATTTCGATGAAAATAATATCAAATCCTTGAAACCATTGGTTGTTGCCAGTTTGGACGTTTCAAGTGATACCTACTTAGTCATTGGTTTGGCCCCAAAATATCCAAGAGGAATGAATAATGCCACCAGGGCTAGACTTTTACGTAAACAAAAGGAAAAACTAGGGGAAAAAATTGATAATAACCTCATTGATGAGTCTACCTTGACTACTAGATTGAACACCTTCAGTATTGCATTTCAAAAAACTGCTACTACTTCAGGAGCAAAAGTTAGGATTGATAGCTTCGATAGTTCTGTTATCGAAATACGGAAGGACGACTTATCTCCTTTCTTAGAAAAATTAACCTTGAGTGGCTTAATATAGATCAAAGTATATACTTATACCAAACTAATGTATTATAGAATCTTAATCAAATCTACCTTGTAAAGTAAACCCATATCAAGTCGATTGCAAAAAGCAAGAGANATTTTGAAAAAAAAAAAAAAAAAAAAAAATTACGACAACTGCAGGACTCGAACCTGCGCGGGCAGAGCCCAATAGATTTCAAGTCTATCTCCTTAACCGCTCGGACAAGTTGCCAAATTCGTGCAATTTTTCCAAAAAAAATGTACACGTCGATAAAGTTACCAAGGAAGCTTTGAAACAGCAGCTTTTTTAAAATTTGAAAAGAAGCAAAGAATTAGAGACAAAAGGCACTTATTCCATAATAACTATATTCCAAGCTTGTAATGCAGCTTAAATATTTGGCTTTTCTTCAAAAATCGGTTTTTCAACAAAAACAAATTCCAAAAATCTTACCTTTTTCCGTCCAATGACAGCCCATGTCATTTGACAGGAGCGGTACCCGAAGAATACTTGAGTAATTGAAAACAATCTCAACCAATTATAGTGGAGAAATATAAGCAAATTTGGCTTTTCGTTTTGTTCACTTTTCTCCAGTTATGTCCGTGCAACCAAGAACAACTGTTTCCCCATTGAATATTGTTTATCAATTCGGTTTCCAATTCATATGGAATAAAGCATTCCATTACAAATCTTATGTTCCATTACAAACCTTATGTTCCATTGCAAATCTTATGTTTCATTACAAATCTTCTGTTCAATTACAACTTTAGTCGGCCTTATCTCATATTCCTCTTATTGCAACAACACCTTAGCACCTCCACGATAACAATGCCAATAGACAACCGAATAGCTTTCATTCCATGTCCTTGAAGCCTAAGAGACCAAACTGAAAAATTTCTTACATGAAAAAAAAACCACTAACAAAACAAAAAAAAAAAGGCAGAAAAAAAGTTATAACCTGAATTTGATTGTTGAGAGAAAAACTAAAGGGAATATTGAAAAAAAAGGTAAAATAAGGAAATTCTTCATTTTTGTTTATCAGTTTATTCTCCAGGTTGTGACGTTCTAGTTCTAGTTCGATCTTCATCTTTTTTATCTTGAGTATCTTGTAAAGGAATTAGATTCTTTAATTTCAAGTCATTTTGCTTTAGTATACAAGATCGTTCAAACGTGAAAACTCAAACTTTTCATTTCTTTGTATTCTAATGATAATTAGTTATTAATAGATACAGTTTTCGCTATAATGTCATCCGAAGATCTTGGGATAAGTAATTTTCCGAAATCTCCAAGATTTTTCAATCATGGAACTAATCTACCGGATCTTAAAAACTACAAACAAACCAAAGACAATAAACTAGTGATATTTAATAATCAAACTTCCAACTTGAATCATCATCCTTTTAACTCAACTCAACAGAAGACCAAAGCAGTATTCCCGGTTGATTTTTTCCATCTTCAAAACAGAATCATTGTGACTGATATTGCTGCTGATGGGAAAGGAGTTGAGAAGGAAGATGAAAAGGAGGATGAAAAGGAAGAGGAGAAGGAAGATGAGAAAGAAGATGAGAAAGAAGATGAGAAAGAAGATGAAATACCCGCATTGAAGTTAGACCCAGATGACTGCAATGATCCAATAAAGATCATTGAATCTTTCAAAGAATTGGGTCAAAAGCATGGGGCAATAAAATTAATTCTCCCTGAAAACCTTGAAAATCTATTTCGTTATAGTTTTCAGTTGAATCCTGACTTTTTCATGTTTCAATCAAATAAGCTTTTGAATAATCCTGGTCATAATGAGCTTGAAAATAGATTACTATTTCACCATGAACTTATAAAATTTCATATTCAAAACTTAAAGAAACAAAAAGATAGAAATAAACCAGAAACTGATCAAAACGTACCTGCAATTAACCAAAATGGTAGCTTCTTACCTACGTATCCAATATCGCAGTCTAATGGAAACCTGCCTTTCCAATCAATCATGTCTCCAGAAAGTACTCAAATCAATGGCTCACCATCTTTTCAAGCATCAGAGGCTTCCCCACAAGCTTTCAAAGAATCAGACCCCAAGTCTGCAAAAAATAAGCTTCCTCCGTTCTTGAATAAACTACCAATGATTGACAAAAGACCAATCGACCTTTACAGACTATTTAGGTCTGTAGTTATGAGAGGTGGCTACGCCGAAGTCGTTAATAGAAAGTTATGGGCCCAAATCGGTAGAGAACTTGGTTACAAAGGTAAAATCATGACAAGTTTAAGTAGTTCTTTGAAAGCTTCATATTTTAGAATCTTATACCCTTTTGAATGTCTGTTGGGCGATGCAAAATTTGGTTTGGCCGGGATCCAAGAACCTAAATCGGACACTATACAAAATGACAGCTTTAATACAAATGGTAAGCGTCTATTGAATGAAGAAAACAGCGAAACTCATAAATCCAAAAAAGCGAAACTTGAAAACATCCCTTTGATCCTAGGCTCCTCGAAAGATTTCAAAAGATCTATTAAATTGAAATCATCGAAAGGTATTCTTTTAAATAGCCCTCATTTAATTGATGTCAAACAACCTAATGTATTTTCTTTCAAGAACATAGATGAAAAGCCTATAGAAGACTCCAAAAAACCAGACAGTCGAAGAAAAGACCCGGAAGAACGTGTACAATGTCCTATAACCCCTCAGTCTCAGGTTAACCATTTACTCAAGTCATACTTGGAAAATCAGTCTTGGTATCAAGATAAGTCGAGATTAGAGTCAAATGGAAAGCAAGGTTCAAACTACTCATTAAGACAATTCATGGAAAAAGATACGAAGTTTCAAGAATTCCTACTAACACGCCATAAATCGTCCTTCGCTAAAAATCCAAATTTATATCAACGTACTTCTCATAATAATACTCATCAAAATGGTAACTCACATCATCATTTACATGCCAGTAATAACCAACACCAATATCATCACCACCAACAACATGGTAATTCTCATAAACATAGTTCTCATGATTCTGCAGAGTCTTCCATTCTAGAAAGGAATGCGATTGATATCAAAACTTTCGAAAAACTATACTGGAATTCAGTTTCAAGTAAGCATAAGATGGCTAATTTGTCTGATCTATTGTCAAATGATGGATTAGAATTGGAAAATGGAGTTGGATTAACAAGCTTAATCAATGGGTCTGGATTTGCTAAAATTGGTGATGACTTTCTTAACTATAAAAACCAACTCACAACCTATAGCTATACCCAAACACATAGTGTCTACAGTTTAGTGGGAAGTATAAATAATTACGCTTCAATAAATCAGTCACCTCAACCAAGTCAAGAGCAAATTATTCACCAAATAAAAAATGACAACGGCCATCAGCATACCTCTCCTAACTGGAGTCAACATAACCAAAGGACCGGTACCTCCAATAATTTTATATCTGCTCAGCAAGGCTCCCCAATCAATGATATTAATCAACAGCAAACATTTATTTTCAATAGTAATGAAGTCTCATATCTAAACTCTCCAGATTATATTTCAAAGTTGACTTACGCTTCTTTAAATCCTTGGAACTTACATAATATACCCGTATTACCAAATTCTTTATTAGGTTCACTATCAGAAAATGATATTAATAATCAGGATTTGGTTAACCCGGTATTGAACATTGGTATGACCTTTAGTACAGAAAACTGGAAGTGTGAAGATCATTTTACACAACTAGCTAATTATCAATTCTTTGGCAGTGAAAAAAAATGGTACTTTATTCCAGAGTCAGAGTTTGAAAGATTTGAGGAATTGATAGAAGAAGTCAACCAGTCTAATAAAAGCAGGGTCAATTTGAATACTGGAGACGAGAATTGGAATTATGATCAATTGATGGATTTTTTCAATAGTGATCCAAATATTGGCAATGTCGAATATGAAGCTTTGATTAATTCATTAGAAAATATTATAAACCCTTTCCCTGAAACCAGAGCAGCTCATTCAAATCCTCATTTTCAAGCTTTCATTGATCATAAAAAGCAAAACAAAAAGATTTCTTTGAATCAAGATTTTATGATTTCACCTGATCTATTGAGGCAGAAGGGAATTAAGTATACTTCAACAGTTCAAAAACCAGGTGAATTAGTCATCAAGTTTCCCAAAACTTATAGCTCTACGATTTCTTTTGGCTTAAATTTGAGTGAAGAGGTCAACTTTGCTACAAGCTCTTGGCTCGATTATGCTTTGGAAGGTGAAGGCTGGCTCGAAAAGCAATCGGTATTACCTAACTTTTCCACCTTCAGATTATTAACTAATATTGCTCAAATCTATGATTCTGGTAATTCGAACTACATCCATTTCAACTCTGATGTTTATGAAAAAGTCTTAACACTCTATACTAATATTTATAGTGAAGAACTACTGTTAAGAAAAATCGTGAGAGACAAAGTTATGAATTTGAAAGAAATTCTTATCGATGAAAAAAGTCAAGGAGATGTGGATATTATTTCGGATGATTCCCTAGCTAATACCTTTCCTTCCAAAATTGTTCTCATTGATTCTGATACTCGTCAAAATTTTAACTTGACTCTCAAAAGTTTTTTGGAATATTTAGAAATCGAGACTTTGGCAAAAGATAAAGTAAGCTCTTCTCAGATTCCTCAAATTATTGGTAATCCGTCTATCAAAATCGAGCTTCATATTTTCTACTCTGATGATAAGCTTAAAGGATTTTATAAGATTTTGAGCAATTATGCTTCCGATTACTGTCAATGGATGTCTTCTTACGAGGAGCTTATGAAGTCAAACTCTGAATTACCTTTAAAAAACTATAAGCTCTTGCTAACAGAAGGAGAAAAATTATATGCAACAATTTCTTCATCAAATTATTTATCTCTACTTGATTCATCCTTTGTGGATGACACCACTAAGACAGCTGATTCTACCGATGACATTTTAAAGTTAAACATTTTCAAAGGATATATTGAAAATTTGAGATCATTTGTTAAGACTTCCAATGCATTTATTGAAGAATGTCAAAATATTTTGGCAATAAAACATCAACAAAGGATACGAAGCAATAATCCCTCATCTTTTTCAAGTGATAATGAGACGAAAGCAAACCCGGAAACATTGAATAAATTAATAGAGCTTGTCAGTAAAATTCCACAGTGCAATTTTACTTGTCCTGAATTTGAAAAGATAATCGAGTTCAAAAATGAAATTGAAAATTTCGATAGAGCATGTAAACTACTCATCGCTAAACTGAATAAAAACATAGATGAATTTGATGATTTGATTAATCTTGGTGAGTCCTTTGGAACATCCTTGCCAAGTTTGAATTTCATAACAAGAATCAGAAATATTTTGAAATGGAATGAGACTTATGAAATCATAATATCTGGTGGTGATCCGTTTAGCGATAAAAAGTATCACTTTACTTTGAGTCATTTGAAGAGTTTTTTCGAAGAAGGTGTGAAAAATTTGGGTAAAGATTCGATTGATAAAGTACAAAAAATTGAGCTACTCATCAAGAACAGTGTGGAATTTATGAAGTCTTGCAGCGAGTTTTTAAATGGATTTTGCTATGCTAATCTTGTTGATACAACCAAGCTTCATTCTTTAATCAAAGAGATTGAGCGAAGAGTTCGAGCAGAAGGAAGTAATCGATTATTTGTTGATTTAGAAACTTATGATCGTATGATTCACTTGAGCAGTAATACAGATTTGATTACAAAGTTCAATGAATTTGAAGACTCTTCCGTCGAATCTAAGTTTCTTTACCATGAATTAAAACAATTAAAGTCACTGATCGACGAATCTGACCTCAAGTTCGACACATACAAGTTACTGCATCATTTAGCACTCACTGAAAATTTGGTTAACGATATCTGGGCCCAATTTAAGAATTACCCGATCATCACTACTTTTGACAGACTGAATATTCCTAAAGATGTTCACGATGAAATCAATCCTCGAAACTCTTTAAACACTGACTTTATCAATTTTTTGCAAATGATTTTATTAAAGAGTGAATTCAACTTCGCAATTGATTCTGATGTTTACGAAAAGTCTTCGTCTTATGCTGTTCTTCAGGAGAACTTGAATAGACAAACTGAAATCAAACAAGAGCACATTGTTGAGGCAAACCATGAAGAGAAAGAACGCTTGCCCATGATTTATTGCTTATGCCGAGAATATGAATACGGCACTATGATTGAATGCGACCAATGCAATGAATGGTACCACAATGTATGCGTTGGAGAACCCGAGGATGATCAAAGTGATCCAAATGCGTCAGAGGACGATAGTTATTCGTGCCCTATATGTAAGCTCATTGATTCAAACGAAACAAAGGACTCATTCCTCAAAGGCCAAGCAAGTATTGAAGATCTAATCAAAACCGTTGACCATATCAAGACATTTAAAGTACATCCTTCGAACGAGCTAACCAAGTTGAATAAGCTTATCGATGAAATGAAAAGCAATGAATCTTTATTCAAGGAAATCTTTAATAAAATCAAAGGAAGCTCAGTCTCTTTGAAAGAAAAAATCAATTGGCTTAAGTTCACCTTGAGAAAACTTTACGGTGCCCCCATATTGATTGAAGATTTGTTCATCGCCTTATTGGCGGACACCAGAGCGTTGTTAAAGCTAGAAAATGAATCCCAACTTGGTCCAGAAGAATCCAAGCCAGTTATCAATGGGTCACCAATTTTTGCAACCAGAATCGATAAACCTGAAGCAGAAAGACCCACTCCAAACGAACAACCCATTCATGAGTCGGCTCCCACAGCAGAACACTCTAACAAAGTAATAACCAACCCTACCCCTGGCCTCCCCGATGCAAACATGGCCATTAAACAAGAATTTAACAACAGTTTCCAAGCAGACAGAATAAAAAATGACGAAATCACACCAGTTTCGAACTCCTAATTCATCTACCCATGTCTTTCTTGGGCAAACTGGCTCTTTCCTTCTCATATGTATTATTTCCACCTTTTCAACTACATCATTAACCTGTATAAATAGCATTAATAGATTTGTATAAATACTAATTTTCAGCCATTTGTACGCGATTCTTCAAAAGCGCAAAAAAAAAAAAAAGGCTAATGAAAGTAAACAAATATCGAAGACGTCAATTAGAAAGACAAAGCTGGCCATTCTACCAAGGCGAAGATGAGTTATACTTCACGAATAACAGATGATGTTGTCAGGATATGCTGGAATAATACGGTGCTGATGTCAGCTAATAAGGAATATATCAATATGTATCAAGTATTTGATTTTATCCAGGAACTTCAGGTGTTTTTATCAGTTAAAACCTTGCTTAATATGGAAGAATTACAGATGTTAAAGGATATGGCAGAAAGATCACCTACTTCGAAGCTTCATAAAGTTGAATTGAGCAAGTTTTTAAGTAAATTAGTGCTGGCGCCGAATTTAGAAGTATTTTTGAGAGAACGATCAGGCATAACATCACTGGAATTACAAAGAATGATCCGAAATCATGAGAGATCCAAGGTATACGATGATTCCATCAGGCTTCAAGCTTCTTTTAGAAAGCCATTATCGCCCTATAGCACAGAACGAGCTAGTAAAAGGGACTTTCCTACGAAACCAATAAATTCAGCACCATTATATAACGATTTAACAGACAAAACCAATTATTCAAGCCGAAGAAACCCAACATCAACCAGACATGATTTCAAATCGATCATATCGCCACCAATTTCTCCGGTCAAGCTAAGTTCAAGGTTAAGATCAAGAGATGCAACGGAAACAAATGTATTTAACAACAATAGAGAGTTGAATGAACTTCGAAGATTATTGAAAATCAAAGATCAGCAGATCAATGAACGAGAGAAGCAAATCGAAATGATTTCAGATGAAAATAGTCGTCTTAGTTTAGAAAATAGACGGCAGAAATCCAAGCTTATGGAATTTGATAATAATAAATTAAATTTGACCAAATATATTGAAGCTCTTGAATCACAATTAGAAAATAAACGGTATAATAAGAATCCAAATGATCAAAATGAAAGGCTTATGATCAAAGAACTTATAAATAAGAATTCACAGCAAGAAATATGGATTAAAGAACTCGAAATAGTATGTGAAAAGTACCAAGGAGATATTAAGAAATTTACCAAACAAGATGAATCTAATCAAAAATTAACCCTAGAGTTGAACCAAAGTTTGATCAGACAAAAAGATTTAATAGATGGATTAAAGGCTAAATTAGAGCTCAAGCCATCTTTTAATAATGGAAAGAGTGAAAAGCTTGAAAAATTCTTACGAAATCTTCCATTCATCAAACAATTTTACATTTATCATAAGTACCAACGAGAACATAAGAATTTTGGAATGATATTTATCAATTCGATAACATTGCTATTCACAACTATCATCATATTGAATATGTTCAAGTTATTGTTATACATTACAGTATCATTCAAGACAATTGGAGGAAATAACGATAACTTACTTGACTATGTCTATGAAGAAGAGAAAAGATCAATTTGGTCAACCGAGTATTCAGAACCAAAAATTGAAGGATGGAAACAAATACCGTGGTTAGAGTATATAGCTTATAGAATTCAAGATTGGTTATATGAATAGATTAAATTTCAATGATATTTATTTTGTACAAAAAAAAAGAAAATTAGAAATCAAGTAAGTAGACGAAATGAAAATAGCGTAAAGATGAAAAGATAAAATTTTATATTCATTTTATATAGAAAGAAAAACAAATAAGAAAATTATTCCCCTTCATTTATATAATACAAAAAGGTTAAAAAAACAAAACAAAAGCTAATAAACTTAGTTCATTTGTTTAACCAAATCGTTAATAAAGTGTTCTCTGTTACCAGTGTCACCACCTTGGATAAAGTGGAAGAATTTTCTGGCTCTGAAACCACCGTTAGGGTTAGATAATTTGAATGGCCATAAGAAGTTGTTAACTTGTTTGAAGTTTGGACCAACAGTGTAAATTTCGTGAATTAAATCTTCGATAGATAAAATACCGTATTTACCCAAGTTAGCTTCAATAATTTGGTTATCAGATAATGGGATTCTTTGTTTGTTAACTTTACCGTAACCTCTTTTGTAGATTAATTTTCTAATGGTAGCCAAGTTTGGGTAACCGTAAGCAACGTAAGGTTCAGCTAATTTGATTAATTCAGCGGTAGCTTTAGTTAATCTAACGAAAACACCAGCATTAATTTGAGTTAATCTTAATAATTGTAAAACCTTTCTTGGTTTAGGTGGGATTTTGTTAATACCCTTGATTCTGATAACGTAAACTAATTTTGGTTGAGCTTCAACGTAGTAAGAACCAGCAGCTTTAGCTTCACGTTTAGCGTTAATGACAGCACGTTCAGCATCAGTGTATTCTTTTTGGTAAGCAGCAGCTCTGTCAAAGATGATTTTTCTTTTTTCTTTGTTAGACTAAAAATACTAGTTAGTATATTAATTTTCCAATATCAAATGTTTAATAAATTATCTGGTTTTTTTTCTCAGTCCCGAAAGATGGTTAATTGAAAGACAACATCGCCGTGGCTAGTCATTTTCGAAATGGTTGATTTCATCTTCAAAATACTTCAATAATCATTAAACACTCAACTAAGATTAATACATACAGCTTTACGAACGACTTTTTGAGCAGCACGTTCTTCAGCAATTTTTTGTTGGTCTTTAGATTTTTTAACCAAGGATTCTGGTTTCAAAGTACTATTTCAATGTTAGTATTAGTCTTAACTGATCATCACGCCACTTAGACCATTACAAGAGAAAAGAATGGTAGGAAAACCAAAAATAACATAATAGAATGGACCAAGTCCATCTGAGAAGACCTGCAAACGCAAGTGATACAACGATTATCGCACGAGGCGAGTAACCAGAATAATGTTATTATTACTTTCATAAAGGAATCATCTTCCAATAGAATAGTAATTTCCATAACTGAGACACCACACAAGATGATAAAGTACCAAGACTAAATCAGATGCTGATGCAATGTCTCCCACATCCAACAGAATGTGCATTCTTTAGACCTGTAACAGTCCAAACAAACATAATGACTCCATGATCTTATGATCTTAAACATACGTAGCCATCTTTAATGTTTTGAATAAGGAAAAAAGTAGGGAGATTTTAATTTTTCACCAGCCAAACGAGGTTAATTTATATTTCAAAGTGAAAAATTTTGGTGCTCGCGGGATGAGCGTGCGCTAACCAAGAGCCCGAGCTGCTTTTTTCTTCTTCTTCTCGGAGACGAGAAAATGGCTACACGTGACAGGATAGGGCGCGAGCCCTAGATGTACACCCGTACCACAAGAAGAGCATATTGGCTGCAATTCCTCTTGTGGCACTCCAACTTCGATTAGCAGATAATAGAGCAAGAGAAAGAGTAAGTACTAACTAAACACAAGCATGGATATAAGTGTGGTTGTATAGTCTGGATATAAGTGTGGAATATACATATATATAGTATAATATATAGTATAGTATAGTATAATATAGTATAGTATAGTATAATATAGTATAGTATAGTATAATATAGTATAATATAGTATAATATAGTAATATACAGTATATAGATTGTTGCAGTTATAGTATCACTTGTTTCGGTTTGTTATATAGTAATACCATGGATCTGGTTATTGGCCACGTATCAAACGGTCCAACGGTAGCAATAAGGCATTTAATCTCGATAAGACTCTAACACAAGATGCTGAATATGCTTTTGCTGGCATCTCGCTAGGGGAAGCTGTCAAGCAGCTTATTCTCAAGCTTTGGTCCAATAAGCTTGCTCGATAAGATTGGTTGATAAGAGTTCCATTTTGAATTAGGAATGATTTTCCGCAGCAGGAAAAATGCGTCAAGTTGACGTTTTTTTGGCAGCTTTTCATTTAAAGCGATGCCCCAATTAATTATGAAGGATAGAACGGGCAAAGATCTTATTGATAACGATGGGGATGGACTAAAACCAGGTTCTTGAGCAGAGTTATATAATCCGAGCAAATTCAAGTTACCTTTTTTGCTTTTTTTGTTTTTGAGTAGGACTCAAACTTAAAATGACTTTACATCCAGTTCTCTCTGGTGAACAGATACTAGAACAGGTTAAATCAAATAAACTGTTTTATAATAATACCCAGAATGTGGAAACACCCCATATTTCGGCGGTATTGTCTAATGACGACGATGAATTATTGGCCCAGATTGGGTATAAGCCGGAGTTGAAAAGACATTTTTCCACTCTCCAAGTTTTCGGGGTTGCGTTTTCAATCATGGGGCTATTACCTTCGATTGCGAGTGTGTTATCGTACGGTTTTCTTGCTGGTCCTAGTGGGTTACTCTATGGGTGGATTATCTCATCGTTGTTGATTTTATCAATTGGTTATAGTATGGCAGTTAATGGTTCTTCGATTCCAACCTCTGGTGGTCTTTATTATTGGACTAATTATTATGCTCCTCCCAAATTGAAAACAGTGATCAGTTATTTGGTTGGTAATACTAATTCAATTGCTTTGGTTGGGGCTCTTTGTAGTATTGATTATGGGTTTTCTCAAGAATTACTTTCAATCGTGGTTATTGCTAAAGATGGGGATTTTGAAGTCACTCCATCTAAAACCTATGGTGTTTTCGTTGCTTGTGTTTTAACCCATATCCTAATCACTTGTGCTTCCCTGAAAAATTGTTCTTGGTTACAAACTACTTCAATCATTGTTAACGTTGTTTTAATCATTTTTTTCATTATTGCTTTACCAATTGGTGCAAGAAATAATTTTAAAAGTGCTAGTTTTGTTTTTGCTAATTTTGATAACTTGACTAATTTCCCAATTGGCTGGGTACAGTTGTCTCAGGCCTGGTTGCCTGCAATTTGGACTATTGGTGCCTTTGACTCAGTGGTTCATATGTCAGAAGAATGTGCCAATGCCACTAGAGCAATCCCAATTGGTATCTTAGGTAGTATCACTGCTTGTGGTTCTATTGGTACTATAATCATCATTGTCATTCTTTTCTGTATTCAAACCGATGATATTGAAACCCATATTCTTGGTTCAAAATTTGGTCAACCTTTAGCTCAAATCATTTACGATGTCTTGGGTAAAAAATGGGCTATTTTCTTTATGGTTTTCGTTGCCATTGCTCAATGGATGATGGGTGCTTCAACCCTTACTGCTATCAGTCGTCAAATTTGGGCTTTTGCTAGAGATAATGGTCTTCCTTTCTCCTTTTGGATTAAGAGAGTTAATAAAAAATTATCAGTTCCAATTAACGCCGTTATCACTGGTGGTGTTTTGGCAATTTTAATTGGTTTATTATGTATAATTGGTACCGCTGCTTCTACTGCCTTATTCACTCTTTATATCGCTGGTAATTATTTTGCTTGGGGAGTTCCAACCTTGTTAAGATTAACCACCGGTAGACATTTATTCGAGCCGGGTCCTTTCTATCATGGTAAACTTATCAATGATGTAATTGGATGGATTTCAACCATATTTATCGCCTTCAGTATAGTGATGGTTATGTTCCCAAGTAATAGAAACCCCAGTGTGGATGATATGAATTATACCTGTGTTATAACGCCAGGAGTTTGGATTCTTTCTCTTGGTTATTACCTCATCTATGCCCATAAAATTTATCATGGTCCTCGTAAAACAGTGGCAGAAGAAGAGGAAGATGCAGATGAAGAAGAGAGAGCTGGGTCAAGCTTGTCAGATAACGCTGGGTTTTCTCCAGTTAAAACCGAAATACTTGATGGTGTTGAAGAAAAATTATCAAATGGTGAAGCCCATGTCAGAGAACGAAAAGTTTAAGAGACATACATATATATTCATTTTTATATAAAAAAAAAAAAAGAGATAACTTTTAGAGTAGACTAACTTTTCAAATCAATAACCGTAAGAATATTCACCTTGGATCCATCTGTTAACCATGTCCAAAGAGTTTTCTGGTTGGTCAAAAGGAACCATATGGCCAGCATCGTAAACTCTTAAGAAAGTAAAGTGTTTATAATTCTTAACTTCCCCGGCCAATTTGCCATCTTTAGTATACCAAGGTCTTAATGGAACTTTTTCAAAAAATTCATGATCTTCGTAATCAAGAGAATCGGTCCAGTAGTGATTACCCAACCAATTACAAATGTAATCTTTATCACCAGCATAAATTAAAACAGGAATGTTATATTCCAATAATTCACTGACAAAATCTTGAAATGGTTTTTGTTCATCACCATTTAAGATAAAGTTTCTAAATACAATATCATCACAACTAGTGAAGATATCAATATTAGAAGCACCAACAGCTTCTTTAACGTAATCTAAATTCAAATAATCATCCAAGTAATCCATTTCTTTATAACAATTACCGCCTTCGTCTTCACAGTTTTTTCTAATATCATAAGGATTTAATCCAGTATCAGAATAAGGGCCAAATAAGGCACTTTCACAATAATATGTAGCTGGAACACAAGTGATTGCACTTGGTGCTTTATAACAAATGTCGGTTAAAGTGGCACATTTTGGATAATCTCTATCCATCTTTTCACAAGTTTCTTCTTCCAAAACTGGTTTATAACCACCTTCACCACAACCCATTGGTTTATAAGCACCGTATTGAATCAAAGGATCAGTGATACCATTACCAATTAAAACAGAAGATAATTCAAAAGACCTATCAGCGTTATTAATAATTTCAGCAGCAAAACTTGGAATATAATGACCAGCATAAGATTCACCAGCGATATGGAATTTGTTTTTCAAAAATTGGGGGAATTTTTGATAAAATAACTCTAAAAAGATATAAACATCTTTAGCAGCAGATGCAGTATTCTTAATTTCTTCACCTTCAGTGTAAGAATAACCAACTCCTACCGGTTGATCCAAAAAGATGACTGTAGCATTGGAGTTCCAAGAATATGGATTATAAACCGGTTGAATGGTAGAATTAATCAGTGAAGGACCCAATTCAAAAAACAACCCGGTAGCCGAGGAACAGCCTGGGCCACCGTTCAACCACAAGATGACTGGGTCATTCTCGGGATCGTTTCTTGACTCAAATAACCAGTAAAACAAGTGTTTCCCTTGTTTAGCAATATCTAAATAACCAGTATATTGATTAACAGAATCCAATCCCAAAATCTCAGGATTACTTTCCTTAATTCTTAATGAATGATCTCTAAACTTTTCATTTGATACAACTTCAAATTGCAAGTCTTTATCAAACACCTGCTGATTAACTCGGTTGTGTAAGCGGTCTGACTTCACTACAAATTTTTCATTGTACTTATCAATCAATTTTTGCAACTTAGACAATCCCAATTGGTCTTCCATTTCTCTCCATGCTTCCTTGACTTCTGGATAGTGACTCTCTTTCAAATTACCAATCTTCTTTCTTTGCTTAGCCAACATATCATCTTCAATGTAACTAGCAGGGTCTTCTAATAAGACCGAGTCTTGGTGAGTAGAATCAAAGATAAATTGCTTGATATCTTCGGCAAATGGTACTTGGAAAGCATTCGTGGTGGAGCTAACGGCCCCGAGTATTGCAACTAAGCTGGTTAATCTCATACTTGTTAGCAATTGGCTAAAATAAGCAAATTGGCAAACCCTGGACTTATCTCCCTTTTTATAGTGCCATTCGGTTATGTGATAAGGTCAGTTTTGCAGGTTGTCGCACGTAAAGTGCATGTTATTAAAATTACAGTTTTATCAAGACAAAATTACAGGTTTGATGATTTTCGCTCGCGCACTACCTTTTTTTGTTACTGGAAAAAAATCAAAGAAAAGGAAACTCAAGAAGTAAACAGAGAATAGTTGTGAATTTAAAAGAAGAAACAAAATATAGTCAAGATGTCACGTCGTTCTGGAGCCAATGGAGCTCCTGTGCCGGTTGCAGTGAAGCCCAGGGGTCAGCAGTTTGCATCAGGTGGGCTTGGGTTTGGAGGAACCGGTCGATTTAATGGGTTTGGCGGTTATCAACTGCACGTATCAGAATACTTTGGCTCAGGACACACTGGGGTTACGCCAACTGATAGAATTGTGATGGCATTCAAGTGTGGAATTGATAGCGAGATTGAACAGTCATTAAGTACGTTGGCGTTTTTTTCATGTCATTCACCCGAATTAGTCAAATTTGAACAAAATGAATATTTAGGTAAAGAATTAATTAAGTTCTTTCTTAAACCATATTTACTCATACTTGAGGGAGAAGAAAATAAAGTGACTTCAAAAATTATTAATTTGAGTCAAGACTCATTGATAGTTCTACGTAATGCTACTCAAGATCTCGATAATCAACAATGGTTATCACAAGTTAAAAATTTTAAAAAACATATAGTGGAAGTATTAAAATTACTTGTCAGTTGGATCTATAGTAGCGAAATTAAATCATACCATCTTTCTACTTTCCAAGATTTATGGAATGAAGCATTACCATATCTTCTTGATTTGATTGATCCACTATCTTGTTATTATGTGGATAACAATAAACAAGATCCTTTATTTAATCAATTGCTTTTGATATCTACTCAATCAAAGGATAAATACATTTTAACCACCACCATTAAGTGCTTGGGACATTTACTTTTCATTTCTGATAAAACAAAAAATGATGAAAATAATGGTAAAAATGGTTCGATTACAGAAAATATTAATGAAATTAAACAAAATCCTCATAACTGTATTGATGCAATTACTGAAGATCATTTACAAAGAATCGTCGGCCTTTTATTTATTAACGATGATGAAATTACTCATGCAGTATTATCATTTCTCAAACAATATTTAACTTCAGAATCATTACATCCAAATTACCCTGATTCAGTAAAAGAATCACAATTACATAGATTGAAAAAATTGGTTCAAATTAATTCTTCTAGACTTAATTTACAAATACTAATGAAACAATTACCTCAGTTAATTTTATCGAAAATCCCGTTGATTGATCAATCGAAAATCCCAGAAACCCCTTCGATATCATTATCAAAAAGATCCACCTATTCAGGTATTCGCTCAACTAGACCAACATTACCTGCTGACTTATATAAAGTGGTGGTTAGATTACCAGAACCTCTCAGAGCCACTACGTGGCTCCGTTGCTGTTATGAACCTTATTATCCTCCATCCGAGGCTGCAAGTAATATCAATGAAACCAGTGAAGTTGCCCCCGGTGAAGTCACTCAAATTTCTTTATGGAAAGCTTACGAAACCCAATTCGAAGAAATTTGGAAAAACGATTCAAAACTGGATCATGCAAGTTTATTAGCGGCAGTTGAATTCATCAAAAATGTCACCTCTGCATTCCCAGAATCAGAAACCATGGTTGTTAATATCCCTTCTACCGACCCTTCAAAACCAGCTAAAAAAAAATTCGTCATTAAAGGTATTCAACCAAGACAATTCCCAGTAAGTATCGAAATTGGGAACTACGAGGCTCTCAGAAAACGCCAAAACCAAGCCATGATTCTTGGTAACGAAAGCTCCGGCGATAGCTCGTTACCGGTTGGCCATGTGGACTACGATAAATTCCAACATATCATATCTCTGGTCAATGACAAAATCTTAGAACCTAATCCAGACTTACCCAAAATTGAAAATCACTTCTTGAACTCCTTGAGTCATGACATCTTGGATTACATCATTACAGAATTATTAGATCCTGACACCGACGGGGAATACAAAAATATCTTTAGATATTATAACATCGATTGGTTGCCCGAACTAATCTACGCCAACCCAGGATTGATCCAAAACGGGTATATCAATACCAAATGGCTTCTCTACTTGGTCTAACCATGTTTTCTCCTTGTATAATTGGTGTATATTACTATAAATTGTATATTTAATTACTTAGATTGTTGATTATGTAAGCGGGATTTAAAAACTTAAAAAAAAAAAAAAAAAAAAAATCGAAAGAGAAAAATACAAAAATCAAAAAAGACTTCAATCTTCCTTTACTTGAACCAAACTTTCGTCAGACTAAGCAATAAACATGGCTTACAAGATCCCTAGAAGAGTTTTCGTTACTGATGTCATCCATAGAGTGTTTGTTCTTGGGTTGTTTACCTTTTGTGTTGTTGGAGTTGGTGGTATCGGATTCAACATTTGGGCAAACTCCGATTATGCTAGAATGAACAAGAACAAGTTAACCTTCGATAAGAAACAATACGAAGAAGCTCGTAAGCAAGATGAAAAGGAAGAATCCAAGTAAACCTAAACTTGCACGCATTTCATAATTAATTTTAAGAAAAAAACTCAAACTCTTATCATGTTCTTCTGTAAATAGTTTAATTTCATGTCAATAAAATGTTCAGCTAGCTGAGACTTTTTGTAATTTTTTGGGGTTGGAATTAACTTTAGCTTCCCGTTTCCTTTTCTTATCGGTCTTCTTTGTCTTGATTGGTTTTTTACAGTGATGCAGCTTTAACACATCACGTAGGTATTTATAGCTGCTCTCATTAACTTCGGCGATTCTGCCGTCATTGTTTGGATTCAATATCACAATATCGTAAGCTAGGTTGAATTTAGCTTCACAAATCGGACATTCTTGTTCTTCTTCTTCGGTCTTGACGTGTTTACTCAACTCTTGTAGAAACTTGTACCCCATTACACACCCACAAGGTCTCAAGTAAGCATAAACGCCCCCAGAATGGGTTATCGGGCAGGTGATGGCAATTTCGTCTTTGGCCCAACTAATTTGCAACTCGATCAAATCACTCATTGATTTGATATGTGCTAGCAAGATATTCCCACTAGGTTTCTGTTTCTGCTCGAGAAGGTACCCCAAGATCTTTTCCTTCAAGTAGAGTTTCCCTTTGTAATCGCTGACTATTGGATCTGGCGGGTTTGTTCCATCATTAAGCGGTGATGATGAGATTGTACAAGTATTGAGGATTGTCGAGGACTTGTCGTCAAGTTCCGTTTGTTGGTTGGCACTTATACTGTCTTTCGAATGAAGCAATAACAAGTCCTGCCTTTTGGCAATGGTTCCACCTTCATTCCCCATTATCGTAGAGTAAAGAGTTGGATTTCTATTCTTTTTGTTCAGCTTTTGGTCTCGTTCTCAAGTGAAAAAAAAAAATGAAAAAATCAACGATTCGAAAAAAAAAAAAAAAGATGTATAAACTCCAGATCAACAGATTTCATTGAATAGTACCGTTGATAACTGTTTGAAAAGTAATAGGAAGAATGGCAGCTGCTCAACCCAGAAAAATTGATTTGACAAAGCTTCAACCTCAGCAAATAGTGGAGTTTCGTAAATCCACTGAGGAAGAAATTAACCATTTCACTCAGTCATTACAAGCTTTACAAGCAGCACAAACCAAACTAAAAGACTGTATTACCAGTGTTGACAGCATGGAGAGCTCCAAGGGAGAGGAATTGTTGGTTCCGTTGACCAGCTCATTATACTTGCCTGGTAAAATAACTCAAAAAGATGAATACTTAGTCGATATTGGTACTGGATACTTCGTTGGAAAACTGGCTAAAGATACTAAAGTTGTTTATGAAAATAAAATCAGGAAATTAGATGAAGACTCCAAGAAATTGAAAGAGATTTTGGTTCAAAAAAATGATATTTTAAACAGTATTAATTTGGTTTTAAGAAATAAAATGATTGAATACGAAAAACAGCAAGAAGGTAAAGAGTAAATTCCATTATAGATTTCTAATGAAAGGCCATGCATTGTATAGTATAATATATATATATATATAGTTTCAACTTATTTGGTTGTAATCTTTATTGTAAATGAATGGTTCAGAAAATACCGATTTCATATTATTTAATTTCTTTGTCCCTAAACCTTGAATATTCCCCATTTGTTTGCCATTACCTTGACTATTCTGAATAACAATGTTCTTAAACGATTTGCAGTTTGCTAATAAGTTAACCACATCGGTTTTATTCACCGATTTGATCGATGTGAGAGTATCAACTAAACATGAATGATAATCATCCTTTTTAACTCCTTTAATGGTAGAATTCACCTTGGATGTCGATAACTCTAATTGCTTGCAAAAAGCAACGTAGTTTCCTGCCTCTTCGAAAGACCAGGCCAATACTAAAGATAAATCGTGTTTGATACAAATATCAGCCAATTTTCTTAAAGACTCTTGATGTGAATCAATGTCAACAACAACCAATAGAATCCGAAGCGCTCGATCGTTTTTGGAAACGTCTCCTACTACCGTCGACCCTTTATTTAATCTTTTCAATCGCGTCCATATATATTCTGGGTGTAATTTATGATATTTCAATGATAAGAACAATATTTGAATTAGCGGGTTGATATAATAGTCCGATAGTATCAGGCCATTATACTGCCACGACTGTGTTTTCATTAGAGACTGCGATAGAAGAGGATTCCCCTTTTGCGAGTTGGCTACCTGGATAGCTGAATGACTCTGAACTTGTTGATTTTGCCGTATATTCCTGGTTGATGCATTATCTGGTGTTGGGGACGGCGATGTTCCGGACGGAGTTGCAGAACGAGAGACACCCGTTCTCTCAACTCTTGTTCTGGGAACCACAACGGGCCTCTCTATACGCGGTCTTGCTGGTGCTGGCCGTGCTGGAGGCGTTGGTCGTTGAGGTGCTGTGGATGTACTTGCTGTTTCTTGTTGATTGGATGACTTTGGTTCATACTCATCTCTCATCCGTTGAACCCCAGCCAAAATACTAGCAAACGAAGATTTATCCATGGCATCATTCCCCTTTGGTGGATCATTCTTTCCGTTGGGATCCGACATGACTTTACTTAAATCAGTTGGTGATAAGATTATTAAGTCTTTTTTTTTTTTTTTTTTTTTCAACTTTTCAACTTTTCAATTGTCGCAAAATTTCTACTTCAGCATTAGATAAAGCATTATTAAAATACAAATAATATACATAGAAAACAGAGGTCATAAAGAATAGTCGGGAAATAGAGAGGCCCAGTCTTGGTCAAATAAGTCAGAAGTCATCAAAACAGGAGGACCACCAAAAAACTCTGAAAAATTACTCATCAAATCGATATCAGGATTCACTTCATTGAGAGGTTGATGCAAATGAGAGTCAAGGTTTGGTGTAGAGACCGGATGATCAGGGGAGTTTTGTTTTGACTCGAATTCTGACAGAGGAATATCAAAAATGACTTCATCGTTTACGATTTGGACTTTGATTGAACGATCTTTTTCTAATTTTAATTCAATTAGTTTGAAGGATTTTTCAGCCAATTTCCAAGTACGTGAACAGCCATGGAGGACATTTAAAAAGAATATTAAGTTTTCGTTGAACTTAGAGTACATGGGTCTGTTAGAATTTGAAAGGATGAGAACTGATAAGGATAAAATTGAACAATAAACGATAAACACTGAAGCTTTGCGTAGACCATGAACTGATTTAAATCTTGTAATGGCATGAATCAAATCAACAATGACTTCGTTGCAAATAGTAGAAGGAGAGTTAGATGAGTTATTTTCGATGATTTTATTTTGTTTAGTGATTTCAATAAAGGGACGATTTAAACAAAGTAGCAAGATATAGTAGTAATATCTCATATTCATTAGGGTCGGGTCTTCAGCGTTGTTTTTCAATAGATCTAGATCCCAATTAAGGTAATCGGGAAGGCTTTCTTTCCAATTAATGATTTGAGAGTTATAATTGTTGAGTTTTTCAAATTTCAGCGATAAATTAAAATTATCATTATTATGATCTCTAGTGAAGACATCATTCAACATATTTGAACTAATATTGATGAGATTAATTAAACTTTTCAATGGTAGTGAGATGAAAACCACTAGATCAGTATCTAATTTTTCATTTTTGGAATCATTTGGATTAGTGTAAGAATATTCATCAATCCATTCGAGATCGGGTAAATCTTTAGTTTGAGGAATTGAACTATCGGACATTTTCAAGATTGAAGGTCTGCCTAGCAACAAACTAATAAAATGGTCTGCTAGGTAGCATCCCCAAAAAATTCTTGATCGAATGGCAATATTTAAGTTTGAAATTTTTTCATTTGAAGTTAAAAACCATATTTTGGGGTCTAATTGGAACCCCAAATCAAACCCCATTCTTATCCCGTTCCCCGATAGCATCCATCCAGATGAGTTATTCCCATTACAAATGTCATAAAAGGCCAAGAGAAGAAAGCTTTGCATCGAAGTAATGGAAGGTTTATCTAATTTTGACAAAAGCAATTTTTTAGCATCATTATAAAATTGAGTGGATTTACTGTAAATTGAATCATCGTCAGACATACTTGACCCCATGGCACAGATGGAATAGATGAGTTCGACTGAACAATAGACACTTTTAGGTTTTGGATTGAAAAAATCAATTATAAATGCTTCTCTAAACACAAAAATATTATGATTTGGATACTGCCATTTGAAAAAAATCTTGATACACGAGATGATTGCCGGATTCTTATTGAGTTTCATGATCTCCAATTGCTCTGAGTTGTTCTCCGAAGAATTCTGAATCAATTCATTATCGAAAACACTAGTTGGACCGTATACTGCTAAATTCTTATGCTTATCTAAGTTTTCAAAATCGGTCGGATACGTATACTTGGAATTATCAACGGGGACCTGGCTTTCAGTTGCTGGTTCAATCACTGGGCGACTGGGGTTCTCGCCATTGACTATACTTTTAATTGAATCAATCATGTTTTCAAGGTTTTCAATCTTTGAATGAAGGTTTTCAACATACTGATTCAGAAACCGTTCTTTCCTCCGATCATTCTTGATCCTGATACAATCGATATTGTTTTTGACACAATTAGTACACGGGGATTGGAAATCACAACGGATCTTCCGGGCCCTACAACCTTGGCACAGTAGGGCCTGTCGTAAACGTTTCTTAGGGGGAGACATATATTGAAGTAGTGATGATTCGCAGATAATTTTTCAATTTTTTTTTACTTTGAATCATCATTAAATAAACACTAAATAAAGATGAACCCTAAATAAAGATGAGCATTAAGCAAAGAATAAGACTAAATAAAGAGATAGACTAGCATCAACGGTATAAACCAATTACCCACGGTAAGACTGACCCCCATCGAGGTTTTGTCTTCCTGCTTATCGGCCGAATCACCGTCAATAGAGTAACTTCCATTATGATGGTTGTGATAGCCTGCAACGTAACCACCAGCAAGCAAAGCACCGGTTGCACAATAGAACCTCTGGCCACCTCTACTACAAACCCTGGACCCTGAGAAACGAGAAGAAGTATAAAGCCCGTTGGGAGGGTACTTTGTATAGTAGTTGGAGCTTGACCCTTTGGTACCTGAGCCAGAACGACCTGAGCTTCCTCCATAATGACTGGAGCTTCCTCCATAATGACTGGAGCTTCCTCCACGACTTGAGCTTCCTCCATAATGACTGGAGCTTCCTCCACGACTTGAGCTTCCTCCGTAATGACTGGAGCTTCCTCCGTAATGACTGGAGCTTCCTCCGGAAAAACCTGAGCTTCTTCCTCCGAAACCTCTTCGAACGAGTTCCTTGATAGCAGAATCATGCTCTACGGCAGCTTGGTTAACAGCAGCTGAGCTTACTAGTACGGCCAATTGTAAGTAAGTAAATAAGTAGATAAGTTTCATCTTGGCCTCCAAGTACCAACTGCTGCTACTATACCCGATACTTATACCAAACAAGTCCGTCTTTAGTTGGGCAATAACCTCAGCCGGACATGATCATATTGACGTGAACATGACATTCTATTGACATACAAATGACATCTGCAAGCACCGTAAAGCCTCGATCAGCGAACAATTGTAAATCGTCCTCGATCCACTAGCACAATCTGATGGTGAACCTAATCAAGCAGTACAAACACGGCCCATTTACCAACCGGGGGTCATGTCAGCCCTACCTCGTTATCTTTCGCAGCCTCCATCATGACTTATTTTTTTCAAAACTTACTTAATACTTACAATAACCTACTTACGGTAACCTACTTACGGTAACTGATTGGCTACTGCTGACAAAGGCTATCCTTGCTAATTACAGCAGACTTACAATACTGCTGCTAATACTAATGGCAGCCAATAGTTCCGGAAGGGTGACCGGATATCCGGGTCTGGTCACGTTCTCGGAAATGAGTCTCGGAATTAGTGCGGTTTTCCGGGATCTCGGTTTGTGTCTGTAGCTGCCCTCGGTGCAAAACCGGAAGTGTCAGTGAGGTAATACTTTTTTCAATTAATTAATTACAATGCTCCCAATAAACCCCGACTGGCCTCCTAAAGTGCAAGCAGCTCCAGGAAGCATGCTCTGTGAGCACTGCTTGCACCTGCCGTTCCCTAGGTGTTTTGCAATTGGGACTGGTTGGTGTACGTGCTTTATCCTCCAGCCAATCCTCCAACTGGTGGACCAGAGTCAAAAAAAAAAAAGAAACACCCATACATCCAACGTCCACCCCCATCCCAAAGATATAAAAACTGAAAAATTCGCTTTCCGAACAACGTTTGCTAAAGATTTCCCTTTTTTTGGTTGGTTTTTGGTTTTAACGGGAAATCTCTGTTCATTCCTTAAGGGTCTTATTTTAATAAATTAATCATGTGTGACGTTGTTTTAGGTTCTCAATGGGGGGACGAAGGTAAAGGTAAATTAGTTGATATTTTATGTGATGATATTGACGTTTGTGCCAGATGTCAGGGTGGTAATAACGCTGGTCATACCATTGTTGTTGGTGAAACCAAGTATGATTTCCATATGTTACCTTCTGGGTTGGTCAATCCAAAATGTTTGAACTTGTTAGGATCAGGGGTTGTTATTCACGTCCCATCATTTTTCAAAGAATTAGAAACTTTAGAAGCAAAAGGTTTAGATTGCAGAGATCGTTTATTTGTTAGTTCTAGAGCTCATTTGGTTTTTGATTTCCATCAAAGAACCGATAAGTTGAAAGAAGCCGAATTATCAGAAAATAAGAAATCAATTGGTACCACTGGTAAAGGTATTGGTCCAACTTACTCCACTAAAGCTTCTAGATCGGGTATTAGAGTTCATCACTTGGTTGCTGATGATGATGATTCTTGGAACGAATTCAAAGTTAGATACCGTCGTTTAATCGAATCTAGATATAAAAGATACGGTGATTTCGAATACGATATCGAAGAAGAATTGGCCAGATACGAAAAATATCGTCAATTATTAAGACCTTTTGTTGTTGACTCAATTGAATTCATGCACAAGTCAATCGCTGAAAACAAAAAAATCTTGATTGAAGGTGCTAATGCTCTTATGTTAGATATCGATTTCGGTACTTATCCTTATGTTACCTCAAGTTCTACCGGTATTGGTGGGGTTTTGACCGGGTTGGGTATTCCTCCTAAATATATTAAAAACATTTACGGGGTTGTTAAAGCTTATACTACCAGAGTTGGTGAAGGTCCTTTCCCTTCTGAACAATTAAATACCTATGGTGAAACTTTACAAAATATCGGTGCTGAATATGGGGTTACCACCGGTAGAAAAAGAAGATGTGGTTGGTTAGATTTAGTGGTTTTAAAATACTCTACTTTAATTAACGGTTACACCTCTTTAAACATTACTAAGTTAGATGTCTTGGATACTTTTAAAGAAATTCAAGTTGCTGTTGCTTATTACTTGAACGGTAAAAAATTAACTAACTTCCCAGAAGATTTAGACTTGTTAGCTAAAGTTGAAGTTGAATACGTTACTTTACCTGGTTGGGAACAAGATATTTCTAAAATCAAAGATTATAAAGACTTACCTCAAAATGCTAAAGATTATTTGAAATATATTGAAGATTTCGTCAATGTTCCTGTTCAATGGGTTGGTGTCGGTCCAGCCCGTGACTCTATGTTGGTTAAAAACTAATCTCCTACTGCTTCTACTTCTCCCTTTTCTATATATATATATAAATTTAGATAAAATTGTTATTGTATCAAGCTTTTGTAGTACTTTGATTAACGAAAATGAGCAGTGAAAAATTTAATTGAGACGAAAAAGACACCAAATTGATTGCAATTCTTCATCATAATGCTGGCTAAATCAGATCTAACCTCCAAGTCCAGATGGTTCTTGATCATTCTCAATGTTCTCATCCGAGCATACATCTCCTTTTATATGATAATTCCTGATTGTGATGAAACTTTCAATTATTGGGATCCTTTGAACTTATTGATTAGAAAGTTTGGTAAACAAACTTGGGAATACTCTCCAGAATATGCTATAAGATCATATGCTTTCCTAACTCCATACTACTTGATTGATTACCCTTTCCATTATTTAAATCAATTTTACAAATTTCCTTCATATTTTGAATTTTACTGGATTAGATTAATTGGTTTAAATGGATTAACTAGTTTAAGTGAAATTTTATTAACTAACTCCTTAAGTGAAAACTTTGGAGCTAAAATCGGCAATTGGTACTTGTTCTTATCTTCTATTAATACCGGGATGTCCCATGCTGGGGTTGCTTTATTACCTTCGAGTTTTGCAATGCAAATGATTATATTTGCCATCAATAAATCTTTAAATGCAATTAATAGTAATGATTCCGATTTCAAAGTTAAGAATTCAGTGAAGACTTTCTTCTGGTTTGGTTTAGGTGGACTTTTTGGTTGGCCATTCATTCTTGTATTGTCGGTACCATTTGCTTTTTACACTTTATTTTCATCTAGTTTGAATCAGTTATGGCAAATTGGATTGAAATCGGCAATTAAGGTGTTTGGACTCATTTTGGTGATAAGTGGGATTGATAATTTATATTACAAGTTCAATCACTTCTTCTTCGTTCCATTGAATATCGTGTTATATAATGTATTTGGAGGTGAAGGTGAAGGACCAGAGATCTTTGGCGTTGAACCATTTAGTTACTACGTTGCCAATTTACTATTAAACTTCAATCTAATAATGATCTTAGGTTTTGTTGGGATCTTGGTGAATTTCTTCATTTACGAATATAAATACAAATCTAAAATCTTGGTTGGTATAATAAGTCCCTTGGTTATTTGGAGTACTATTTTCGGTATTCAACCTCATAAAGAGGAAAGATTCTTATATCCAATTTACCCATTGATTATTATAAATGCTTCATTGTTAATTAATAAGTTATTTATTTTACTCAACACCATTAGAAATAAATTAAGATTACCGAAAAGTATTACATTTTCAATTCAGTTATTATTTGCAATTTCAATTGGATTAATTTCAATTTCTAGGATATTCAATTTGATTGAAAATTATCGAGCTCCATTAACGGTACCAACTGTTTTAGCACAAGAGTCCAATACCGATTTGCAAAACGTTTGTGTGGGCAGAGAATGGTACCATTTCCCAAATTCTTTCTTCTTACCAGATAATTACCGATTGAGATTTGTGAAGAGTGGATTCGATGGATTATTACCGGGAGATTTTTTGGAAGCCGCCGCCATTCTGGACTCTACTTCAAATATACCAAGTGATATGAATAACAAGAATGAATTTTCCGAATCCAAGCTTATTGATTTCGAGCAGTGTGACTATTATTTTGATAACTCCCAACCAATCAATGAAAACGTTGGTGAGCCCCAAATGTTTATTGATGGACAAGTTAGACCGGATTGGCAGTTATTGAAATGCGATAAATTGATCAACCCCGATGGGAACCACCAAGGGATCGGAAGACTACTTTACATTCCAACCATCTTAAGAAACCATATACCAAACGAGGTTGTTTATATGGACTTGTGTGTTTTTAAGAAAGAAAAACGTTAATTTAACTATATATGTTTTAATACGAAAAGAAAATAGGCAAAAGCAAGAGCGTAACATCAACATTGCATGAAAGAAATAAAATAAAACAAAGAGAAGGTGGGAAGGTGAAAGCTCAATGCTCATCAACTATATATTTTGTAAAAATTAATTTATTTCCTTGTTCTTTTTGATTCTTTTTTTTTTTTTTAAAAAAATTAATTTTGGGGTTTTTTGTTAAAGTCGTTAAATGTATGAAAGAAACAAAGAAAAATCTAATTGGATACCCAATAAGAAAAGATAGACATCATTAAGAAAAGTTCATTGGGGTATAAGTTTATAATTCATCATCAAAGTAATCATTTAAAGCCGATTTTGATTTTTCAAAACCATCTCTGGCATTCTCTAAAGCATCTTCAATCAATTTAATCCAAAAATCATCATCGGTATCCTTCAATTTCTTATCTTCTTCCTTTTTCAATTCAAAATTATCAAAATTATTCTTATGTCCATAATTTTGAATTCGTTCACATTGACTACTGATTTTGATCAATCCCAACGCAGCAGCTGACCCCTTCAAGTAATGGCCCAAACTCGACAACTTATCCAAGTTCTTTTCCTTTATATTATCATCAATTTCTTTAAATGTTTCGATGAATTGATCAACAAAAGTCTGAAATAACGATTTGGAGAAGCCTTCTTCATCTTCGTCCATAGCAATCAATTCGCTGAATACCGACCATTCAACCAATCCTGACTTCTGTAAGTTTTGCCTTTTCTCTTCTGTCATCTTTAACTAAAAGAATTGAAGTATTATTGAAATAATAGTGCCAATCTTGATCCTTATATCGTTCTGTTTATCTAGAAAAAAAAAAAAAATAAGGAAAAGTTTTTTGGCGTTACGTAATTTTTGTGTGTGCCACTAACAATTTTTCGATTTTGTTGAAATTTTTCACTTTCTTCGTTTAACAAAATCAATTTCCATTAATTATTCATTGTAATTGCAACCGGAGAGTGTTGGTGGGCCGTGGGCCGTGGGTGGTGGGCAGTGGGTGGTGTTGCTGGTGGGTGGTTGGCTGGACTGTTGGTAGGGCAATTGCTACAAGGAGAAAATGTAGAGATACGATTCTAGAACTATTTATCAAGGTTATTTAGTCAATTGGTAGAAGTCACCTAACTTATTTGCGTAGTAGGTTGGTTTTATATTTGATTGTTCGATGCTTTGTAGTGATTCTATACCGGTGAGAACTAGTAAAGTATCCAAACCACCTTCGAGACCAAATCTCATATCGGTATTTAAACGATCCCCAATCATTAAACCTCTGGCCGGAGATTGTTGTAAAGGAGGGTTATCAGCTTTGATGGAGTCCATCATGGATTGATTTGGTTTACCACAAATTGCATCTGGTTGTCTACCAGAGGCAAAACTAACTGTTTCAATGATGGAACCAGCACCAATCATCAATTTGCCCTTCATTGGGAAAGTAGAATCGATATTGGTTGCAATGAATGGTAAAGATTTATTGTTTTTCAATAAATATTGTAAGGTGATTGATAATTTTAAATAATTAACATTTGTAGTTAATCCAGCAATTACTGCCCCAACCGAATCATCTAGTTGATTCAAATCAGGATGGTTTTCATCAAATTGAATATTGTACGCGGGATCACTCCCACCAATGGTTTTATAACCTAATTCGCTCAACTCCTGTTCAATACCCTGTTCTCCTAAAACCCAAATTTTTTGTTCTTTAGGCAATTTTAATATCTTATCGATATAATTAGCACTAGCATACGAAGATCCGAAAACCTCTTGTTTTTTAATACCGTCAATTCCCAATTTGGCAAACTTCTTTAAATAGTCATTTCTGGATTTAGTAGAGTTATTAGTAACAAACACTATGCTTTTGCCCCGTTGTTTTAACAAATCAAGTGTTTCAACCACCCAAGGTAATAAGTGATCTCCCAACCAAAGGACTCCGTCACAGTCAAACAAGAAGTAATCGTACTTGTCGAGTATGGCCTCCACCTGTTCCTTGCTATTGATATGAGCCGTCATTCTATCGATCTCTATGTCTATGTCTATATCTATACTTGGATTTATTAGTTGTATTACTGAGGATTTTTCATCCTTATATACTCCTTTTGGGGGAGGGGCGGTCACGTGCAACGGGCCTACTACGAAACTAAGCTAATGCTGTAATAAATATTAAATAAAGTACATAAAGAGATGGAATTGAAATCAACCTACCTAATGCATGGCATACTATGAATAGTACTAATTGGTGAATGATCATAAGTTAGTGAATAGAATGAGGAATAAAATAAGTTGAATAGAATAAATTATAAGTGATGTTGGTCCAGTCTGATTAACGGTCGGCTGGATGGACCCCAGCAGTGTATCTTGGGAAACGGGTCTTGGACTTGTCGTGGTAGATTTCTTCGTCGAACTTGGCCTTGTTTTCTTCACTCATGGATTCTCTAACAAGTTCTTGTCTGGCCTTTTCGGAAAAGTATCTTCTGGCAATGTTACGGTCTTCTTCTGCAACCAACATTGGCTCCAAAAAGAATCTGGCCCAGTTTCTTTCTCTTGCTAGCTCACGCTGTTCGTTGATTCCTTGATAGTAGCGGTAGAATCCAAACGAGATTAATCCGGTGATCCCCCAAAAATAAATCGATGGTCTGAACCCACGGGCTGGCACATTTCTCTTCCATTGGACTGGCTCGTATCCTCCAATAGGTGGTAAGTCTTGCATCTTGCTTGTATCTAGTGAAGGAACTGGTGAAGGAACTGGTGAAGGAACTGGTTGTCGGTGCTTCTCTTTTTCTGAAAAAAAAATTTATAATGAAAAACACTTCATTGGGTGAGACACAGACTTCCTTTTCAGGAAGTCTGTGCGCATTGCGACTAGTATAGTTACATGTATAGGTCTTACTTTTAGATAGATATGTATATTGTACGTTCATCATTAGATCTATTTGATGTTAAATACTGGTTTTAATTTCTTGATCAATACCCAGTCATCTCTGCTGACAGTATCACGGAAAGCAGGATCTTTCAAAGTATCAATTGATCTACGAGAAATTAAAGAATATAAGTTATCCTTTTCATCAACATGACGGCCCCAAACAGGTTGGGCAGATGAAGGGTTTTCCAATCTCATGGCAACACCAGCAGCAGTTTGACCCTTTTTGACAACGTCGTGAGATTTGTGGTTAACTTCTAAGGAAACAACTTTACCTAAAACCATGACATTTGGTTCTTTGGTAGTTGGATCTTGACGAACGGCACAAATTGGGGTACCAAGACGAACGGCCCCTTCGACAACGTCAACCCCAATGATCATTGGGTTACGTTTGTTGATAATTTGAATGGTATTTAAGACACATGGTAAAACGGCGTATTCCATAAATTCTTTACGACGATTTTCTAATAATTTATTTTGATAAGCAGTAAAGGAGTCGAATAAGTGATAAATGATATCTGCATTGAACAATTTGACATTTTGTTCTTCTGCGTATTGTTCAGCTTCTTTATCAATTTTAACGTCGAAACATAACATAACCGCATATTCTGGTGCTTTTTCTAACATGGTGGTTGCCTTCATAACGTCTCTTTTGAAAACTGGACCCAAACCAATTGACATAACTGGAATCTTCATGTCTTTTAAGAAGTCCAATAAGGCTTCTAATGAACCTAAGGTTGATGCTTGAACTGTAACCCCTCTACCTGAAGTGTCAACAGAATCCAATAATCCAGTTAAATCATCCATAACTTCATCCATTATTTCATCTTCGTCATCATCTTCATTAACAACAATTAATCTTGAACCAGCAACCGCTTTTTCTAAATCATTAGCAGCAATTTTAACCCCTAATGCAGCTTTAACTTCTTTATTATGGACATATTCAGATTTAATACGTAATTCACGAGATGGTGGTGGAGTTAATAATGCCCTAATGTTGGTTGCAATTGGTCCATTTAATCCACATAATACAACTCGGTCACCTTCTCTTAAAATACCATTAGATAAAACAACATCAATAGTATAACCAAAACCTTCTACTACTTTCACTTCTAAAATAGTAGCTTCAACCTTAGTTAAATACATTAATTGTTTAGCCATTCTCTTTTGAGTCAATTCTAATAATAACCATAATAAATCAGGAACCCCTTCACCAGTAACGGCAGATGTTGGAACAATTGACACATATTTTGACATATTTTTATTTTGATAGTATAATTCTGAATTTAATCCTTGTTCAGCTAAAGCAAGTTTGATTTGTTCATATCTAGTTTGAAATTCAGATTGAACTGCTTTAGATTGTTTGGAAAATGAATCACGGAAAGAATTGTTAGGTATTTCTTTCCAATCATATAATCTATCAATTTTATTTAATGCAACAACAAATGGTGCTTTTCTATCTCTCAATAATCTAATCGATTCCATAGTTTGTTGTTCTAAACCATGCATAATATCAATAACTAAAATAGCAATGTTACATAATGATGAACCACGAGATCTTAAATTGGTGAAAGATTCGTGACCTGGAGTATCAATAATTAATAAACCTGGAACATCAAATGTTTGTTTTTCATATTTAGCCATACTAGCAGTTTTGGTTTTGATAGCATCAACTGGGAAATAAGTGGCACCAATTTGTTGAGTAATACCACCAGCTTCACCACCTTGAACATTGGTTTGACGAACTTTATCTAATAATTTAGTTTTACCAGTATCAACATGACCCAAAATACAACAAATTGGAGAACGTAAATCTTTATCGGTTGATGGAGATGGAGATGATTTTTTAGTAAGAGCAGCTTTTTTAGCAGCTTCTTCTTTAGCTTTGGCGGCAGCAGCAGCTTTTGCTTCGGCTTCCTTTTTAGCAGCAGCAGCGGCAGCGGCAGCTTTTGCTTCAGCTTCTTTTTTAGCAGCAGCTTCAGCTTCAGAATCATCTTTAGGTTCTTCAACTGATTCCTCAACTTGTGGGGCTTCATCATCATCGTCACCTAAAGCATTTTCCCAGTCGTCAGCAAGAGGTTCGTCATCACCGAGTTGTTCCCAATCTTCGGCAACATCTTCATCGTCATCTTGTTTAGATTCGACTGGTTTTGTTTCGGTCTTTTGGGGTTTTTGATTAAAAGTTTTTGGTTTGGTAGATTTTTTCTTTTCATAGATAATTCTTTTTGGTTTGGTAGATTTATCATCTTCAGATTTATTTAAACCAGCAACAGAAACATTACCACTTTGTAATAATTGTTGACGACGTTTTTCTTGTAATTTCTTCTCTTCTTTTTGCTTTTTGGTTAATAATTTACCTTCAGCCTTTAATTTTTCTTTCTTTAATCTTTCCTTTTCCTTTTTAGCCGCTCTTGAAGCTTCTAACTTAGCTTCTTCTTCTTCTTTTAATTTTTCTTCTTCTGCAAGACGTTTTTCTTCTTCTTCTTCTGCAAGACGTTCTTCTTCTTCGGCCTTCTTTTTCAATTCTAATTGACGTTTTAAGGCTGCAAGACCAGCTGGTGCCTTCTTACCACCCTTTTTAGCTGCAGGTTTCTTTGCTTCTGGTTCGGGAGTAGCTTCAGGAGTAGCTTCATTTGATGAAGCGGCGGCGGCAGCGGCTGCATTCTTCTTATTGGCTTCTTTGATTTGCTCCTTTTTATCGGCTTGTTGAACTTTCTTCTTAGCAGCTTCTTCCTTCTTTCTTTGTTTTTCAGCTTCCTTCTTTAATTTTTCCTTTTCTTTCTTGGATAAAACTTTTGGTGCATTAGTATTCTTCTTTTCTTCTTCTTCTGCAGCCTTGGTTTGTTTCTTGTTCTTCGATTTACGAATAGAACTTAAGAAATCTCCTGGACCTGCCTCTTCAGCTTCTGCTGAACCGGCTTCTTCTGCGGCTTCTTCTGCTTCTCCTGCTTCTCCTTCGACTGGAGTACCGAATTCTTCAGCTGGAGCAGTTTCCATTTCTTCTTCGTCCCAGAAATCCCCTCCGGCTTGACTCTTCTTTGATTTTTTACCCATTTTCAACCTATATATACAATTCTTTGTGGGTATAACTTGATTTCTTCTTCAAATCAATCAGCTTTTCAATAGGAAGAGATTGAAATTTTTTTTTTTTTCCATTTTTTTCGTCCTCTGCTTGGATTTTTGGTAAAAGACACTAACCCACCCAGCGTTGGTCTCGGCACGATTTTTACGTCAGCGCATTAAAAGTTTTTCAGCAATTGATATCTTGATCTTAAAACCAGGACTTTATTCTTTATAACATATTCAATAAGATGACTACCGTGGAGAAGATCAAGGGTATTGAAGATGAAATGGCCAGGACCCAAAAGAACAAGAACACCTCGTTCCATTTGGGTCAATTAAAGGCCAAGTTAGCCAAGTTAAGAAGAGAATTAATTTCAGATAGTTCCTCTGGAGGAGGTGGTGGTGGAGTTGGTTTTGATGTTGCAAGAACCGGGGTGGCCACGATCGGGTTTGTTGGTTTCCCATCGGTTGGGAAAAGTACCTTGTTATCTAAATTGACTGGGACACATTCTGAAGCCGCCGCTTACGAATTCACAACTTTAACTACTGTTCCAGGGATCATTAAATATAAAGGTGCTAAGCTTCAAATGTTGGATTTACCCGGGATTATAGAAGGGGCTAAAGATGGTAAAGGTAGAGGTAAGCAAGTTATTGCGGTTGCCAGATCGGTTAATTTATTATTTTTGGTTTTGGATGTTAATAAACCATTACAACATAAAAGAATTATTGAATATGAATTAGAAGGGGTTGGAATTAGAATCAATAAAGAACCACCAAACATTGTTATCACCAAGAAGGAAAGAGGTGGGATCAATATCACTAACACTGTTCCATTAACCCATTTGGACAACGATGAGATTAAAGCCGTCATGGCTGAATATAAAATCAACTCTGCAAACATCGCTTTCAGATGTGATGCTACCGTGGATGATTTAATCGATGCCATTGAAGCCAAGTCAAGAAGATACATTCCTGCCATTTACGTCTTGAATAAAATCGACTCTTTTTCCGTTGAAGAATTGGATTTATTGTACAAGATCCCCAATGCAATTCCAATCTCTTCTGGTCAAGGTTGGAATCTCGATGATTTATTACAAATGATGTGGGATAAATTGAAATTGGTTAGAGTCTACACCAAACCAAAGGGTAAGTTACCTGATTTCAGTGAACCAGTGGTGTTAAGAAACGACCGTTGTTCAGTAGAAGATTTCTGTAACTCCATTCACAAGTCCTTAGTCAGTGATTTCAGAAATGCTTTGGTCTTCGGCCAATCGGTGAAACACCAACCCCAAGTCGTGGGGTTAAGTCATGACTTACAAGACGAGGATGTCATCACCATTCTCAAAAAGTAGTCCTTGCATCCTGTATATTTTTGTAATGTATATTATCTTCTGTATCACTAGTATGTATCGGTATATACCCAAAAATAAATACATCCGTACATCTTTGTCACGTGATTTTTTTCTCTCTACCCGATAAATTTTGTGTAATTTTTTATCTCCCGAGCAGAGAAAAAAAAATTGCATTGAAAAAAAAAACTGTGAATATCTTTTGACAACCCCCAACACCCTCCAGTGACAGTCAAAAGAGCATTGATTTGATCTTCAAGTGGTTTGAAATCTGCAGAGGCACACGATAATCTTTCCCGCGAGTTTTTTGGCGAAAATTTTGGCTCTTTTTCTGGTGCATGGATAGAGAAATATTCAAGTACAAATAAATTTATATCATTTGGTTGATTTAAACATTCCAATTGATCATGTCCTTATTGCCAACCGATGTGCATCAGGCGCTTAGCCAGCTTTTGAATGGGTTGGCTTCTGCTGATAACAATATTAGATCAGAAGCAGAAAAATCATTAGAAACCGAATGGACATTAAAACAAAATGTTGAAATGTTATTATTGTTCTTAGCAGAAAATGCATCTACTCCAGGGAATGAAACTTTACAAGCATTTTCGGCGGTTTTATTCAGACGTATTGCAATCAAGTCTCCCAAAGATTTTTCTAGCGTTACTGATCGAACAATTGGAGTAATAAGTGAACCAGTTCGAGCTCAAATACGTAAACTTTTATTAAATGGTTTTACTTCAAATCAAACAAATCAAGTCAGACATAAACTTTCGGACGCTATTTCAGAAGTGGCTAAAGATGATGTTTCTCCTCCTGGTAGCTGGGATGAATTAATACCTGCTTTATTTCAAGCTACTACTAATAATGATCCAAGCTTCAGAGAATCGGCTTTTAGAGTTTTCTCTTCTGCTCCGGAATTGATTGATAAATCTTATATAAATCAAGTGTTACCCATCTTTAAAGCTGGTTTTGAAGATTCAAATGATGACGTTCGTATTGCTGCTTGTACTGCTTTTGTGGCATTTTTCAGAGATATACCAAAAAGTAATTGGAATACTTTGGCTCCTTTATTACCTGATTTATTAAACTCTTTGCCTAGATTCTTACAAAATGGTCAAGAACAAGCTTTGGCTTCAGTTTTAGAATCTTTAATTGATTTGGTGGAATTGGCTCCAAAAATGTTTAAATCAATGTTCCCAACTATTATCGAATTTTGTTCTGCCGTATCTAAAAATAAAGAGGTAGAATCAAATGCCCGTATGGCTGCTTTAGAATTATTAACCACCTTTTCAGAAGTTGCTCCAGTTATGTGTAAATTGACTCCAAATTATACTAGTGAAGTTATTTTAATCACTTTGGTTATGCTTACTGAGGTTTGTATCGATGATGATGATGCTGCTGAATGGAATAATAAAGATGATAACGATGATGAAGATGAAGAACCTGAATATGATGCTGCTCGTCAAGCTTTAGACCGTGTCTCTTTAAAATTAACCGGTAAATCTTTGGCTCAACCTCTTTTCCAATATTTACCAGATATGTTACAAAGTAGTCAATGGAGAGAACGTCAAGCTGCTTTAATGGCTTTATCTTCTGCTGCTGAAGGTTGTGCTGATGTTTTGATTTCAGAAATTCCAAAAATTTTGGATTTAATCTTACCTTCTTTACAAGATAATCATCCAAGAGTTCAATACGCTTGTTGTAATGCTTTAGGTCAAATGTCAACCGATTTTGCTGATCATATTCAAATAACCGCAGGTTCTAAGATCTTACCGGGATTAATTTCAATGTTAACTAATAAATCTGTTCCAAGAGTTCAAGCTCATGCTGCTGCTGCTCTTGTTAATTTCTCTGAAGCTGCTTCAAAAGAAATTTTAGAACCATACTTGGATGACTTATTAAATAATTTATTAGGTTTATTACAATCTCAAAAAAGATATGTTCAAGAACAAGTTTTGACCACTATTGCTATTATTGCTGATGCTGCTGAAAAAACTTTTGTTAAATATTATGATACTTTAATGCCTTTATTGATTGAAGTTTTGAAAACTGATATGGGTCAAGAATCAAGATTATTGAAGGCTAAATGTATCGAATGCTCAACTTTAATTGCTTTAGCCGTTGGTAAAGAAAAATTCGAACCTCACTGTAAAGAATTAATTCAATTATTTGGTGTTATTCAAGAATCTTCTCAATCCGATGATGACCCAGTCATTCAATATTTAGAACAAGGTTGGGGTAGAATTTGCCGTATCATTGGTAAAGACTTTTTACCATATTTGCCAGCTGTTTTACCACCAGTTTTAAGTGCTGCTAAAGCAACTCAGGATATTTCTTTATTAGAAGAAGAAGAAGCCGAAGAATTTAATAATAATGAAGAATGGGATGTTATTAATTTATCGGGTAAACTTATAGCTGTTCATACTGCTGCTCTTGATGAAAAAGTTTCTGCATTAGATTTATTAAGAACTTATGCAATTCAATTAAAAGGGGACTTTTACCCCTTTGTAAAGGAAATCGTTCAAGATATTGGACTTTCAGCTCTTGATTTTTACTTACATGATGGTGTTCGTGCTTCGGCTGCTTTAACTTTGGCTGCTTTATTGAAATGTTCAGTTTATGCAACTGGTAATAACTCTGAAGAATCTTTAGGATTATGGTCACAAATTTCTAACAAATTCATAGATGTTCTCACTAATGAACCAGTACCAGAATTATTGGTCGCATATTATACTGCATTTGTTGAAGCAATTTCAGTTTTAGGACCAAATTGTTTATCTCCAGAACAATTACAAAATTTAGCTATTGCTATCAATACCAATTTAACTGATATTTTTGAGCATATTAAAGATCGTGATAACGAAGATGATGAATACACTGAAGAAGTTGATGACAATGATAATGACTACTCTGATGAAGAATTATTGGATGAAATAAACAAAGCAATTTCATCCATATTTAAAAACACTAAAGCCAATTTCTTACCAGCCTTCCAATCACTCATTCCAACTATTGCATCTTTCATTAATGACGAAAATATCAATGTTAAATTATGTGGGTTATGTGTCATTTGTGATCTTTTAGAACATGCTGGTTCCGAGTTTGCTTATAAAGAAATGTTTACCGATGTTGTTGCAGAATCCCTTGTTTCTCCAGAGGCTAGCATTCGTCAAGCTGCTGCCTACTCAGTTGGTGTTGCTGCTCAATATGGTGGTTCTAACTATGCTGACTATTGTTTAGCATGCTTAAGACCATTATTCGAAATTGCTGTAATCCCAGAGGCTAGATCAGAAGATAATATCACTGCTACCGAAAATGTTGTAACTGCCATTGCTAAAATTTGTAGATCCTATGGTGCTAGTGTACCAAATTTGGATTCCATAGTTCAAGAATGGGTCACTTTATTACCAATTATTCAAGATGAAGAAGCTGCTCCATTTTCCTATTCCTTCTTAGCAGAATTGATACAAAATCAACATGTGGCTGTCACCAGCCAAATTCCAAAAGTTGTCGAATCTGTTCTTCAAGCTTTGGCCCATGCTGCAATTGGTGGTACTACTGCTGAAAAAGTAGTTACTGCTACCAAACAATTACTTGGTGCATTACCCCAAGAAGAAGCTGTTGCATTATTACAGAAAAACCCGGCCTACATTGACGTTGCTCAAAAATGGTTCTCCTAGATATCTTTCTTATTCTACCCTTGATTATCATCATAATCTCTTGATCTTTGCTTATTCTATTTTCTTTTCATTACTTTTTTCCTATTCTCTTTTCATTTGTATAGTCACATAATTCATAATTTATTTACATTTCTCTTTCTAGTACTCGCCACTGTTACCTTACTAGATTTTCCATATATATATCATCTAATTGAAAGTACATCAGTAAAATCATTTGGAAATCTCCGTAGTTTTTAGTTTTGCAATTTCAAGCTGAAATAAAAAAAAAAAATTTGCCTGTATGAAATCGCGTTGTAGTGCCAAAGTTCATTAAAAAGTCAGTTTAAACAAACAAAAACAACAATAACTTGTTTAAAGCTCTTCTTCTTCCACAGTCTTTCAGCAAGAAGTCCGATATCAGAAAGTTTTCCATAGTGTTTGCACAGGGAGTGTATCCGAACACTTTTTTTATTTACTTTTTAATCCGGTCGAACAGTTGTATTTTCATTCGAAGAAGATCATTCCCATTTTATTTGCAAGGTTAGATCAATTTTGATTGATTTGATTGGAAAATCCATGTTGATTCGTTGATTAGGTATATTGATATGTCCAGTTACTCATCGACTTCATCTACAATTCTGTCGTCATCCAGGTCTCAGGGTAAAAGACAGTCTTTAGGCACTATTGAGTCCAGCGTTACTAGATTATTGGTGTCAACTAAGCATTTACTTGAAAGCTTGACCAGATGGGCAAAACAAGAGGCAGATGATAAATATGTTTCCGATGCCTATGTGAAGTTGGGCAATGATTTCCGTGCAGCAACAAGGGCGTTCACTAATGCAGGAGTAGATATATCAGATATAGGGGATGTACCTCATGCTTTGAGAATCATATTAGAAGCTGCATTGAGTGAAGCTCCTAGTCAAGAGAACTTAGATCGCTTTTTACCAAATATTAGAAATATCATTGTCACTTTACTTCAAACTTTGAAATCAAAACAATTAAAAGCTAAAACCTTGTCTATAGATAAACTGCAAAGAGCAAAACAGTCAGAAGAGTCAAGCCGATCCAGTTCAAGAGCAAATTCCCAATCTCATACTCATACTCATTCTCACACTTCCTCTAAACAACTTTCAAATCCTGAAGCTGTAAATGATAAACTTAGCCCCAGCCAAACTGCTACTGTATCTAGACAATCGTCTTCTCATAACTCTCCCAAAAAACCTTACATTCCTCAGGCTCCTCCCATTGCCCCTTTTGAATCGGAAGATCCTGGCTCGGGTCCCAATCTGCCTCGAAACTCTCCCTCCAAAAAATTGGGCGTTGAGCTGAATGATGCTCTAGCTCAACTTCAAAAGGGTAACTTCTTACAAAGAAGAGCTTCTAAAAGATTTAGTGCTTATCAATATGCTAAACTTACAAATTTCACTCCTCCAGGAAATCTACCTAAAATCTCTTCTGCCGATTACTCTAGTTCTACCCCGAATAATAGTTTTGATTCCAAAGATTATCCTCCAACTCCTACAAAGCCACCTTCAGCTGAAAATAATGCAGAACTTGTCCCTATCTTTTTACAGATCCATGATAGAACTAAAAAAGTTAATATAAAATTACCAGTAAGCTTTGCAGCACTAAGATTATTATTCGTTGAAAAATTTGCTTATTCCCCTCGTGGAACCTCATTCCCTGATATTTATATAAAAGACCCTCAATCGAATGTTTCTTATGAACTTGAAGAACATCTCTTAGAAACTGATGTGAAATCAGGTTGTGTGTTATGTTTAAATGAAGAAGATCCTCAAAAATCATCTATAAGAGAATTAGAGGATAAAATTAGTTCATTAACTTCTAAATTCGATTCATTGAACTCTAACTTATTATCAGAGGTCAAAGATGCGATTAAAACTATCGAAATCCCAACACCAGTTGTTTCGGCTCCTACTCCTGCTACAACTGCGCCTGCTAATACTAAAGAACCAGTACCGGAGAAAAAATCAACTAAAAGTATATCTCAACTCAGGGCCTTGAATGACCTTCAACATGAATTGGGTGTTATAAGACAAATTCAAAGCTCAAATAAAAACGATTTGAAAAATTCATTTGAAGAAATTTTTGAAAAAGTTAAGGAAGTCGAAAATAGCGGTCTTCAAGCTTCTGAATCTTCGAGTAGAGCTTACATGAACAAAAGTAACCTCAAACTTTCTGAAGATTCTGATGCTTTGTTAACCAAGGTTGATGACTTACAAGATGTTATGGAAGCATTGAGAAAGGACGTTGCTCAAAGAGGTGTCCGTGTAGGTGAAAAACAATTGAAACACACTCATAAAGAAATTGAGCACGCTAAAGATTTGTTAAAAGACTTGTTTGAGTACATTTCTAGTGGTAAGCCTATCTGGAAAAAAATTTGGGAATCAGAATTGGATAAAGTATGCGAAGAACAACAGTTTTTCAATTTACAAGACGACTTAACTCAAGATTTGCAAGAAGATATTAAAAAGATTGAAGAAACTTTTGATTTGATAGAAAAGTGTTCAACAGAACAAAGTAAACAAGGGGCCTACAAGAGAAACAAAGTTGTCGCAAGGTTGCATATTCCAGAACCGGGTGAAAACCTTCATGATTTGAAAGATGCCGTTTTAAATGAAGTGGTAACTTTAAGACCTGATCATGCTAGTAGGCTCGAAGCGATCGCAAAAGCCGAGAAGCTTAGAGAGAAAGAAAGAGAAATGATGCAATTAACGAAATTTCAAGAAGAACTTGGTGATTTTGTTGGTGACTCTAGGCTCAAAAAATCAGGAGGCATAGAAGAACTCGAAAGATTAAGAAAGGAAAGAGATAACGAAAACTTGAAAAGTATATTTGGTGTATTTTAAATTCTATAAAGTATTTAGTAGGTCAATTATATTTTGAAACTTGAAGTGTTTATTCTTCAAACTATTTGTAACACAATTTCTGAAGCAGTCGATGATTCTATTATTCAATTCCAAATCAAGATTTTTAGATTTGAATTGTTCCAACGTAAACTCTAGTAGTTTCAATATAAAGACGAAAAATGTACCAGCTTCAAAATTGTCTTGTGATTCAATTCTTGAAAATTCACGGTAAAAACAATCTAATACTGATCCTAAAATTAAATCTAAACTAAATAAAGAAGACTCCAATGATATCATTTCTGTGTCTAATAATGAAGGGTTGAGTCGTGTTCTGTATGATCCTTCCAAATATTTGTAAATAGACTTGAAAGAGTGCTTATTAGCAGCTGTTATTGGGTTGATGGTATCGCTGCTCTTCCTAATATCGAGGTCTTCTTTATTTATTGTAAGACCAACAAAGTTAAGGTTCTTGTCTTTGTTCGAATCATCAAAATTAATCCAATCACTTTTCTCTTCGTTTACAAATGCCCCATATTCTTGTACCTCTTGACTTTTAAGCTTTTGATAAACTTCTTTGCATTGTGTAGCAGAAGTGGAAATGAAAAGAAAATCATCAACTAGTCGTAATAATAGTGAGTCGGTTTTGGATCGTAATAAAAAGTCAAATTGCTCATCAACAAGCGAATTGTATACCATATCACAGAAAGTTGCCAGTAGAGGAAATCCTTGGAATACCCCTTGTTTCCTCTCGTATTGCTTTCCATGGACTAGAATTGTGGAGTGAAGAACTTGACCCTTGATTATATCTAGGATTTCTGACTTGGTGAGTTTATTAGTTGTTGTTCTATCAACCAAAATTCTATTCTCTATCTTGTTCGGTAAACTCAAATTATAACTCTCTAGAACATTTAACTCATCTATATTAGAATGATCTTTTATAAGGGCCCTTAATCTCCTACCGAATTTGTTTGATTCACTATGTTCTTCAATCCTTCGAATGTAATACCCAGAGGTATCATTGTCATTTTGAAAAAGCTTTTCAAAGCATTCGATTATCTTGAATTGGTTTAGCTGATCATAGCAATGTTTCATGTCGAACTTGACCATGAAGATTTTTGATAACAGTTTGTTCTTCGATAACAATTTCAGTTTGAATTGATTTATATGATAAGTGATGTCCAGAAGAGAGTAACACCTTGGGTGGTGTAATTTATTTCTTGAAAGTACTGATGCATTCTTATTCGCAATAAGCTGAAGAACTGGGAGTACAACATTATACTTGTGACTATTATATTTAATTCTTTGACGTTCGAATTCAGATGCTGATTCCCATTCTTCCAGTATATAGGGCCTCTTTATGGGAACGCAAAGAGGACGAAAGTCATTCTTTTTTGGTATTAAACGTAATTCTCCATAGTTGAATTGCTTTAATTTCAAAATTTCATCATCTTTAGTCTCCTCCTCCACAACGCTTAAGTTATCTTGTATATATTTTCTAAGCCAAGGAGCTGTTAGTTTCATCCATGTTGAATGAGTGAAATATAATAAGCCTGAAGTTGAAAGATTAGTATAGTGGGTAGTTTCAGTGACATGCCAGAACTTTGCAATTAATTTACTAATAAATTTTTGTAAGAACCACTCCATAAGCTTTGTAAGAGTTTCTAGTCTCAGCTGATAGTCTTGTTTTGAAGTAATGGTTTGAGATTTTCCAAGCCAATGTATATCAGTTATTTTTACCAGTTCCAAGATTGTTTCTTTATTAAAACGATCATTTTTACCGGCTTTGATAAAAGTGATGAGTTTTTTGAATATCATAGATTTGTTGTTTTGGGAACCCCAAATTGCAAGAGGAAATATCTTGCCAACGATTGTAAGGGTGAATTTAATTACATCCTCTACCGGAGAGCTTTGCATTAGGATGTTTTCATTCGACACGGGTCTTGGTGATAGGACTTCCCTAAAAATCGATCTATAATGGGTTCTTCGGTCTTTCTTTATCGAGAGCTCTAATAAAGGTACTAATCGCTTAAACTTTTTGGGTATTGATAATTTTGAGGAATCGAGCCCGAATATCATATCCAAAATAGCCTTTGGATCGTCAGGAAGTATTTGGAGACTGTCACTGCTGAACCTTGAATTTTTAAAGAGCATTCTTGATTTAGTTAAGCAAACTGGTTTCTTTTTAAATGGGAAATTCACCAACCCAAATAATTGAACATGATTATCATGAGAAGTCTTGACATAACAGCTAGTATTCAAAATCATTTTGATAAACTTATTTGCACCAATTCTTGTATATAGCCTTTTCCAATTAACGTCTTTGATTGCATTAACTTGGAAATTGATGTAACGGTTATGGGACTTCTGAGTCCCATTTGAAGGATAATAACCATTTCTTAAGACATTTGTGGATTTAGTCTCAGTTAAATAAGCAATTATTTTATCGATAACATCATTGTACTCCAAGTCTGGATCAACTCTCAATGCTGGTGGGATTCTTTTAATCTTCTCTGAATCTGACCGGTCTTGAATTTTTACATCATTTAGAAATTGGACATAATCAGCTGGATCTTGGTACAAATCGTTCGTTTCGTCTATAAGACAGCCCACTAACTCTGGATATTCACTTTCAAGATAGAATTTTAGCAGAACATGACTCATTTTCCGCTAGTTGTATCATAGTCACTTGCAATTGGTCAGAATGAAAGCCTTACAGTGCTTATACTGCGATATTTAGCTGATCTTAACTTTTTTTTTTTTTTTCAGTGAAATTTTTCATCTTACAACGATTTAGTACCGTTCCATATTTTTCAATATGGTGAAAGCATCCAACAATAAGAACCATGTTGACCTAGAAAACGCCGTAATCGGGGGGTCATTGAAACAGATCAAGTGTCCAACGTCCAAAGTCTCGGATCCCAAGAACCCTGAGCTTATATCGGTTTGGACCTGCGATATAAGACCTATTCAGACAAAAAGCATAATCAAACTCATGGCCGAAGAGATAACGCCATATGACGAAGTCTCGTTAGTTCACGTCAAACGATTAAAGAAACTAGACCCTGAGGAAAAAACTAGAGGGGTTGTTATACGGGCAATATTATGTTCTACTGAATTTTTAACTTCTAAAGCAGAGGTTTGTGCATTTATGAAAGAGAAGGATACAATGTTTGATGAAGAATTCAGCAATATACAGAGGCACGAATTACCGAGGTTTCTTCCGCCAACGAAGGAAACAGCCTTGTTGTGGTCTACCCAGTATTGGCCAATGTCCTGGAAAGGTAATCCCAATCACCAAACTTTGTTGACCACCGAGTTTGATTTAGATATAGAAAGGAATATGGTTTTAAAACTAGAGCAACTTGCATCGGAAGAAGCCAAGTTGGGGAAAGTACCTATCGTGACAATTATTGCCAAACCTGAGAGAAGTAGTGATGAACTAAATAAACCAATTTGGCAGATATTGGCAATAGGATACGATACTCGCCATCAGTATCCATTGGAACACAGTGTAATGAATGTGATCAAACTGATTGCAAATAACGAACTTGAAAGGAGACAGAACAGTACTCAAGAGGAACAAGATGATTCCGACAATTATTTATGTCATAATCTCTTGGTGTATACCACCCACGAACCCTGTGTGATGTGTTCGATGGCATTGGTCCATTCTCGGATTGGGAGGTTGGTTTATGTTAAAGATTCACCAAAAACGGGAGCATTGGGCAGCTGTTACAATATTGGAGATCGAGATGGGTTGAACTGGAAATTCGATACCTGGAAGTGGATTAACTCAGGGGAGGTCCAAAAGTTGGAAAACATTCCAAATATAAACCTTGCCAAATCATATAATGTTTAAATAGATTAATAGAATAATAGAGTAAATGCTGAAGTATTCATTGATAGAATAATAGAATAAATATTTCATGGTAACATTTTTTCACATTTGGCAATACTCTTAAGTGTTTCCTGAACCAACAGAGAAACATCCGCTTGGGACCCTCCTCTTATCCAAGACTTGCCGTATTTCAAGTCATTCAACTCGTCGATTATCAGTTTGATTTCTGCAATCTCCTCCTTGATCTCAGAGTCTATTAACTCATTATTCGTCTTGAAGCTCTCTTCCAAACTTTCCAACTTCCCCACTAGTTCGTTCAACGATCCTTTATCATCTGGTATAACGTTCGATTCCCTTGCCTTCTGTTTAGTTACTTCCAAAGGAACATTGAACTCCTGGTCGATTCTGTCCCTCACAGACTCAACTGTGGCACGACGCTGTCTGACAAGCACGTCGTATATTTCACGAACCCTCTCCTCGGGAATATCCGGAGGACACTCCTTCTTGAATTGTGGGAAAGGTATGATACTTTCAAGGTCTGCTTTTGCTAGGAGAAAGTTCTCCAAGATAGAATGGGATTCCATTACGCGTCTTAACTTGATCAATTTCACTTGGAATTCAAACCGAAAACAACCTCTTGAACACCACGATCGCTGACTTGCTGGACTCACTTCTCCTGATCTTCTTGTGAGCTGCTATTATCGTTAAAAGTTGAAATTCTAACATGAAAAATGAAAACTTATGTCTGGTTATGGAAAAGTCGTAGAAAAGGGTCGTGTGGATTGGTTCAATTTTTGAAACTAGGAAAAAAAAAAAAAAAAAACAAGTTCAAAAGTTCGATCAGACCAACCATCACATACTTCCACCAAACACAACTGTTTGACTCTTGTTTGGGTACTTTGACACAACTTAGCATTGATACAAAAGACTTGATGTCTCTAACGTACGAAAGCACTTCATTTCAACCGCAGGCCTTATCCACTGGATTGCATTCTCGAGTGACTAAGGATCCCGAGAATGCTCTTATCATAAACACGGCACCTCAAGGAAGGTCAGCTAAAAGGAATGCACAACAGATCAATTACGCTGAATTCGACAATGTGGATGATTTTGAGTTTGAAGACACGCCAAGTTCTACTTTGAATGCTAGTCTAGCATCAGCCAATGCCCAATTTAATGCTAATACACAAAAACTTCTACTTAAACCAGCTAAGATTATACATTCGGTGGTAGGAGGTGAAGATGAGTCTCAAAAGCTACAAGAGCTTGTTCATAAGCCCCAGGAAGATATACTTATTCCTATTAGATTAGATTTAGAATATAATGCTGGTAATTCCAAATTAGTTGATTTTTTCATGTGGAATCTTAATGAAGCTTTAATCACCCCAGAACAATTTGCTACTTCTTTATGCAATGATTTGGATTTACCAGGTACAATAAACCAAGAAATTGTTGAATCGATAAACAAACAGATTGAAGATTATAATTTTGTATCTACTTTACAACCTCCTAATAATGTGGAAATTCATGTTGTAATTGATTTGGCAGTCAGTTTGGATAAAAAATTATATCAAGATAAGTTTGAATGGGACTTATATCAAACCGATGTCACCCCAGAAACTTTTGCTGATATCGTTGTTGCTGACTTGGGTTTATCATTAGAATTCAAACCTGCTATTTCCCATTCTCTACACGAAGTAGTTCTTAGATTAAAGAAAGAGATTTCCGAAGGTACTTATAATCATGAATTACAAAAATACCAACAATTAGCCGGTTTGATTTTTGAAAGTGGTATAAGAATTAGAACTGAAAGTAGTGTTCATAATGGAAATAACCATTGGGAACCAATAATTGAAGTTCTCACTCCTTGGGAAATAGAAAAGAGAGAAATTGAAAGAGAAAGAAATATTAGAAGATTAAAGAGAGAAAATATGAGAAGAGAAGTTGACGAATTCAGTAGTAACAAAAGAAGAGCTATCATGAGTAGGAGAAGATATGATGAATTAGAAGGTACTTGGAAAAACTAGTTTTAAAATTGATGATTTCTGTATAATATTATTCTTAACGTGCTTTTAATTCTTACTTCTCTTCATTAATTCCTATTTCATTATATCCATGAATGTAAGTTGTATAATAAAAAACTGTTCATATTCATCTGTTTCTATAGCGGTATATGTAGATAAGTATAAGATTAGACGAGTTGCTCTACAAGTTTCACTGTTCACTTAGTGACTACTTACCTTGGAGCCCCAAGTCCCCATCATGGTTCGAACTGAAAAATGGCCTCCTCCCATTAAATCAAAGATAGCTAAATTTTATTTTGACATTTAATAAATTCCACATTTGACAAGCTTTATTTGAAGAACACGAAAGATACTTTTCATGGTGTTTTCTTATTCCTCAGATTTATATATTGGTTAATTTTTGTCAATTTTTTGCCTAAATTCAAACAATTGTATAAAAAATTTATACAAAATAGACCAAACCATAAAATGCTAACTGCAAAACAAGTAAGATACATCCACTAACGAAACATATCTACTTGGTTTAACCAAACTCTTACTTTAATCGTGACCAATCATGCTTAGCTGCAAAAAAAGATGCTATGGGATATTTTTTGAAGAACGGCAAAACTGCTCGCTTGGATCTTGCAGCCATACTCATTGAATACCTAATAAAGACCAAAAGAAGTATGCCATTTTTAACAATTTATAAAATATTTCTTAACATACCATATAAATTAGACCATAAAAGCATCGAATAAATCACAAAGGCGTTGGGTGCAATTGCATTCAAATATCAATATCAAAACTAAATTTTGTTATTTCGTAGAAACTCAAGCAATAACAACCAGGTCACCGTCAATAAGCTGAAATGTCTATATTGAAGGTTCTTCAAAGAAGATACTATGGTGTTCAAATGTCTGTTTCTAAACGCTACATTTCTTTTCACAATTCTATGAAAATAATTGACTATATGGGTTTTTTGTATCTCCATGGCAATGAAAACCAATACGTGATGGATTACCAGACAAAGGACAAACCAGAAACAATTTAAATAATGCCAAACTTAGCACGTACCGGGTATGGACCTACAAATCAAGGATCATTCTCTCGTCACCTGTCTCATATTACCATAATACCCAATACGCAACAAATCATATTGAATATGAGTTCAGGTCAGTTCGTTTTTCTCTTTGATGAACACCTATCAAAATTGAAAATTCAAAGAACAGAGCTATCAAATCAAAAGTTTTTAGTAAGATGTTAAAGAGATTTCAATATTTTGTACTGGCAATTTTGCAATTATCATTTTTGAATAAGAGTTTTCATGATGCATAAGTATTAATTCCAAGTAGCGAATATAGATTTTTCAAAAAAATGCAGTTATATGCTCTATATTAAGTTCTAATAAGACATGTTTTTATAACAAGAAATCCAAGTTTGTATCAAGCTATATCGAATAATAGGCATGTACATGCAATGTTTAGAAGAAAAACTCTTATCTCAATAGATCTTTAGTAATCCCATTAAGAATTAACAAAATAAATTAATTCTCATTAAACTGAATTTACTCATTAGTACACACAACGATTATACGTTTATGAAATAAACACTTCCTGTAAATTTTCAAGATAAACAAGATAGATTGCAAATAATTATAAACTGTCAAAATCAAAATGTAGCTCATGATAATATGTTAATTTCTCAAGAACTACTGTCATTAATCAAAAACAGCATATCGAGAGTGGTACCTATTTGTCTTAGTTCAGATCATTACTAAATTCACAAGCTACAAATACCATGTAGACTATCTCAAAAAAAAAAAAAAACAAAATTTGATTGACGAAGACTTGTAAGCGATGTTTTGAAATCAGCAATCAAATCCTAGCTAAATTCAGTAAGTTTCGATGCAATTATTGTAGGATCCTTACGGATAACCGCACTTCACTAGTCTAACGATCCAGCAAATATGACATGAAGGCATCCTACACCAGAGAAATATCTTTGAAAGCCACTGGAATTTTCTACCACCAGCCACCTCCGACATCAGTATCTAAATTAGTTTCGAGTACAACTGAGAATTATTCTCAAAGACGTCCAGTTGGGGCTGCATTATGAGTATACAATCCAAAACTCGATGTCGATGTTTACTTTGTAATTTCACTCAATAAGTTGAACTTCCAAAATTCAACCCAATTTCAGTCGCATTGAGCTCTCTGGGAAAACAGACAACTAAACCTAATGCATAGCGACTCATATGTTTAAGTCTGAGATTATGGATAATTTCAGAGTTCTAGGAACCAATCCCATAAAGAAAATACAAACTCAAACTTTCAGGTTTAAGCCTAGTGTAGATCTGCCTTCATAGACATCGGCTGCAAAATAAAATTATGCTTTAGACACCATAGATACGATACAATTCTACTTATTCAAAGTTTCTCATAAACGACAATCCTTAAAAGAGGCTGAAATGAGTTCGTGGTAATAGACTGTATCTGAAATTGTTCTTTCTGATCTCCAAGATATGTCTCTTGTCTTTTAACATGTGACTAAGTCTATAACATATTCCACATGGTGTATATTTAATCTGGATATAGATTTAACAATGTAAAGCAACTTTCAAACTATCATCCGAAGCGGGATGTGTACCATGTAGAATTGGCATCATTAACGCTATTGTGAAGAGATGTAAGTATACCTGCTAAGAAATAGAAAGACCAAACATTGAAGCCCTTCTTACGATCCTAGCGCGAAAAGGAGTGTGATGTAACCTCCAAGTTGTATGACAACAACACTTTCATTACTTTATTTTTAGATTTGAGCGTTTTAAAAAACCAAGATCAACCATTTCGGCTGACAATTAGACTACTCAGCCCAGATTGAAGACTTTGCAGAAGTTCTCTGAAGGGGATATATAGACATTGGAAAATATCTCTTAATGACAACAGATGTTGCTGCAAGAGGTATTGATGTCCCAGATGTAGATTCAGTTACACAATTAGATCCTCCTAATGGCCCGGATGCAACTGCCTTATTAACTCCATCAATATCAGTAAATTCTAAATATGCAAATCCTTTAGGTCAAATATGCTTGACTGGGATAAAAAATTTGAGATTCCAAGTAGACGCTTACGTGGGTTTTTAGAAAAGAGTTAATCTAATTGAGTACGTCCATATAGATTTAATTATTACTTAGAATTGGGCGCCACTCCAATTGACTGGTATCTAGTAATACGACTCGCAACATCAACACAACATCAAGATTATGTTCGCCCCATGCTTTTAATATGTATATATGTTGCTACGTTGAGTTTTGAAGACTTATCATCATTCATCATTTAGTTTTACTGGGATGTACAGTCTGGAAATAACCAAGAGCCACAAATTATGAGCTTCAGAGCAAACCCGAGTAGGCCCTATTCTTTACATGTACCTGGCTCTTTTACCAGCCTATCGACACCATGATATGCAGAATCAGAATCTATATTCAAGAAGTGCTATAGCTTCTGAAAATGTCAATGCTGAAAGTTTTCGACGCTAAATAGATCTGAAAATAGAAACTATATTCTTCCTTCTTCGTTTATCACAACCTAGTATCAATCGGTATTAAGTCATTCGATCCAAACCAAATATACAAGCGCTTATGTTAAGTTGCTGAATTATCTTATGGATTCAATCAATGCCCGAACATCTAGTAGTAGCTTATTAAAAGAAAAAATATGGTTTATCAGTGCTGAACGCTTTGGAATTATTGAATAATTGCAATACCATTCTTACACTTACACTCTAGTTGTAAATTTAGCTGTGTACGGATATGGAGATCTATGTTGAGTAATCAAGGCTTAAGTATGGGGATATAGACAACTCAATTGTATTCGATTGTATTGTAATATTAAGGCACATATCACAGCTTAAGCCGGTCAAAATATTTTATTTTTTGGCGATCAGAGACTTTTGATTTGTTTTTGAATTTTCATTTCATCTTTCTGCGATGCTGATTAATAAGTTTAGATTCAAAGCCATTAGTGGAAAACCAAACATATTTGAGTCTAAGTTATTAACTGGTGCGGGCTATAGATTTAGAAGCATATTAACCCCACGATACTTGTGGAAGTCAGATTATCCTTCTCCACAGAATCAGGCAAAGTTACTTAAACACTTTTACAACTTTAGAGTATAAACGGAATCAAATAATTGGACTTTTTTGTAAGATAATGTGTTGTGTTTGGGTGCAATTCCTAATAAATTCAAGGTTTTCAGTGGATTCATTTACCAGGAATCTTTGGTTATTACGAGAAGGTTAATCAATAAGATCATCCTTGTTTACTGCCAGTATATAGAGTTTTTGAGTTCTGGTTTATACATTTTCCTTTACTATCCTCGTGGTATAGTACTTGCTTACAAGCATATGCCCTTTCAACCTCAGTTGAGAATTTAAGTGCCTAAGTAGAATGATCGTTCAACTTATGCTAAAGGTAGTAGTTTGATTAGCAAGAGGATTTTATGTAATGCTTAGATGAACAAATTTATTTAGTTTATGGAACTCATCTCCTTCTCAGAATTATTTGTTGTTCAATATATCTGGGCTTTTGCAAAAGGCTTATTTTCACTTTTATCACGGTTTGTTTTTTGAGGGTCAAGTAATTCTTTTGCTTTTCTACGTGTCAACATTATTAGTTGTGAAAATTCATATCATTAGTAAGTTGGACCTTTTAATACTCATGGGCGTAAGTTTTCTTCTTCAGTACATATTCATATAGCTAAAAATTAAAGTCGACTTTTTGATCTTAATACAAGTTTATGAATCTTAAGTAAAAAAGCGTATATGGTGTTCATGAAGCATTGTCAGACTGCTTTGCCCTTATTGGTTTTCCAGTATTTTTAGTAAAAAAATTTATTTGGCATGTTCTTCGAGGTCTCCATTTTTAAGTTTATATTTTTTTACTTTCCGTAGGTTACCATCCTTCTTTTTGATTTCATGCAAAATAAAAATGTGAGACAATTGCTTTTTAAATAGTTCAATATAACACAATTCTGGTAATATTCTTACTGCATTTTTCATAAGTGATAAATATTTCTAGTTCTGAGATCGCTACAATTTAATTACATAAATAGATTATTATCAATCTTATTTTCCTCTGGTCGATCTCGACTTTCAGAGTTTAATTCTTGTAGATAATGCTAATGATTCTTCCATTTTCCTTCAAGTTATTTCTATTCTTATAGTTTTAGTTAGTAATTCAAATGCTTTTCAATTTTACATTAAACTTTAAAGTATGAGTAGTTATATTTAAAAGTTAAATAAATAAAGATGCTTCATATATTTTTTTTTTTTTTTTTTTTTTTTTTTTCATATAGATTGTTTGAATATTATGAAAGTAAGTAACAATGGATTTCTATAATGTTCTGATGCTTTAGTCAGCTTTGAGAAAAGGATGTTTCAATTTTAAGTTTACCTCGAAGTAAAAGTATCTTCACGAAGCTTTAATCCATGATAAACTTTGTTATGAAATCTATGATCGCCTGAAAATGCCGTTATGGTTTTCTTCAAATTTAGTTCAGGTATGGTCTCAAGGGAAATAAGGTGTCGTTTGTTTTGGAGAAAGGTTAACGTAGGTGCTCGTCGGGTTTTGTAAACATAGCCTAGTGTATCCTCTTATTTGATCAAAACTTTACTACTGATACTGGGATAGTTGTAAATAGTGTATACATGTGTCTTGGAAGGATAGATTAGGTTGTGTTTTGTTGTAGACTAGTTTCAACTGAATTCTTCAAAATTTTAAAACTCGACGCGATTTTCCAACTGAATGAACATTCATGACTCTTTGTTTCGTCGAAGGCTTTTGGATTTGGTTGATGCTAAGGATGAAGCTCTCGAAGAAGAGAGTGCAGCTTTAGATATACATATATACTTCCATGAACTTTCCTTGAAATGGCTGAACTTAACAAACATGTTGTTACTTCTTTAACTAATATTGATACTAGTTGTACATATTAAACTCTAATTCAACAGGGATCTAGTCTAGTTCCCTGACCCTGAAACCTTAACTAATTTCTTAAGACTTGTATTCAATGTGGTTAAAATGGTCGCATTGGAGCAATAAGTGTGAGTAAATCTTACATGTATGATGTGCTAAGATGGATGTCCGTATCTAAAAATACTCTTCTATAAGATTCTGACCAAAGTTGTGAGTTAGTTATACTCATAGGATTGTTTAAGCTATGTCTATTTTTTTGCAACTTAATAGTATAATTTGATATATTTTAAACATTTTCTGAAGAAAGTTGCGAAAAATACAGAATCTGCTGCAAAATAGATCCAAACTTCATAATTTAATGAACAGTGGGCAATGGGCAGAGGGAAATTCGATGATAAATAACGATGAGTTGATACCCTACGTTAGAATTCTTGGATTCACTTCATTTTACATTTTATATATGCTTTCTAAAAGAAGACGTTTTCGTTATTCAATTTTCCTAAACTTTTTTTTACAAACATTGTATGTATTAGGACGCGATAACACAGATGTCAATGAATGGCCTTGAGAGACTTTGATTTGTATAATTGAAAAACCACTTGAACTCAATAAAACACTTAAAGTTATACAATGATATCTTTCAAAATTTGTCGAAGAAGGATTATCAATGTATGCTTTGGAAAACATTGATATCGGTGAATTTTCCAGTAAGAGCACACAGGATCAAGGGCGAACTCATTGGAATGGCATTTGGAATTTTGATCTTAGCAGTAGAATTTAAAAATAGCTTGGACCATACTAAGGCTGCTAGAAGAATTCATAACCAATACCAGGAGATCTCAAACAATCTGCTTCTTTTGGTAAATCACATAGGTCAACCATGTCAACGGCGGAGGTTAACCTGCTTGAATAGAGGTGTGTTAGATAACACTCCCTTCCTTCGATGAATTGCAAAAGTTAATGAAAAGAAAAGAAGTTGAGATGTCACTCAATTTCAAAATTGGTTGAAGGTGGTAATAAAAAACTGATTCCTCCTCAATTAAATTTATGTTTTTATATAGTATTAAGAATAAAGGTTTTGACTTTCTTATGAAATGAAAGGCTATATATGTAAAACAAAACACCAAGAAGTCGTCCTAACTTTCTCAAAGCTGATAAGAATTAACGGAGTCGTGATTTTGATTCTAGCTTCCTGACTTACTGAACTAACATCATCATGATTCTACTAAATATTTTTATTCATTTTATTATAGGTGAGTGACGGCATTCATCTCTCAACTAATTAATATACATTCCGAAGAGAATCAGTATTACCTGAGAATTATTGATAAAAAAAAGACGAAACTGTTGGAAAAATAGCTATTTGTTAAGCCTGCCCTAACTTGAACCATGATAAATAATTATGCTACGATTGGATCAATGGGGGATTTCAAGCGCTACGAGATTAAAGCTTTTAGATTTGTGGTAAAGCTGGTGTGATTTTATATGGTTGCAAAAAAACAATTTTTCTTTGCATTTTTCACGAATATTTATATAGTTGAGTAGACTCCAATTGCATAAGGAAGTAGGTAAGGAGAATAGATATATGGGAGCATCTAAAAGTGCACAAGGGACTGCTAACAAGATTAAAAAAGTTTTAGTATTTTTTCTAGCAGGTAAAATTATATTCTCATTACAACCTGAAAATTTTCAACCAACGTCTACGGCCATATCCAGCATAAAGCATGATTACCCGTCCGATCAATAATTATTAAGCTGCTGAGAGCGATGCTGAGTACGTTAGTGGGAGACCATAATGGAAACCATCGTGCTGTAGACTCTCTTCTTTTTTGTAACATTATATTTTTTCATTTTTGGAATCCTCAGGTCTGTGAAGTAACTGAGAAGCACCAACTATTTGTGATCGAAAAAGAAGCAAGGGGGACGCTTACATAGGGAGAGACCAGATTTAATAAAGAAATAGAATCATATTAGAATATATAGTGTATAAGTCTCAAGTATATAACCAGTATATAAGAACAACAATAAATAAGTTAGCTTTCATTGAGTAGAGCGAAATTTAAAATCAAGCCCAGTTTCCCACAGCCAACACCGTCATAACCACCCTGTTTTATAGTCCAATTGAAGTTATCAAGAACGTCATTAGCGTAACCCGAGACATTCAAGTCGAAGGTTTTATTACCAAAAGTCGGGATACTTACGGCGTATTTCGAATCGGCTAGTTTCAAATAGTCAGAATCGAATTGGATTTGATAATTAGTTGACTCATTAAAGACGAAATTTTCACAATTTGAAAGATTAGTAAAGAATTTTTTCCGTTCTAAAGATTTTGCAGGAATTTTAAGTATATTATCGATATTATCATTCAAATTTTCGACGAAATTAGTCAAATCTGGAGCCTTGTCTTCATTACCATCGATAACCTCGCCCACATGATTTGATGATCGATCTTTAATTGACATAAATGTAAAACTATTCAAGGCCAAACCGTATAAGTAAGGTTTATCGCAGTAGATATCACCTTTCACTGTTTTATTGATAAACCAAGTAAAGAATTTGAGACCAGTTGCCAATAAAGTCGTTGGAATATAATCTTTAATTGGAACCAAAAAATCATTACCGAATAATAAATCCGAACCTTTAATTGGATATTTTGGTTTAAAAGTTATGTTTAATCTTAAATTCGGTAAAACATCATTTGCCATATCCAGATTGTCATAAGAAGAACCATCCAAGTAAGTTTTATCACCCACATTATATAAACTATTTGATTTATGGGGAATTGAACCATCAAAATTTTTTATACTGACCGACAACGAGAATAAGCCGATTTCTGACTCAATTTGAACTGGCTGATTGCAATTGACCGGGACAACCGTTGAATTGGCAAAATCGTAATTATTCGATGCCTTGATAACCAATCTTTTGGTAATTGAATCCCCCATGCTGTGGTTATCAAGTGAAGATGTTGAGTTTTGGCTAATTGCTGGTTTTTAGGTTGCTTTTATCATCGAACAACCCCCGTACACCAAAAAATCACACCGACCCGTAAACCAGACCCTCGAAAAGAGCCATTTCCCGGAACTCGCGAGTGATCAGACCGGAAATCACCCGGAAATGGTCGGTTCAACTCAACACCCGTACACACCACGTTTGATTCCCACGCGCAGGATTGCGTCATCCCCTCCTTTATGTCGCGGATGGCTAAACATCCCACGACATTTGCCGGAAGATCCCGCGACATTTTGCCCGAGAGAAAGAATGCAAAAGGGTTACCCGAAGAAAGCTCATTAACGAAGGGAAACGATTGTGAATCAGCTAAAACAATTCTTGTCCTAATAAGTATGACTGGTGGTATAAGAGGGTAAGGCTTGAGTAGTAGTTTTGTATAATTGCTAGATCTGAATAATGATTTATAAGTAATTTTCGGAGTCTTTGACTATTGGTTTATTTTGCGGTTGGGGGAGAGTGCGCCCAAAAAAAGAAAAATGGTTACGGTACATATAAAGGCCAAATTCCCAACTTTGCTACTGAAAATTCGGTTACTTCTTCTTTATTAATCAATTAACTATTTGAATAAGATGTCTAACTCTTTAGAACAATTAAAAGCTACCGGTACCACCATTGTCACTGATACTGGTGAGTTCGAATCAATTGCCAAATACACCCCTCAAGATGCCACCACCAACCCATCATTAATTTTGGCTGCTTCTAAAAAACCAGAATATGCTAAATTAATTGATGTTGCTGTTGATTACGCTAAAGATAAAGGATCTACTAAAGAAGAAAAGGCTTCTTTAGCTTTGGATCGTTTATTGGTTGAATTTGGTAAAGAAATTTTAAACATTGTTCCAGGTAGAGTCAGTACCGAAGTTGATGCTTCATTATCTTTTGATAAACAAGCCACTATTGATAAAGCTATCAATATTATTAAGATTTATGAATCCATTGGTATTTCCAAAGATAGAATTTTGATCAAAATTGCTTCTACTTGGGAAGGTATTCAAGCTGCCAAAGAATTAGAAGAAAAACATCAAATTCACTGTAACTTGACTCTTTTATTCTCTTTTGTTCAAGCTGTTGCTTGTGCCGAAGCTAAAGTCACCTTGATTTCTCCATTCGTTGGTAGAATTTTGGATTGGTACAAGAATGCCACTGGTGAACAATACACTGCTGAAACTGATCCTGGTGTGGTTTCTGTTAAAAGTATTTACAACTACTACAAAAAATTCGGTTACGATACCATTGTCATGGGTGCTTCTTTCAGAAACGTTGGTGAAATTAGAGCCTTAGCTGGTTGTGATTTCTTGACCGTTGCTCCAAAATTATTAGAAGAATTAATGAACTCTAATGATGCTGTTCCTCAAGTCTTGAAGAAAGAAACCGCTGTTTCTTCTGATGCCGAAAAAGTTTCCTACATTAACAATGAAGCTGAATTCAGATTCTTATTCAATGAAGATGCCATGGCTACTGAAAAATTATCTCAAGGTATCAGATCTTTTGCCAAAGATGCTCGTACTTTATTGAAACAATTAGAAGAAAAATTCTAAGTATATAATTAATAAACCGTTAACTTGTATTGAATCGTGCCTAAAGGGTTTGTAGGTTCAATTGTGTATTTGTAATGAATAAAAGCCTGGAACTTGATGACTAAACGGATATTTGTAACATTTTTTAGTCATATTTTTCAGCCATATTGCACGACCGCTTTTCAAGTCAACTTGACACTTGATTTTTTTGTTTTTTGTTGATCTTAATACGTTTTCCACCAATAAATTGATTACTTATCCCATCAGGATGTCTAGACCAGAAACCATAATTCCAGATACAATTCCTGCCCAATACCCGGTGATAGAAACCTCTCCAATTATAAGTGGGTTTGGTAGAGGGTCGTCAGAATTGGGTATTCCTACCGTAAATTTACCAATTAATGATAAGTTAAACTCTTTAGATACCGGGATATATTTTGGTTGGTGTAGAGTTATACCAGTGGTGAAGGAAAATCATATTGTTAAGAGAAACGACGGAAAAGAAATTCTATTTAATAATGGATCTTCATTGAATTGTGATAATAACGAATTAACTGTTCTACCTATGGTTATGTCAATTGGATGGAATCCATTTTACCAAAATAAAGAAAAGACTGCAGAAGTTCATATAATTCATAAATTTAACGAGAATTTTTATGGTGCTAATATAACTTATAGTGTTTTGGGTTATATCAGACCCGAATTGAATTATACTACAGTTGGTATGTAAATATCTTTGATTTTATTTGAATAACACTAACTTTTTTATAGAAGCATTGATTGCTGATATCAATCTTGATATCAAAATTGCTTTACAGGCGTTAGAAAAAGACGTTTATAAACAACGTCGTCATGATCTTGATCCATAACTCCATTATTTAATTCATAACCCCTTGATTCTTCCTTTTGAACATTTCACCGGATCCACCGTCCGCATAATCCATAAACATCCCTGTTGTTCCATAAACGTCCCTGTTGATCCATAAACTTTAATAATAACCTCTTAGTTAGATGCAAAACCTTGATAAGGGCCATTTTATCCTTTTGCCTGCACATAGTCTCTTTTTTTAACTTAGCGAAATATCACGGGCAGAAAAAGACATTTCATCACTAGTTATTTTATATAGACTGATATATATTCTAACTTAATAAATATAACCACATGAAGAAAGTCACAGTATGTTTTCTAAATCCAAAGATCTTAAATGGTGGATAGCAGTCTTTCTTATACCGATAATTTATTTTATTTTTGTGGTGAGAAACCAGCAGATTGACATATCTAAATTGAATAATGAAAAAATCTGTAAATTACCAAAAGATCAAACCAATATTTGTTCATCGTTGAAGGCCAAATGTAATTACGATTACTTTAAGATTGTCATTGGTTATTACTGTAATGAAAGCTATCCAAACATAGGATTAAAAATTGGTTATAGTTTTGTTATTTTAAATGTTTTAGCAATCTTGATAATTTTTCTAAGTGTTGTTGTATCAAATTATTTGATTGATAATATAAATCATTTAACCAAACTTTTAGAGATCAATAACCAAATACTAAGTTTAATAATAATTCCTTTAACGAATTGTTTACCAGATTTGGTTAATTATAATATTGCATTAAGATCAAATTCAATTGATTTAGTAATTGGACAATTGATTGGAACTAATTTGATAACATTCACCTTAATAATTGGATTAATTAGTTATGTTAAACCATTTAGTATTGAAAAACATAAATTTATATTGTTCAACTTTGGATGGGTATTAATAATAATGATTTTTTTGATATATATTCTATCTGATTCCAAGATTACTAAAACTGAATGTTTTATGATGTCAGGGGTATTCCTTGTTTATATAAGTTACTTAATCTGGTATGATCAACGATTAATTGATGAATCAATTGAAGAAGAGGAAATTCTTTCAGTTAGTTCATCGAAGAATTCAATTAACATTGAAGAAACAATGGCTTTGTTAAATGAAGAAGAAGTTAGCTATGAGGCAGCTTTAGATGAGGATGATGACAATGTGTCTGATACTGCAAAAAATGAACATTCAATTACTCATTACATTCAATTTTTTTTCAATTCAATCGATTTTTTATTTTTTTTTGTCATTCCTTCAAATGGTCATCAACATAATCAAGAATATAAAAAAACCATAAGAAAATTTCATATATTCAATATATGGTTAATAATTGAATCAATAATATTGATTAATCATCAATTTATTAATGATTTAAGGATTGGAATATTAATTATGATTGCAATTATAATACTCTATGAAGTTAATCATCATTTTAATATAACTCTGAATAAAATTGATGAGCTATGCATCAATTCGTTAGGCGTAATGAACTCCTTAGTTATAATATCGAATACATCCAGTGAATTTTTAAAAATATTAAAAAACTATGGAATAATTATTCAGATATCAGAATATAGATTAGGATTATTAATTTTCTCCTTAGTTAACTCAATTAATGATGTCATAATGAATTTATCATTATCAATCAATATCAATCCGATATTAGGAATCAATGCATGTTTGGGAGCACCATTATTAAATATATTAGTTGGAATTGGAATTAATGGATTAAGTACATTAATAATCTATCAATCTAAATCATTAAAGTTTCATTTAAGTAATGATTTAATTATAAGTACAATGATATTAACCATGATGATAGGGTTTTATCTTATTTATATCCCATTGAATAGTTGGAAATTTGATAAAAAAATTGGAATTATTGCATGTTTTATATGGATAAGTATAGCTATATATAATTTTATACTAGAACAATAAATTTTTTTCCATTATCGAATCGAATTTATTTTGGTTGTTAGAAAGTTTCAATTTATTGGATAAGATGTGATTAGATTCAATATGTTCAATTGGAATTTTTGAATCAAATTTATTAAATTTAATCATTATAAAAATGAAAGCATTCCAATAATAAGAAGAATGATTAAATTTTGTTAAATGTTTATTGAAAAATTCAAAAATCAAATCACAATTTATTGAATAATTGGGGATGATTTTGAAAAACCAATCATTCCCAGTTTCATCAATCAATTCATCAAATAAATCAATTAAGTACGATTCATTGTTATTAATTAAATGTTCTAAATTGATTAATTTTTCATAAATTTGTAAAGGAATGTTGTAATTTTTTTTCAAATAGTTTAAACATAAATTTTTTGCTTTCAAAATATTTTTAGTATAAATTTCCAAATCGATTAATTTGATTAGTAGGGTTTGAATATTATTTGATAATTTAATTCCTCGGTTTAAGATTTGTTTACTAGAGTTGAATTTATTTTTTGATATATAATAATCGGAATATCTTAACCAAATTTTTGGATTAGTTGAGTTTGCAAGTAGGCAACGTTCATAAGCCAAGATGACGAAACCATTTGAAAACTTATTTAACTGGATAAAATCCAAGTAGTTTAACCAATTATTGAATTCGTTAATTGAAATAGAACTATCAGGGATGAAATTAAGATGGGAGAATTTTTTTTCAAATCTGAATAATTGATAAGTTTTAAACTGAGTGGTTATATAAGTATTAGTAAAAATAGTTTTCAATTTTGATTTCACCAGTTTTAAATCATTTTTATAAATTTGTTTCAAATGGGAAAGGTCATGTTCAGGAATAAGATTGGGTAAATCTTGGAAAGTTACTTCATCATTTAGGCAAGTGAGAAAGGCTTCAAAGTTGCTTTGGTAATTGTAGCAAGGGATCTCGATAATCATTCTTAATAGGAGAAGTTTTTTCAGTTTAAAGTTATATTTATCATTATCGAAATTCGAGTAATGAGTTAAAAAGTCCAAGTAGAGTTGGTAAAACTCGTTACTATAGAAATGAAGGCCTATTTTTGATCTGGCTGATTCAAAAATATTCAAAATATCCAATAGGTTATTTGAAATTGTATTAATTTTAAAATTCAAGTAACTTATCCATAATTCAATACAGTAGGGTAATTCCACCAAGGCCTTTTGGTAGACAGTACAAGCTTCTTCGTAGTGGTGGGACTTGAACTCCAACTCTGCCCAACCACACCAGTATTTGTATAAGAGGGGGTATTTTGAGAGAAGTGATTGATAGGAGGATCTGGATAATTCTAGGTTGGACGAGGTATGGATGAGCTGTTGCCAGAGGGAGAAGTTATCGGGGTCTGCCAAAAGGGCAAGCGACGTGGATTCCCAAGATGACATGAATAGGCAAAGAGGTAAGGAAGGTGAAGTGCAGAAGGTAAAGTGCAGAGAAGATGAAGTGAATGGACAGAAGAAGTATGGAGGATGTGATGAGTATTTTTGTAGCCGCCAGAGGTAGCCGCCGGGGAGAAAGGCCCATGCACCAGAAAGCACGACACGCCTGCCTAATCGGGACAAGAGGACACACGCGCCGTTTTGGGAAGAAATCAGACAGGGTTTCCCCAAGCAGAAGACCCGTGGACACCGAAATTTTTCAGACAATTTCGATTCGGCCGCAAAAAAAAGACAAAAAAAGCAACGGCGACACAAAAAAGCCCAACATCATTGAGAAAAAATAAAGTCACGATAAGATGACGTGAATCGTGAATCGTGAAAGGGTCATATGTGAAATTAGTCAAGATAATACCGTTAATACGCGACTACATGATACAATACGTGAGTTTATCTATTAAATGAATCAATCATTTCAACAAAGAAAAAAAAATGCAAGCGAGAAAGTGAAATAGCAATAAAGCAAAGAAGGAAATGCAGAGATGCGAATTAAATATGAATTGAATCACTCAACGAATGAAAAGTTGAAGCGGTCGAGTTGAAAGAGTTCTTCTCTGGAGCGCCATAAAAACAATAACTTTGTAGTAAGTCAGAGTATGATTTAGAATTGAAAGAAGTAGTGGTAGATTGTTTTGATTTGTAAGAATTGGAGTATTTTAAAGGTCTTGATAATGGAGAACGAGGAGTGTTTAACTCATTTGATAAATTATAGCGATGGTGTAATTCTGATTTGGGATTAGTATTTGCTAATTTATAATCTAATTCGTGATTATTTTTATAATCATTTAGTTTATTAATCAAATCATCAAATTGATTATTGTTGTAATTTTTATTTGTTGATAATTTAATGTGGTAATTTTGATTAAAATTATTATCCCAATAAACCTGGTTATTTACTTCATATCTGACAACCATTTCTAAATTTATATGGCAAGGTAAATTTGATAAATCGATTTTAAATTCAAATTCATCAAAATTATTAATTGATTTAACAAAATTGATATGATTATTAATAATAATTTTTGTTTTCCAATTATTAAAAGTTAATTTTATTGATATTTTTTTTTCAAATGCAATATTTTCAACCATAATTTTGCCAATCAATTCATCTTCTGCGAGATAAACCTCTTTTAAATTGACAACTTTATTCTTATCTCCACCAGTTACATCGGATGATATCATTTGATAAGGGTGTACAACGTCAATTTCCTCTTCTGAACTGGTTTCTTCGTCGTTCCAATTCAACTGGAAGTACGAGTCCATTTCTTCGTGGTGTGGTGATCCCAAGGGGGTGTTTTCCGCCGTCGCAACCGTGCTGGGAGAGTCGTTCCCGTCAAACATCTTCACGTTGGCTAATCGAGATGCAAAACGAACGCTTTTATTAGGGGACAACATTCCTGGAGATGACACACTGCGGGCGAGGTTGGGGAGTTTGAGTGATGATTTGACCAACTCTCCCAGTTTTTTACGAAGCAATCCGCAATCATCGCTGGGAGGAGTTAATTTGATGGTCGATAATGACAGCAGCAGCAGCAGCAGCAGCGACAGCAGCAGTGCTTGCAGTAATAGCGATTCACTAGAAGAAAATGAGTCTATCATACCTCTATACTGGAGTATCTATTTAAATTTTTGTTGGTGGACTCTTTCTAGAGCAATGAAGGGAAATTAATCACTTTTTAAAGTGAGAAATTTTAACCTTTTTTTCTTTTTCTTCTTTTTTTATTTTTTGGCGCATCTTTCTTTTTTTGCTGCGTTTTTGGAATTATTTTCTCAGTTACTCCACCATGACTCCACTATTTATGCAAGGTAAACTTAATCAGGAGAGAAAAAATTTATTGGGCATAAAATATTGGATTGTGGTTTGCATTGTGTTTTGTAATCCGCATTGTCCCCTAAATCTATTGTGATATATAATTATTATCTCTATCTCTATACAAAATATTATTTGACCCCACCGAAAATATAAGGAGGCTGCTAAATTTCCCCCATTTTGTGATTTACATATATTTTTTTTTTTTTGGCGTTTGTGTAAAAATTGAGCTTGCCTTTTTTGCAGTCACCTCCTACACTTCACTTACACTTACTACACATGCTTAACCCTCACACGTAATATACTATTGATTAGTTCTTAGAAGAGTCCTCCTTCAAAGTGACAATTCTATTTAATACTACATCGTCTCCACTGTCCTTGTCCATACAGAAGTAACCAATTCTCAATGCTTGGAATCTAACGGTTTGAGGACCGTATTTTTCCTTAATGTTAAACTCACTACCGGCAATTTCAACATTCATTGGACTCTTACTCTTAATTTCTTCAAATGACAGCTTTTCGATTATACCACCTCTAACAATCTCTTCACTATTTTCATTGATATCTTGTAAATACCCTTGGGGATGAGCAGATGGATTTTCACTCTTAAATAATCGATTTTGAATACGGATTTCTTTAATCTTTAATACATCGTCTTTGCCAATCCATTGAATAAATGTCTTTGGTTTCTTATACTCTTCTTTATTATTATCGTAATTAACAATGATTTTTTCAATCTTGTCTCCATTTCTAATAACCTCTTTAACACTAACATTAAATGGAACTCTCATTAATCCAACCGGTTGTCCTGGAGCTAACCTACGGTATTCTTTATCAAATTCATCTCGGTAATCTTGTCTATCAATATAATTATACTTGGTGAATTTTAATTTTCTAATACCAAACTTAGCATCATCGCCCGGTTTATATGGCATTTCAATGACTTCTTCATAATCTTCGGCAACGTTATCAACCTCAATCAATATTGGTTCTAAAATCATCATTAATCTTGGGGTGGTTTGATCAAGATAGTTTCTAATACTACTTTCCAATCTAATCTCTTGGATATTGGTTACGGAAGTAGTTACCCCCAAGGTATTAATAAACAGTAAGATGGCCCCTGGTGGTACCCCACGACGACGTATAGCTTCTAAAGTATATAATCTTGGATCATCCCATCCTCTAACAATTTTCAGATCAACTAATTTAGCAATCTTTCTTTTGGATAATACAGTACCAGTAATATTTAATCTACCATATTCTCTTTGAGCTGGTCTATAAACATGTAAAGCATCACATAACCATTCATACGATTCTCTAGATAATCTGAATTCGGTGGTACATAACGAATGACTAATGTTTTCAATAGAATCAACTAAACAGTGAGTGAAATCATAAGTGGGATAAATCTTCCATTTATCTCCAGTACGATGATGAGGAGTGTTCAAAACTCTATAAGCAACCAAGTCCCACATTTGTGGTGATGGACTATCAATATCTTGTTTCATTCTTAAAGTGGCTTTACCAACTTCATAATGGCCATCTCTCATCTTTCTAAACTCAGTTAAATTTTCTTCAATACTTCTATCACGATGGGGGGAGGCAAATCTTTCTCCTCCTAATGTTCCATCTTCTTTTAATCCTCTTTGTAATTTAACTTCTTCAGCGGTACAATGACAAACGTATGCTTTACCACGTTTAATCAATTCTTCTGCTAATTCATATAAGGTATCGAAATAATCACTACTATAAGTGATCTTCCATGGTTTAAATCCTAACCAATCAATCATATCCTTAATTGATTCGAAATATTTGGCTTCTTCTGCTTCGGGATTAGTATCATCAAATCTTAAATAACATTTCCCATTATGAAATTTGGCATATCCAAAATTAACCATAATAGCTTTGGAATGCCCAATATGTAAATATCCATTTGGTTCTGGTGGGAATCTGGTCCAGACTTCTCCCTTGGTGGCTTCTAAATGTTCCTTCATTAATTCGGGATATGCTTGTGGATTTTCTCCTGGTTTATGTAATTCTCCCAAAAAACCTTCACTAAACATTGATCTTTCAACTTCCGGTTTAGTTTCATTATTTTTAGTTGGTTGTTTCTTGGCCTTCTTCTTCTCCTTTTTAACAACATCTCTTTCGTCTTTTGGTCCTAAATATTCCAAAGCTAATTCATCAATAATCGGCTTGAATAATGATGGTGTTGCCCATTTTAAACTTGGAATTTTTTTGGCTTCTCCTAATAATTTAGGGACTCCACTATATCTTTTAGCTAAAATATCTTCCTTATTAGCTTCAAAATACTTACGGAGCTCCCCCTTAATATCTTCTGCACTTAAGTCAACTCCTACACCACAATTCTTATCAAAATCTTTGATATCAATCTCTTCATGATTAACGATATATTTGAATCCTTCGCTAACTTGCAAATTGGTCTTCAATTCCCCATCCAAAATCTTTTGGGAAACAACCGAACGGTTCTTGATTGGCTCGTCACTATTCTTACTTTCAAGTGCTAACGAATGTAATAAGGAAAGCTTCTTCTCTTCAATTGGTCCTTGAACTTTCAACTCTTCAGTTAAAATATAGGAAAGGGTGTTGGATACTTTTTTGTTCTTGATAATGTCATTGGTCTTATTCTCAGCAAGACCAACTGACTTGAACAAACTAACAAGTTCTTCTTCGCTTGACATGTTGCCTTCTTAATCGCTTTAAGTGTTAGTCATTATAAAATTTTTTTTTTTCTGTTTTACGTTGATTTTTTTCCATTTCGATGCGATTTTTCGAGATCGTCTTTTGGAGAAAGGGCACGACCACAATCTTGATATTCAATTACGATACATCACATCAACACTTTCACTTAGTTTTAGCTACTTCTCTCATTATTCTCTTTAAAAGGTTTGGATTTGGCTCTAGAACTGGTCCGAAAAAGATAATTGGAAAGTTACTTTGAGTCTTTCTCCTTGTTGCAAGTGATACGCGCCGGTAAAGTCAGTTTTTGCAGCTATGTTTCAGTCTTCATTTACAGAATCAACGCTTCAAGCGGTTTTAAAGCAAATCAAGCTCTTGAGCGAGGTCATTGATTCAAAACATTTACGCATAGAGAAGAGCGTTATTCATGAACTTTATGAAAAAAATTGCTTTGATTATGAAATAATTGATGAAAATTTGGTAAAAGATTTGAAAAGAGAGGTAATCAAATTGTTTAAAACAATTGGCGATAACTACAGTAAATTACCAACTAGAATGACTAAGCAAAAGATCCATTTCGCTCAATTTGTGTTTGGGATATACATCAATCCAGTGATTCAAAACATGGTCCCAGAAATGGTTAAATATTGGCCCATTATATTAGTAAGTATATTCAAATTTTAAGGAAACGAGATTTTACTAACCGAATACCCAGTTACTCCGTCTGTTTATCGAGATAAGAGATGCAATTAAATCACGATCTTTGATCAATGATTGCATCAGTGAGAGTCCCACTGGATGGGTCAGCTCGATTATTTTGGGTAGTAACGCTAAAGATGCTGCTCGGTACATCGATGCTTATCAAGTAAAGCAAATTTCTAAACTTCTAGAGGAAAATCAGGATTTTACAAAGCTGAATTATTTGATTGAAGCGCTTGGTTCGTATGTTCCACTAGAATTGGTTAAGGGAATACCAGAAACCATATATCCATTTCCATTTGATTACCGGGCTGGCCATGCTAAAATCTTACAATTTATTGAAGCTAAAAATGAGAATTTTACTGATCTTTTGCAACTAAATTCTATTCATTGTCAAGATATTGAAATTGAATGTATAAACCAACCCGAAATAGTGCTTTTACTACAAGTCGAACCAATCGGCTATGCTTTGATTTTATGGAAAATCCACCTCAAGTCCGATCAACCCAAGGATACGGTTACATTAATCAACTTGAATAATTTGAAAAATTTCACTTCCGCTTCAAATACTGTGCAAATCAGCTTCAAAAAATCCAACGATTTTGCTATTTTAACTGGTCTTTATAAGCAACATCATACAACATGTATGGAGTTAAAGTTTACCAGGCTTGATTACACTCAGAGATGTCTTACAGTGTTGCAAAAGATAAAATCCTCACAACCCCAAGCAAATTATACCTTGTTAAGCTCAGACCCATATACAGAAGATGAAAACTCACCTCCAACCAAAAAGATGAAATCAGTCAAGCAGGTGCCATGCTCCGATGACACTCCGATAAACACATCTACTCCGATGGTCCAGGGTATGCCATACTCAGAAATGTCTGCAGTCTCCACTGACATCAACCTTTCTGATCGACGTGAGGCAAGTCTCCAATATGTGCAGCCTGCTAAAACATCCTGTGCACCTTCCAAATCCACCGATGAAAATACAATTAAAATTACACCTCAGAATACACCAAAGAAAGGCAATATGCAAAGGAGGCCCCGCTTGAGCATTTCAAACCCTCTGAACAATGCTGCCCCTCCTGAACTACTGCCTTCAAGAGACACACAAGAATTTGCTATGAATCAATTACAAAAGAATAAAAAATACAGTAAGCACAGCATGAGGAGGTTCCAACAAACTGGGAAAGATGTTTGGGAAATTCCATTGACACCAACACAAAGGAGAAGTAAAGATAATGTTAAAAATATATCAAAAAATGAAATTAATAATGGAACCGATGAAAAAATAAAAGTACCAAAAATAGGATTCGCACCCAACAATTTACAAGAAGTTGATACCTCAAAGAATGAACAAACTGATACTTGTGAAGCAAACAAGATTATGGATATTGTAAGTCCGTCAGCAACAATTGACACATCTTTGAGACATCAACAAGAATCATTTGTTGACTCAAGATCAGAGTTTTCTTTGTTCTATGAATCTTATTCAATGGGAAAGGGGCAAATGCTGAATAGACAACAGAATCGGCCACAAAATGGGATAATTATTGAACAAGATATTTGGGGGTCACTTGATTCAGTTTATGAAACACTACAGGTTTTCAGCCAGAGCATAATCCGAGATATCAAGAAAAGGGAGTTCATGTTAAAAGAAGTTTATGAAGAGTTTGCCAATGAGACTTCACAACTTGAACAAGAATTTGAGAACCAAAAGAATTTGATTATAAATGAATCGAAAAAAATATTTGCAGAAATTAAACTTAAATCTGATGATATTTCAAATCGGTTAAAGGCTAAAATTGATAAAATCAACAGCCAATTTGTATTATGAGCACTAACAAACAAACGAAAAAACAAAAAAATTCGTAATCTTATCTCGAATAAAGTACGAATACAAATAATGGGTGTATTGATAAATGATCATATGTGTAATATAAAATAAGTCTAAAAATATAAAGAAAATATAGGGGAAAGTATTTAACAAGAATTGAAGTATCAATGAGATCGATATGTATTGACCAAAAGACAATCACTTTTTGAAACCTAAAAATTTGAATACCACTTTTGCAAAATCAGGAGGGTTGTCAAGGTATAAGTGATGGCCAGCATTTGTAATGTATCCGAATTGAGCCAAAGAATTGATAGGAGGGGATGTCTTTTTAGCTAGTTGGTTAATTTCTGCAGTAATTTCTTGACCAGCTTCATCATTCATCCAGTCTTTATCTCCGTATAACCAAAGGGTTGGTAACTTCATATCAACAACTTTTTGAGGAACACGATCAATAAGAGGTAGTCTAGCCATGGCACCAACATCTAAAACTCGGGTTATGGCGTACTCACCACTACCAGGACCATTAAAGATTCTATAAATATAATTATGAACATTGAAAAAATGTTCAGGATTTTGATAATAAACATGAGCAAATCTATGAGTAGTCCATCTTGATATGAACTTTGATCTTACTGGGCCGATATTACGAACAATTCCGAATGGAGAATAGTGATGTCTCCATAAATGATATAAGAATTTTCTTCCTCTAGTATTTTCATCATCATTCTCAACTTCTGGTTGGGTATCAGTTCCTTGAACAATACTCTCTTGATCGGCAGTTAATTCACGAGTTAAAGGGACTTGAGATTCTGATTGATTTTCCAAACGGGTTTCCAGATCAGTATCATTTTTAATTAAAGAATATTTACTTCTTTCAACCCCTACCGGACTAACCAAAATCATCTTATCAATTAAATTCTGAGCTTTTGAAGATGCGTCAATTAATTTACGATTATACTTCATTGCGTAAGCACAACTAAGGTACCCACCAAAAGAGTGTCCAATAAGGATGAAACGGTTAATGTTACGTTTGATTCTCCATTCTTCCATCGAATCAATAAACCAATCTTCAACTTTATAAATATCTTCCTTAGTGTTATTTGGAAATTTTGGGAACTTTGGTCTTGAACTAAATCCAAAACCCAATAAGTCAATAGCGTGTATTTTCACCCCGGGGATACTTGATAATGAATCGAAATTATCAATGAAAAGTCCTAATGATGCTGCATACCCGTGTACCAATACAACGTCAGTTACTTCTGGAGGGGTGAGTGATTTACCTAACCCTATTTTTGATAATACTCCTTCTTCATTTCCTTCATTTGAGTCACTATTATCACATTCGATGTTCTCAATACAAAATTCATGAATATAATTACCATCATCTAACTTAGTATCAATGATTTTTGCCACTCTTTTACCATCGGATACTGGATAAAATGGTAAATGTGAAAGCAATTTCGATTCAACTTGTTCATCAGTATAGTTCTTCAAGATCCCGTGCTTGAACCAATCTTTGAATGAATCAGACCACGGATATATTGGACGTTTTCTTTCTTCATCAAACTCAGTCTTCTTCTTTCTTTTAGGCCCTTCAGAACGTACCAGTTGACGCGACGAGCTCTCCATCTCGCTCGAAGCCTGTTCTGCTGGTTCCTCGGTCTTGTAGGTAGTTGACGTGGACATGCTGGTGCTATATATTCGAATACTAGTCAATCAAAAGCTTAATAAACAAAGTAATTGAAAAACTCATTGAAAACCCGTTTGAAATCGTTTGTTGATAAGCTGCTATTCATCGGATGCTCGGTTTCTTTTTTTTTAAGCCTATTTCCGTCGGCGATAACCGGTGCACGGGTGTGAGATACTGCCGCCGACTAAACTGCAAAAAACGAAAAAAATCCACATATTTACAGTTTAGAAGGAGATCAAATAATTTGCCACGCGAACGACTTTTCGTCTTTTTCTTTTTCCAATTTTTTTTTGTCGTGCGACGCACTGAAAAATCTCCTTCCAAACAAACTCAACTTCATTGAAAAAAAAAAGCTAAAAATTTTTTCTTTCAACTACTTTGAAAATTTTCATATCTTAGTATACACATTAACATAATCATACAAAATGGTATGTACTGATTGGAGATGGAGGTCGAGACTGTTCAACATAGAGAATGATGATAGATCCATGATGTGGAGATTTGAAGAAGAAAGATGACGTGAAGGTGAAGAGAAGGTGAAGAGAAGGTGAAGAGAAGGTGAAGAGAAGGTGAAGAGGAAGCGAAGAGAAAGCGAAGAGAAAGTGAGAGGTGAAGATGAATAGCTATGTGGATGCAGAGGCTTCTTGGATCAGACCGTCTACTTGAATTTCATACTAACATTTTACAGGACACTAAAACTCCAGTTACTTTAGCTAAAGTCATCAAGGTCTTAGGTAGAACCGGTTCCAGAGGTGGTGTTACCCAAGTCAGAGTTGAATTCTTAGAAGATGCTTCAAGAACCATTGTCAGAAACGTTAAAGGTCCAGTTAGAGAAAACGACATCTTATGCTTAATGGAATCTGAACGTGAAGCTAGAAGATTACGTTAAGATAGTTTCATATTTTATTTTTCATTTGGAATTAAAGATAAAAAAAATGTCATATTTAAACTAAAAAAAGAATTTGTACAAATATTTCCCCTTCTCCTTCTACTTATTGGTATATTTTATCAATAGAACAATTCATAAATACACTATTTATCATGTATAATGAATTAATATACTCCATTTTTTAATAAAAGGTTTTATTCTTAAAATTATCAGTTTTACTATCGTGGGAAAAGCTTAATAATCGTATTCTTTCTTTTATCGTTTGATTCCATTTTTAACCTTCTTTTGCATCGAATGAAGAATTAAATTGTATCGTCATCTTATTTCTCTTAGTTACATTAATATATTTTCTTATAATCTGTGAAGCTTTGCTTTCCATCTACATTCAGTTGACTTTGATTTATGTGAATTGTGGAGTTGGAAGATTGTAGCACTGTAGACCATTACTTATTGATAGAAGTAAGAAAAGAAAAAACAGTCACTCGGTCACATGACCTCGCAAGAATGAAAAACTTTGGCACGCACAACACAAACCCTAACCTCACAACCAAACCAATTCTTTTTTCCTTTCATTTTTTTCCTACTTGAAAAGTTATCATTTTTTTTTTTTTCATTTCGAAGCTTTTACTCTTTCATTAAGACAAAACCTAACTATAACAATGGCTCAACGTATCACTTACAGAAGAAGAAACCCTTATAACACCAGATCCAACAAAGTCAAGGTTGTTAAAACTCCAGGTGGAAAATTAGTTGCTCAACACTTGAAAAAACAAGCTACTAGACCAAAATGTGGTGACTGTGGTAACGTTTTAGCTGGTATTTCTACTTTAAGACCAAGAGAGTACGCCAGTGTTTCCAAAACTCACAAGACCGTCCAAAGAGCTTACGGTGGTTCTAGATGTGCTGGTTGTGTTAAAGAAAGAATTATTAGAGCTTTCTTAATTGAAGAACAAAAGATTGTTAAAAGAGTTTTGAAAGAACAACAAGAAAAGGAAAAGAAAACCGCTTCTAAAAAGAAGAATTAAAAAAGATAGATGTTAAGTAACTTATTATGACCTTTATGATTTCCTTTTGCTTAAACAAGTTTTTACCAATCAAAGTAATGACGCAACCCCATTTTCATTTCGATTCATTGTGATATTCAATCACGGGAGTTAACTTTTAGTTTACTCAAGGCTAATCTAGCTACTTCCTGTATTCTATATAATTTGCATTTAATACATAAAATATTTAACTTGAAACATTTAAGGTGTAGATGTACGGAGGGGAGACAATGTCGCGGCTGCTTTCTTCTCCCAGGATGCACGACATTTTATCAACATCGAAGCTACAACGAAAAAAAAAATGAATAACTAAACAAATGAAAGCATTAATTTTGGATATAATCAATTAAAATTGGATAAGAATGTCTGACTTGGATGATGATTTGTTAGCTCTTGCAGGTGCCGGCTCAGAGGAAGAAGAAGCTGGTGTTTCCGGTGGCTCTGATAGCGATGTTCCATTGAAAAGAAAGACCAAACCAAGCGGAGGAGCAGCCAAGAGAAGGAAGGTGGAAGAAGAAGACGAAGAAGAAGAAGAAGAAGAAGAAGAAGAAGAAGAAGGAGACGATGACGGCGAAGGAGGAGATGATGACGAGGGCGAAGAGGAAGAATTGGTTAACCCGTATCCATTGGAAGGTAAATACAAGGACGAAGAAGATCGAGAAAATTTATTAGATATGGATGAAATTGAAAGAGAACAAGTATTATTCGAGAGATCACAAGAGATGGAAAAGTATAATGAAAGAAAGTACTTGTTACAAAGAGCCAAACAACAACAACAACAAAGCAACCAAACCAATAAGAAAGCCACTAGATCGAGTAATCGTAGTAAAGCCACCACTGGAGCCAAGAGTTCTAAATTGGATAAGTTAAGTGAGCTTAGGAAACAGAGGGAGCAAAGAACAACTGGTAGAAGAAGAGATGAAGATTTTGAAGATTTTGAAGATGAAGATTTAGAAGAAGAAGAAGAAGAAGACGAAGAAGACGAAGATGAAGGATACGGGGAAGACGAAGTAGTTTGGGGTAGTGGGAGTAGAAACAAAACCAAAACACGAAGTTATGAACGAGCCACTTTTGAAGATATTAGAAAAATCAAAGTTGGTAGAAGTATATTACATAAGTATTGTTTTTATAAAGATTTTGAAGAAACCATTATAAATACTTTTGGGAAGATTAATTTAGGAATTGATAAGAGAAGCAAGAGACCGATTTACAGAATGGTTCAAATAGTTGATATCAAAAACATTCCGGATAAAGTATATGATTTACCCAATTTCAAGTGTGATATATATTTATTGGTATCCCAGAATAAGAATCAAACCAAGGAGTTTCCAATCAACATATTCAGTGATGGGGAGATTGAACGAGAAGAGTTTGATCGGTATGTGTTTGAATTGCTGAAGACCAACGAAGAATTACCGTATAAGGAAGAGGTTGAAGAGATTTCGCAGCGGTTAAATAATTTAATGAACAGATCATTAAATGACCATGATATTAATGAAATGATTGAAAGAAAACAAAAATTACAAGGAAACATTCAAGGATTTGATGCTGTTTTCCAAAAAGCCAAATTAATGGATCAATTAAAAATCAGTAAACAACAGAGACAAACCGGTGATGTTAAGAAGATTATTAATAAATTGAAGGAGATTGACGAAATCTTGATTAACCAAACCAAACAACATAATAATTCGAAATCCTTGAACACCATGTCAAAGGTGAATGAAAGAAACCGGAAATTAAATCAAGAGAATATCCGTAAAGCAGAAATCAAATCTTCGCAATTGAAAAAAATCATCGATGCTAATGAGGGAGGCGATCCATTTTCAAGATTGAAGACCCAAACCAAAGTGTTTTATCAGGATTTAATGAAACAGGAAAATGAAAAAGCCATCAATGAAGCAAAAATGAATTACGATAATCTTATTGCAGAAAAATCTGAACTCGAGTCAAAAATCGCAACTTCAACTTACCGAATCCTAGGTAATATGGATAAAATGATTAAAGACATTGATATTAACATTGAAATTGATATTTAACCTATATACATATTTACCCTATATACATATTTAATTAATTAACTTTCCAATTCTTTAATAAATTGTAATCTCAATTCCATGCGTTCCTTATACTTATTAAACTCTTCCTTCATATCTTCTTCATCTTGATATACTTCATAATTATTCAAATCGGAATAATATGAATGGATTGATTCGTCATCGTAAATCTCATCATCGTAAGACAGTATCGACTGCGAATCTGCTGGTGAGTTGGTGTTATACTTATTCAAATTGAACGATGGCTGCAACAAAAATTCGTCTCCAAGCCCCGACATGAGTGAAATATCATCTTGGTGGGAACGGGTTTGTGGCAAGAGCATAGCGGGCTTCTTTTCCTCGTTGGACTTTGACAGTTTCAATGAAAACGCAGAACTTATCCGATGTAGTAAGTTTTTCGAGGTATTACTTCTTGGATGATGACTCTTCTTACTCATTATATGATTGATAAAACTAGTGTTATTACTGGAGGTATTCTTCACTTCACAAGGTAAATCAAATGATATTGAGTTATCCTTGGTATTTATATAGTAGTATTGTTTAAAAGTATCGTCGTACTTGAACTTCCAAATGGTTTGATCTTCAACAGTCATATTGTGCTTGCTGCCTATCCCTATTCTATAATGAATTCCATCAGCTATTTATATATAAAGGTCGATTCCATAACTTTTGTAATCAACGGCCCGGAGATACCACCTCCCCAAACAGTCATAATCCGAGACGCATTTCCGAGAACCCACTGACTAATCTTTGCAGCCGCGTATTACAATTACAATCACATTATCAATTACATTACAATTGCAACCGCGACTGCGGTAGCCGATAGGGCCACTGATAGCACATGGTAGTACTAGTCTGGTAGAACCTGATAGCGAGAGCACTAACCACAAGGACCGAACGCACGGATGAGTATTTGATGCTTGCCAACCGGATTCGGCGGCGGAAATACGGATGGTGCCCGAAACCCCGACACCCGAAGGTGGCAACAGAATAAACAAACCCGTAAAGGGCAGGCATCCGTACACCACTATCTCCGCGGCGATCCCGGCCGAAGACTGCGCCGAACACTAAACCCGAAGCAAGCCCAGACCGGTACACCACATATCCTACTTGACACTAATATAGCTTGTAATATTGCAATATAACTTGTAATATTGTAATATAGCTTGTAATATAACTTGTAATATAGCTTGTTATATTGTAATATAACTTGTAATATAACTTGTAATATAACTTGTAATATAACTTGTAATATAACTTTTAATATAACTTGTAATAACTTGTAATATAACTTGTAATATAACTTGTAATATAACTTGCAATATTGCAATATAACTTGTAATATTGTAATATAGCTTGTAATATAACTTGTAATATAACTTGTAATATGACGGATGCTTAGTTGTTAGCTTGTAGATTTACTGCTTGATCTGGAGATATCTCTGCATTCTGTAGTATATTAGCTTACGGGCCATTCAGGAACACCTAATACTTGCGAACTGTAAAGACACGTAGTAAATAGTTAGCAGAGTTTATATCATGATTGTAGGTGATGTTGCAACAAAATGGTCCGATGAGCCTGGCGAAAAGACCCGTTCACCACCCCACAATTGCTCAACAAATTTATCGAGGTCCGGTGTTGGTGGCCAAATACCACCTTCTTCTTCTTTCAACATAATCAATTGATCATGGTTTCCCAAGAATTTCAAGATAAAGTAAGTATCTCAACACCCAATGGTTGAAGAAAAGTACTAACATCGCCTAGGCTGCAGCAGTTCAAAGTTTAACTAAACGTCCTTCGGATGACGAATTGTTAAAATTATACGGTTTGTACAAACAAGCCACCGTTGGTGATAATGATACCCCTAAACCAGGTATGTTTGACTTGAAAGGTAAATACAAATGGCAAGCTTGGGACGATTTGAAAGGTACCAGTCAATCTGATGCCGAGTCAAAATATATCGAATTAGCTACTGAATTAATCGGTAAATATAATTAGGTTTACTTTAAATATATATGTCCATTGATTATTGATTTTTTTTCGTAATTTCGATTTTGTTAAACACTTTTATGTTTCTAATAAGATTATCAATCATCATTACCAAAGGTATGATCAAGTATGGTACATAGATTAATACCAAATTGTAGATTTCTGCTCTAGTTAATCCAAAATTGTCTCCCTCAGCGATTACCCAAATTAAACAAACTAAAGTAGTGAAAAATGCATTGAACCCGTATATCATCATAACCGGGGTTATTCTTTCATCCTTGTTACGTAGAAAAATCGATCCAATTACGAATATAGGTAACTGAACCACCAATTCAAATAATCCAAACACTTTAAACCATAAGGGCGATTCAATTAACAAGATATCTTTATTGGTTTCAATATGAAACGATACAATCAGTTTCTGGATCCATAATTGGTATTCATCAGGAATAACAATGGTCGAGTCAATTAACAACGTAATTGGAATGTGAACGATGAAGTACCAGTAGTAGAACTTATCGAGGTACTGCTTCATTCTATCAGTGGTGGAAAAGTTAATTTATTGAAAAAATCGGTTTACTGAAAAGATCAAAATACTTTTTTCAGGCCAATTTTTTTTTCTTCATTTATTTTTTTTTAGTGCTTCTTCAACAATGTTAAGAGGGTGGAAGCTTCCTTTACAAACTCGATACTTACATCGCCCTTTCACCATGGCTTCCTATAAACCAACCATCAAGAAACCTTTGGTCTGGATAGACTGCGAAATGACCGGCTTGGACGTTTATAACGATAATATCATTGAAATTTGCTGTTTGATAACTGATGCAGATTTGAATATCATTGATGAAAAGGGATTCGAAAGTACGGTTTACGTTCCAAAAGAAAAACTAGATCAAATGGGAGAATGGTGCATTGAACATCATACCAGACTGGGACTTGTTGATAAAATCTTACAAAACCCTGATCGAACATTACAAAAAGTTGAAAGTGAATTATTCGATTATATTAAATATTACATAAATGAACCAAAAAAGGGATTATTAGCTGGTAATTCTATTCACATGGATAAATTTTTCATGATGAGAGAATTCCCAAAAATTATTGATTATTTGCATTATAGATTATTGGATGTCTCTTCAATTAGTGAAATTTGTAGAAGACATAATAATGATTTATTAAGTAAATGTCCAAGGAAAAGAGATAGCCATACCGCTAAAAATGATATACAAGATAGTATTGCTCAATTGAAATGGTTTCAACAAAACTATCTTAAAAATTCAAAAGAAACTGAAAATGTTACCAATCAGTCAAAAACTGTTTATCAATTATAAATCCTTTCTATAATAATATATACATATACATTTCCTAATGGAATTCAACAACTTCTGAATTATGACCAAGGTCATTTCTTTCATTTCGATACTTGGTGATGCATTGTTTTAAAGAATTTAAATCAATCGGCTTCTCTAAAACATCATCAAAAACTCCCAGCTGAATAGCTTCTTTAGCAAATCCAGTTAAGGCAATTAATGGAGTCTCACAATTTATACCAGTAGTGTATTTGATTAACTTAACTGCATCAATAGAATCAACTTTTGATATTTTCAATGCAGTAAATATAAGATCAAATTTAACTTGACTTGTAGCCCTTCTAATTAATTCATCCCCATCGCTAACAGACACAACTATACATCCTAATTTTTCTAATAATCGACTAATCGTATGACGTACAATTGGTATTGGTTCACAATATAATACATCCAATTCATTACTCAACACATTACCCGAATGATTAAAAGTCTGTCCCAGAGTACCCGAAGATATCGAGGATCCAGAGGTATTGTTCATTGCTGTACCCGATGAATTAGATAAATTAGTACTAGAAGTTGTGCTATTGAATTTTCTTGAACTTTCTCTTCGTTTTCTTACTCTTAATAGAGCTGATGATTTCGTATCTTCGGTGTCAGAACTAGATGGTGAATTCAAATCGTTAACCGATTTATTGAAAACTTGTTTTGATAAGGAGTGTATTGAAGACCGGTGACTCACTTTGGGAGTTGCTATATTTATACTATTTGAACCACTTTGACTATGTCCAGCAAAGCTTTCATTCAGGGGAGAAAATTTACCTACTTCAAATGGAAATTCATCACCACTTGAATAGGTACTTACTGCTGACCCAACTCTCTCATGTCGACTGACCGCTGATGGCGAGTTAGAGGATTGTTGCTGAAGTTGTAATAATAAGGGAGTGGGTCCGAAACTTCCCACACTACCAGCAGTACTTGTACTAGAATTCAAATTTGTCGCTGATAACCCTTCTCCTTTGGATGGCGATGGTGCACGATTCAAAGTAGACACCGGTGAAACAGGCCTTTTGAATGGGCTACCAGGATTTGTGGATCCATTAAACGAATAACCTCTCGATCTAGTGGTAGATTCTGACGAAGAAGACGAATAACTGTTTCGATGCTCTAAATGTTCATTCTTCAATCTGTTAATCACATCCTTATTAGCCTTTTCCAAAACATTCAAGTTACGGAAATGAAACGACCCAAATTCTCCTGTTTCTGCCAACTTACTACCTCTTCTTTCCCGTTTTCCTGTACTAATTGAGCTATTACTTTCTTGTCCTGTGGTTGCAAGAGTTGGTCTATGACTTGGTATATTAATATTACTCGATGGAACCAAGGGTGATCCAGACTCTGAAGCCTTGATTTGGCTATCACTGGTATTTACCATATTCATGGTCTCTTCTTCAAAATCATCCTTAGGAAAGTGCGATATATCAGCACCCCTTGAATCAAAATAATCTGTAGATTCTGGGTCGTCCAAAGTTGGAATGAACGAAGGTTCTTCATCATATAAACTTAACCAATCAATTTCTTTGAAGTAAGGGTGTGATTTTATTTCATCTGCTCCGTTATAACCTAATCGTTCTTCTGGATCTAAAGTCAAAAGTTTTTTAATCAAATCTTTGGCAGTTGCAGGGCAAATTTCCAGTTCCTCTTCAGGGCTCAATGGTGGCCAATCGATCTCACCTGACAAAATATTTTTGAAAACCTTGTCAGGGGTATCAGCATGAAAGGGCGGATATCCAAAGATAAATTCAAACAATATACATCCAACGGACCACCAGTCAGAATGTTCCCCTTGATTCGAGCCGTCAATAGTCTCAGGCGATAAATAATCTGGAGTACCAACGAATTTCTTGATCTCATTGTTATCTTCGTCTTTGGCCGGATCAAATAATGCAAATGAGGTAATGGTATTAGGATGCTGCGATGGACTCACTTGGAAGTCATCGTCGATTATGGCAAATGATGATTCAGATGAGGTTCTTGGTAATTGTGGCTTTAACAGGGGTGATTCTAAACCACTTGAGCCTGATCCCGTTCTACCACTTCCACCACCATATCTGAAGAACGAACCAGATCTGTTCAAAGGTTGCGAAGATAACTGTCCAGTGGGGGTACCAACATTTCCACGATTTTGATGTTGCAGGAACTGAGAGGAAGCCGTACCCGGTTGACCACCATGGATACCTGGATTGCTGAAAACGTCGGTAAAGCCAGCAGTTGGTGATGACATCGAAGCAAGTCCTGATACTGAGCCCGAATTAGACCCGGAGTTGGAACCAGGGTGAGAGTGTGAATGATTTGACAGTAATTGTTGAAGTTGCAGCTGTTGGAATGCAGAATTTGAGGAAGCTAATTTGGTATGTTCTAGAGTTGGTGATAATGAAAATGGAGTCACGGAATTGTTTCTCTTATGATTGTGAATTTGATTAGAAAAGACGTCCAACAGAGGAGAATCGATTCCGCTACTTGCACCTGAAAAATTAGCCAAGGGACTTTGATTAGGTTGATTTTGGCTTGTTCCGAGACTTTTTCTGAAAATCTCAATTCCATGTTCAGATGTAGAGCTTTTACGATGTTGTCTTGTTTGTCTCCCTAATACTCCAATTCTTGATAAACCAAAATCTGTTAACTTTAAATGTCCCTTACTATCGATTAATAAGTTATCTGGTTTCAAATCACGATGAATAATACCTCTTCTATGAAGATCGTCGATACCAACAACAACTTCGGCAATATATCTTTTAGCCCATTCATTACCTAAGGTTCCCAAAACTTTTAATAACGTAGAACAATCACCACCATTCAAATACTCCATCACTAAGTAAAGATAGTCTCTAGTTTGGAAACTGCAATACAATTGTGCAACATAAGGGGAATCAGTTTGTTTCATCATTACCGCACGTTCAGATTTGACATTTAAAATTTGATTTTTTGCAATCATATCTCTTTTCTTCAAACACTTTATAGCGACATAATCACCTGTTACTTTCTTTTTGGCTAAAAATACCGAACCAAATGCACCTTTACTTATAGCCTTTAGAACTTCATAATCCTTAATACTACCAACCGAAGGTTTCGATGGAGGAGTCAGAGAGACTAACAATGGCGACAAGGGGGGTTTGGCGCTAGGGTTTTTACTATTCGGACCAGTATTGATCGATAAATGGTGAACATTGTTATTAGCACTGGATGATGTGACACTTCCACCTGAGTTAGTTCGCTTCTCCAGCAAGCTATACTGAATAGAAGGTGGGGCTTGAGGTAAAGAGTCATTAGTCACATCAAGGTGTTGCAAAGAAGGCGAAGCCATAGGTGAAGATGCTTCAAACCTTGAATTGGGATTTCGTTGAAATGATGACAAATTCTGTTTCTCAACATAAGGAGCTGGCGATAAATGTCTTCTAGGGGAAGAAAAAGATGAATTATTCGAAATTGCTTCAGATGACTTTTTCAGTAGTTCCAAATCATTGAATGAATCTATTAAATTTAAGTCCCTAGAATCATGCCTTGAATTATGTGCTGATATAGATGAAGCTCTCGAAGAAATAGAAGCATTTGATCCACCCCTAGGAATTTCAACTGGTGTTGTTCTTCCTCTCAATAAAATATCTTTAGGGGTAATTGAGGTAGCTGCCTTACTTGAACTTTCGAATGATTCATTGATTAGCTTTGCCGAAGGACTTCTAGTCCTTGATGGTTGAGGTGAGTGGATTAAAGTAGAGTTAGGATTAGAAGGAGTTGGTGATAAATTAATCGGTTCAGACAAAGTTTGATCATTAGAATTACGACTTTGGCTTGAAGCACTTGCACTATTCAAACTAATGGCACTGGTATCGCCAATCGTTTGCTCATCATTATTTGATTTCGAATCGTCGGCAGTACTATTGTAGAAGAAAGATGATTTCTTCAGTAAAGTTGACGAGGTTCTATGATAAAGCAGTGATTGCAGTTGTTGTTCATTAATACGTATTTGTTCCCTTATTCTTTGAACAGTTGACTGGACAGTCTCTAAAACTAATTCATCCACTTCTGCTTTTATTTTATCACTATACTGTAAAATTGAAATTAATCTTGATAAAGTATCGATTTTATCATTCACTAAAGATTTAGTATCTTCAATCATGGTTTTAAGGGCTAAGTCATTTGTATCAAATACCCTCCAATTCGCCACGGAGCTAATTGCCTTTTCAGTATTTGGAGAAAATTGTAAAATACCATTATCTTCTAATTTCTCAGCTGGATTAATTTGTAAAGCTTCATCACATAATTCTAGTAATCTTCTGAGGATACCAAAGGGAAATTTTTTCGATTGTAGTATTGATTGAACAGATGAAGTATTTTTGATTAGTGAGTGACTTGATAATCTAGGTGATGAGCCACTTGTGGGTTGTGAATCATGAAGAGACATAGAAGGTAATGGAATACCTTTATAATCGTCAATCAATCCATTAGTTGAAGAAGAAGAAGCCGAAATGTCCAGAATCGAGCTATTTGATGAAGTTGGGGTAGAGAATCCTGAGCTATTAGGTCCACTAGAAGTTTCAGAATTTGAACTATTGACACCTAAACCTAAAATCTTCCCAGAAGTATTCGGAGAGGGATTAGAGTCATATTGTTGAAACCATAGACTTTCTGTAATTTTCATAATTAATTGACGTTGGTCAGCAATAGCATCATGACAATTTTGTAGCTCCTCATTAATACGATATTCCACAATACATAAATCACTATGTTTTTCAATAAACCAAGCAGGGATATTACTTTCACAAATTCTACATAGAATAGATTTTGGTTGAGGAACACTCTCTTCATCAGTGATACCCATTTCTTTCAAATTAAACAAATAGCCTTCAAATATTTCTGAACCGAATCCTAAAAGGTTAATTAAGCTTTCTGGAATTGTTAAGTCCAAATCGATATAAGCAAAAGGTTTTATTGTCCATATTGAATGAGATGGTAGTTTAGTTTTTGGGTCATGAATCAAAATTCCTTGAGCTTCCAATTCAATAACTTCTCCATTATTTGAAACTTTTGAGCTTAATGAGCTGGATTGATCATCAGAACTAAGGGTTATATCAAAATCTCTCGGCATTTGTGGAGTGTTTGCATTAGAGCCAAAATAATCATCAGTATCAGAGTTAGACTCATTTTGAGAAGAATTTTCAATATCTGAAGCTTTAACCACTTTGCTTACATTAGTGCCAATCAATTCGAATTGAGTCTGTTCTTCAATTACTTCATTAGGTTCACCTGATCGTATTATATGATCAGTTTGAGATTTATTAAAATGAAGATTATCATTATCATCATTAGACTTATTATTAATAGAATTACTTGGAGTAATTTTACCACTTGAATGAGATTCATTTATAAAATCTTTACGATCATTAGTTGCAGTTATAAATTTAACTTTATAGGAAACATCATCCTTAACCATTTGATCAATAGCGTTATTGAAAACTTTTAGATCATCTTCGCTATTACCAATTAAGATATTAGAAATCGATTTGCCAACCAATTTTTTAATATTGGTACCAACTATAACTTCCCAATTTCTACTCAAGTATCGTATATTACCATCCAAATCCAATTCCATAACCGCAGTTGGATTATTTGAAGAAGCTAATCTTAGATCGATTTGTTCTTGGAAAATCTCCACAAAATTAGGTACGTTAATATTTGGTTTTCTTTTAGGGGAAGTTTTGAAAGTATTTTCATAATTCAGAGCATTATGAAATAAATCATTTATCGGAGAACTGGTTTGATTTTGTTGTTGTTCAAATTCTTTTAATTGTTTTTCATCCTTTAATTTTTGTTCTTGTTTATCATTATTACTAGTTGATCTTGATATTTCAAATGGAGAAACAGATCTTTCAAGTGGGGCAGGACGCGATAAATTAAATTCCGGTTGATGAAACAATCCATGATTTGAAGAATGAGAAGATAGACAAGACGCTGATTGGGCAATCATGGGGGATTGTAAAGATTCTTTCAATTCATCTTTAGTAGAATCGGTGAAATCGGTTATAATTGAAGATGGAATCTTATCATTTTGAGAGTAATCATTAAATTCTATAGAAGAAGAATCTGACCCGTCATTATTAGTAATAGTTGAGCTTGGATTAGTATGAGGATTCAAATTTGAAGATCTATTGGGAATTGAATGGTGGAAATAATGTCCTTGTTGTGTTTGTTCTTGTTGATGGCTAGAATCAGAAGAATCAAGATTCTTCATATCGAATAACTAAAAATACCCTTTCCCTATAGCTGGGGATATAATAAATGATAATATTTACACTAAATTACCAATGATTAGTTCAATGGTTGCTTTATATAAGAAAGGTGGAGTTCCTTTTAAAAGATAAGCGGGTAAAAGGTAAAAGCTTAAGACACACCTGGGGAGAAGAGGCAAGCAAACTTAATTGAATAAAGATCAAAACTTATCAAGTTTGAGCGCTCATATAATATCAAAGGGTATTAAGGTAGAAGGATAATCAAGTAGTGAAAGGCGGTTAATCAGAGTAGACGGTGAAATTGTTTGACTTTATTATTTTTATTTAGTGCTTTTAGCGCGCTTAAAGATTTACGTGAGGTACAGGGTTTTCCAGAGTTGGGGGTATAATAGAGCAATTGAATAGTTAACGGGTTACAGAGGTCAAGCGATGACATGGTAGGTATGGCAGGTACGGTAGGTACAATAGGTTAAGTAGAGGGCACAGCGGGATGGTGAGAGGATAAATAAAAGGGTAAGTTGAAAAGTTAGTAAAAAAATCAGTAAGAGTAAACCCTCGAGTGAAAATTTTCAAGTTAGATGATGATATAGTTGGCATTACAACCCAGATTAGAACTTTTAGTGTATATTTAAAATCATTTTCAAAAGAAATATACATAAGAAAAGCAAAAGAGAATTAAAAGGAAACCATAAAATAATAAATAACAAAGTTTTTAGGAACAAGAATTGTATCTACATCATTATATCATAAATGTGTAATAGAGTTGGATCTATTACACTCGTAAACATTAGGGGTTAGTCGTGACAAGTAAGCAAGGGGAAACTGCTTGATTAAAAGTTGGATTTTAACCAAGATTGTTGATATAATTGAACTGGGAAATATTCTAAGTAGTAAATTGATAATCAGAATCTAATCTTGATCTCTTTTTAATACTTTCTAATAAATCAAAGTTTTTATCTTCATTTTTCTGTAATATAAGATTTTTAAGACATTTATTTTCCATTTCCAAAGTCTTCATTTTTTTTTCCAAACTACCAATACGGTCTTGTAATTCTTTGGCATGTTGTTCCATTTGTTGTTCTTTCAACTTCTTTTTAATTCTAAATCTAGCACTGGCTGCAGTATTTCTTTTTCTTTTATCTTCAACGGCAGCAGTAGCAATTTTTCTAGTTGGAGGAATTAATTGTTCTTCTTGAGGTTGAACCTGTTCAGAAACTTCTTCGGAAACTTGATTGGATTCCGCTTTTGGGCCGGGAAGATTTAAGAACTGGGACAAATCATCTTTTTGTAATCTTTGTTGTTGTTTAGAAGGAGCAGATGAATCATTTGAAAAAACATCCAAATCAAAAAATTCAACTCCAGAGAATAGATCCAAGTCGTTGGTGCTGGTGGTGGATGGGGTATCGTTCAAGCGGGGGCTGACGTCTTGATCAAAGTCAAGGTTCAAGTTGGTCAAGTAATCAGTAGGTTGAAAGTTCATCGTTGACTGAAGAAGAGAAGAAGAGGAAGCAGTTGGAAAACACGGGCACCTTCGATATATAAGGAGACAAAAAAAAATTTTTTTTCTTTACTTTTGCTCGCTCAACGTTAGTCATAATAATTAATAATCCAGTGCACCGTTTCAGGTTACTGAATTAGGCCATTCAGTCCATGTGTTATTGTACTGGTGTCTGATTAGTGATTGTACTGGCGATGGCTGCAATGGGTATAGATTGTATCGATTGGCTTAGATTGTATTGAACGTATTGAATATTGTATGAATATTGTATGAATATTGTATGAATATTGTAATCTGGTTTACAGAATGGTTTACGGATTGAGAAATCCGGCCCGGAAACGGAGAACCGAGTCAAAAGGTACGGAGGTGAAGTAAACATCTATTCCTATATAAATAACCTATATACCCATCATTAATCATTAAAAGTTAATTGAATCAACCAAAGACTTTAGCATGTAGGACTCGCCGGGCGAGTCCTTTTCGTCCTGGTTGTCAATTAGCTGTCTAGGTGTAGCGGACCAGGGTTGGAAGTTTGGAGCCGATTGGGGAACCGATTGTAATTGTTGGATTGGCTGAATTTGTTGAATTGGCTGAATTTGTTGAATTGGCTGAATTGGCTGAATTGGCTGAATTGGCTGAATTGGCTTTTGAACTGGATTTGGTGCCGACTGGGGACCTGATTGGTGAGCTGATTGAATAGCAAAAGGATTGTTGTAGTGAATTTTTTGATTTGAGATATAGGGGATCCCCGTAACAGCACACATCCAAATTCTAGTTTTATAAATTCTAAATAATTCTCTTACTAAGTCTCTAAAATCAATTCTATGATTAGTGGAATAATAAAAAATCAATTTTTTACGATCAAATTGATATTCAGCATCGATTAATTTCATTTGTTTTAATTCGTTTGAACCATTGGATAAATTGTTAGCTATTTTAGCTAAACATAATCTACAAGCTTTTTCTTCATCCTGTTTTTTATTTAAAATTTGAATGATTTCATTTGGTTGGGCTAGTTGCAAGATGGATTTAGGGAAATGTAAAGTTGGGGGCAAATTATTTGATTCACTTTTAGTGATTGATAATTCATTCATCCCACCACCATTAAATTCATTCAAGGCAGCTTGTTGTTCTTGAAATTGCAATAACTTCATTAATCTAGCTTCATCAATTGAAATATTCAATTTGAAAACTTTACCAATATCGCGACCGCGATCCGCCTCCACAATCACCAAGTCGCCAAGTTTGATATTTTGCAACTCTTCATTATTGGAAGGTAAATAAAAAACATCAATTCTTCCCGCTTTGAAACCCACAAGAACTAATTGGTAGTTTCTCAACAGATTCTCCACTGGAAATCTTGGTAATTGGTACGAATCTCCCAAATATTTTTCTTCATTGAAAAATCGTTCTTCCAAAAAATTTAAACTAACTTTAACCCGTTCATGAAAATCCATTTCAAAATATTCATTAATCGATTCTAATGTATAGCTGTAATCGGGTAAAAATGAAGGAACTTTTGGTTGTTTGACTTCATTTGAAATCGAATACTGTCGATTATAAACATCTCCGTAAGAATGTCTTCTTAAATTTAACTCAAATTTGGTTAAATTTGGATTATCAAATGGATTCACTTCATTAAGTTGGGGAGAAAATTGCGGCGAGGAACTCACACCACCTAAAGATTTGCGATTGTAATTGGGAGTATTCCAAATTAACTGATTAGAATCGGAATTCGATCGGGAATTGGGCTGAGTATTCGGTTGAGACCAAATACTATTCAGATATCTTCGTTCTTCGAGATACTGGTGAGGCGAGGGACTCTTACCAAATAGATTAAACTGATTCATTTGATAATTTGAATTCATTTTTTATTAAACGAGTAAGAAAAACTAGTGACTCATGAAGCTAGTCAGGGGATATATATTTAACGAAAACTGGTGATTTTTAAGAAAAACTAATTTAGAGGGGTCCAGCAATAAAGGGGAAATAATAGACAATAAAAATTGGGTTATTATTTGATCATCGTTTTTAAGTGCAAACATCATTAAGCTATTGCTTTTAGATATGTCTCAGATGGTACCATTAGCATTGAACCCTTGCTATCCCCGCTTTCCCGGCACCCACACCCGTACCCACACCCACACCCGTACCTACATCCATTTAGTACACACAAAATATATTACAAAGTAGAATTAAAGATACATAATTATTGATATTGTTGTTGGTTTGGTATATTACCATTTTGTAAGTTGGAGAAATATTGTTGGTAAACGTTTGGATCACTGTAAGCTTGAGCGGGAATCCCCATGTTTTGAGGGTGGCCAGCAGCTGGATAAGGAATTCCATGAGGAATGTGAGCGGCTCCTGGAGGTAATTGTTGGTGTTGAGCAGCTTGCACTTGTTGCGCATGATGGACTTGAGCAGCCTGTTGCGCCTGTTGTTGTTGCTGTTGAGCAGCACTAGTTGAGTTGGTGGAAGTAGAAGGATTCGAAGCACCAGTAGGAACTGGACTTTGATCAGGAGATTCCTGAGAGTTACCGTCAGATTGGTCGCCTTGATCATCGCCCAAACCTTCTTCTGGAGCGTTAAGACAAGCTTGAATTAAATTTTTCCCTTCGGATTTAGTAACCAAAGGTTGCAATTTTGGCGTAGTGAAAGTATAAACCAATCCGGTTTCACTAACAACCAATAATAACACTTGAGTACCGGTTAAGACTGACAATTCATACGCCTTTTTCATGATACCGGCTTTTCTTTTACTGAAAGTGATATGTCTTCTTGATTTATCCTGGATGAATTTGATTTCAATTTTTCTACGTTCCTTTTGTTGCTTACCACCAGAAGGTTCATCGTCGTCGTCGTCGTCTCCCCCTCCTGGAGCACCAGCACTAGCATTACTAGATGCAAATTGCGTGGTGGTGCCTAATTGGTCTTCGGTATTTTCTAATTTAGCTTCAGTAGCGTCCGTCATCTAAATTGTTAGTATCAAAGTGAAAACTTGTGGTAATGTTTGTCAATCTTGTGTTCTTCAGCTTGTCAATCTTGTGTTCTTCAGCACTTTGTCAACCTTGTGTTCTTCAGCTTGTCAATCTTGTGTTCTTCAGCACTTTGTCAACCTTGCGTCCTTCAGCACTTTATCAATCTTTCAATCCATCAATAGATGGTGCAACCATAAAGGGAAATAGATTCGTGCCCCAAAAAGGTAACCCACCAGAGTATGTTGTTGTTTTTCTTTTGTTATTTTTTTTTTTTTTTGTTTTTTTTTGTTTTTTTTTTTGTTTTTCAGTGGAAGTGCACTTTTTTTCTTTTGGAAGTGAGAGTTTTGACCCTTAAAGGAGCTTACTTATTTTGGATTAACGAACAAATCATTACCAATAACATCAATTCTAATATTGTCATTGCAATAGTAGACTGACAGAAATACATACATTGTAATCGAATTATACTCTTTATGATAAAGATTCAGTGGAATGGGGACTAAAACTTGTTTTCAATCTAAAAAAAAAGTGTACTAAAACTGAAAATTTAATAAAACAAAAGAGAATTTTTTGGAAATAAGGAAAAACTTTTTGGGAATTTGGTGGGTGGCATTTTTTGCATGTTGGCCGGCTTTGCTGGTTGGCCGGGAGGGTTTTACTGGTTGGCGCCGGTTTTTGCGGGTGCAACCTGCAAACTATTCGCTCGGATGGCCCCCACTGGGTATTCCCCGGGCCAACCTGCAAAGCGTGCGGGCGCAACCTGCAAATGGGCGCATTTGGTATTTTTATTGATAACATTTACAGTGTATTTATCTATAGCTATACTTGGATGGGAGTCCCGTTGGATACGGTTAGTTGATCTTGCTGGTGGGCAGGCAGGTTGGGGTCCGGCAGGTTGGATTCGGGCTCTAACTGCTCCTTGGTGATGGATGCCACCAGAAGATCAAGGTAGTCTTGAAGAATACCAGATATCTTGTTTCTGAGATTGGTATTAGCGAAAAGCTCCTGGGGTTTATGTAGAGTAACCAACATTACTTTGTATAGAGCGCTTTTGATGAAGATTGATTTGGGGAAGTCGGCGGTTAGTATCCCGCTTAACTTATCGAGTTGTTTGTTGATGAGGGATTCGTTGATTGTTTCTTGCATCAATAAGTCAACCAAGGTATCGTTGATTGGTTCGAAATGGTCCTGGTATTTATTCAAAGACTCGCTGATTTCGCTAGCACTAGGAAAATGGCTACTGAACTCGATTTGTTTCTTTTCATCCTGGAAAATGTAATTTCCTTCTTCGTAGTTGTATTCATTGATATCTTCAAGCCCCCAATCGTCATCAAACTCCACCTCTTTGGGGGGTGCTGGTTTTGCCTTGGGCTTGGGGCCTGGTTTGCCCTTGGGGCCTGGTTTGACCTTGGGTTTGGGGCCTGGTTTGCCCTTGGGCTTGGGGCCCGGTTTGCCCTTGGGTTTAGGCCCCGGTTTCTTTCTTTTCTTGGGTGGCTCTTCAACCTCGTCTTCCTCTTCTGGCTCCATCTCAAACTCTTCTGGTTCAGGCTCCTCTTCGATATATTCTGGGGGGCCCTTGGACCCCCATCGAACAAATTCTGCCATATCCGGAGGATTCTGACATAACTCATAGGCTTCCTTTAATAAACCTTCCTTTTTGGTTTTGATTCCCTTGGCCACCATCTTGCTCAAGGACTCGTCGATTTGTTCTTTGCTAAGCGGCTTCAAATCACCAAGTTTTATCCAAATATAAGTATCATCACTGAAAAATCTAACCGCAATATTCTTGGACTTGGTTTTACTTTTCAAAACATTTTCGGGTAAGATACCTTCATCAAGCACCATGGCAGGCCATGCCGGATACCCTTTGACCTTGGCCAATACTATACTAGTAGGATCCATTAAGAAGGTGTGTTGACGTTGTTGGAGTTGTTGTTGAAAATTGCGCATTGAAATTTATATATTAAAATACATTTTGCCAAATAACTACTTTATCACTAGAGGTTCCAATTATTTGGTTACCATACTTATTAAACTTTACTTCACTTACTACGTCTACCAAATTGTTTGCTAGCGAGTCGACGTAACCTTCTTGATAATTCCAGACGTCGATTTTTGATTGATTCCCGGCAATTATCCAATGATTACCATTATAATCAATCAATTGAGCGTTATACTTATAATTTCTTTTAAAGGTACTAATTGAAAAAGAATCAATTACTAAGTCACCATTTTCAAAGAAAAGTAAATCTTTTTGTAATGTGTCGTTATAATAATTGGACATAATTGATCCTTTATTATACTCATCGATTATTTGATTACTATTACGTAAATCAATTTGATAAAAACAACCATCGGAATTAGATATTCCAATCACGTCTTGGTCTTTATAATTAATATCATTGATTATATCCTTACCTATATTCATCGAATAGAAGCTTTTCGATACTCTAGAATCATAAAAATATAATCGATGATTGTATCCTCCACAACACCATAATCGGTCATTTAATTTAGCACAACTAGTTAAATTATCTTTACTCTTTGCATAACCAAGTTTTTTCTTCTGTTTTACCAAGTCCCAATTAATTAGTTGTCCATCACTACTCACTGAAATCAAATTATCTTTGAAATAATCAATCCCATTAATTGATCCATTATGTTCTTTGGGTAAATTCAAGAGATCATCATCGGTATGAAGCTTGATTATTGAATCAGTACCTCCAGTGACAAATATCGAAGTTGGTTCAATCAAACATAATGAATTAATCGTATTAAACTCATGACCAACATATACTTTTGAAGTTATTTTCGTGTTGAGTATCATAATCCCTCGACAAACAAACGAATAAGTAAATTGTAAATAAATAATCTTTAACGCGAATACAATTCATCAATTCAACTTAACAATCCATCTCAGGGCTACTTTAAGGTATGCTTGGCGATTTCCAGTTGAAAAGAGTAGTTTATACTTTAGTAGCTTTAGTCTTAGTCTTAGGCTATTAGTATAGCCTGTTTTTGTTTTTAGCCCTAATGGTCGTGCAACCTATACATTTTGTTTTTTTGCAATCATCAAGAGGATTGACTGATTACTTTATTTGGTATCAGTCAACAGGCGTGTTGTGCATAGGAGTTGGAGGTTTTGGAATAAGTGGGTGGTTGGATAGGTAGGTGGCAAGGTGGCAAGGTGGTCGAATAGGTAGGTGGGTAGATGGGTGTTGCTCAATGAAAATTTCAAACCTCATTGTAGTTATTGTTTAATAAAGGAACATTCATACTAATTTGTGCCCCTTTATTTATTTATCTTATTGCCATTTGGATTGATTAGGAATACATCATACTACCAATGAACCTTTGGGCTCATATGTCGATTATATTGACGATTCTGTCTTAGCGAGGTTATAAATATTCAACTCCTTCTTCATCAGGTTTTTCTTCTTCAGTTTGTAGAATCCATCTCCACACCCACCTATATTCATTCGCTATGTTGTCTAAAGTATTCATTGGTGCCTTAATGGCCGTTTCTTCAGTCCAAGGTTTTATTTCTAATATTCCTGATGTTAATAAATTAGGTAATTCTCAAGGTAAAACCGTTGGTTCCATGAAAACTCCAAGTGACTTATTATACTCTGGTGATCATGTTTGTGATAAATTCTCTTCCACCATTCAACTGAGTAACAACACTAATGATTTCCCTATTTCTTTTAATTTGTATGTTGCCGCAAATGAAGATGCTCCAAATGATAATTACACCATTGACTTATATTTCAAGAACCCAAACCATCGTTCTTTAAATGATTTTGCTATTTTGAACGCCAGTGATTCTGAAAGCGTTTTGGAACAATATAATCCAATTTTAATTTCAAAACAACCTGGCTTTGGTGTTGAATTTAAATTCAATTTCGAAAAGGGTAAATTATGTCAATTCTTATACCAATTCACCGTCATGTACCAATTAGAAAAACAAGATGACCACTCTAAAACTTCCGACAAAATCTTCTTGGTTGGTTCTTGTCAAGAAAACAAAGCTTATCATCCTGATGCTTACAACGATTTAATTGGTCAAGGTTTCAGATGTGTTGAATACAACAGTGGTTATAAATACGATGGTGGTAAAGATTGGTGTTCTAAATTCTACCAGGCTTCCCAATGTTGTGACTCTTTCCAAAATGATGAATTGGCTTCCAGAGACTCTTGTCCTGCTTCTTCTTCTGGTTATACTTCTTTGGGTCAACCAACCTCCTCTGTCTTTAGCAACCCATCAACCTTAAGTACCGTTACCACCACCGCCGAATCCCACCAACCAACCATCTTAACCTAAGTTTAAGTAGCTCCCTAAATAGTTATACCCCCAACTAACTGAATATACCCTTTCTCTTATTGAATTGTAATTGTAGAGCAAACCACCCGTACATACACGGAATGTACGGGTGTCTAGTAACCACCCCCATGGGCTTTTCCCCCCACAAATGCAACCCTGCCTAATTAAACGACATCTCCCTAATTCAACTCCCAAAATTGTTCCATTATGGACCTAAAATAGCTGTAAAAAAGGGGTCCCATCCGATTTTTCCTACTTAACAGCTGATTGTATTTTCTAGTCGGGATCGGGATATCTTAGCATCCCTGAAAGCAAACAAGTAGAGTATATAAACCCATTGGGGTATTCGTTTAGAAAATATAGTTTATTTAGTATTGAATATTTAAAGAAAAAATGGGTGATTATTTAACTCCATCAGATTTACCTCAACCTAAGTTGAAAAGAACCAATACTGGGTTCACGCCTAATCAAATTATTGCTCTTGATGCTTCGATTCCAGAATCGGCCAAAAAATTATGGAATAAGTATAGTCAATTAGCACCTTTTGACTCGAGTTTGAAAAACAAACAGGATTTGAATCAAAAGGATACCGTTATCACTAATAATGAAAGATTCCAAGAATCGTTTGTTAATCATGTTGAAACTACTTTAGCCCGTAATATGTATAATTGCGATGATTTAGCAGCTTATCTTGCTAGTGCACAAACTATTAGAGATGGGTTATTGATTGATTGGTCAAATACCCAACAAAAGCAAACTATTCACGACGGTAAAAGAGTTTATTACTTATCTTTGGAATTCTTAATGGGTAAAGCAATGGATAATGCATTGATTAATTTGAAAACCAGAGATCGTACTCGGGATAATTTAGATTTGTTGGGGTTTAATTTAGAAGATGTATTATCAAAAGAACCCGATGCCGGGTTGGGTAATGGTGGCTTAGGTAGATTGGCTGCTTGTTATGTCGATAGTTTAAGTTCGAAGAATTATAGTGGATGGGGTTATGGATTAAACTATCAATACGGGATTTTTAAACAAAAAATTGTCGATGGTTATCAAGTTGAAGTACCAGATTATTGGTTAAAATTTTCAAATCCATGGGAAATCGTACGTCACGAAATTCAGATTCCAGTTGATTTCTATGGATATGTTCATGAAGAATATGATTCAAACTTACAAAAAAATGTTAAAACTTGGCATGGTGGTCAAAGAGTTTTGGCAATTGCTGTTGATTTCCCAATTCCTGGTTATAATACTACTAATACCAATAATTTAAGATTATGGAATGCTAAGCCAACGCATGAATTTGATTTTACTAAATTCAATTCTGGTGATTATGTTCTGTCAGTGGCTCAACAACAAGAAGCTGAATCGATTACTTCAGTCTTATATCCAAATGATAATTTTTATAAAGGTAAAGAATTAAGATTAAAACAACAATATTTTTGGGTTGCTGCTTCATTACATGATATTATTCGTCGTTTTAAGAAAAATCATAAAACAAATTGGAAAATTTTACCAGATAAAATTGCCATTCAATTAAATGATACTCATCCAACTTTGGCTGTTGTTGAATTACAAAGAATTTTGGTAGATTTAGAAGGTTTAGACTGGGATTTTGCTTGGTCAATTGTTACTAGAGTTTTCGCTTATACTAATCATACAGTTATGGCTGAAGCTTTAGAAAAATGGCCAGTAGAATTATTAGGTAGATTATTACCTAGACATTTAGAAATCATTTATGATATTAATTACTATTTCTTAAAAGATGTTGAACATCGTTTTCCTAATGATCGCGATTTATTAACTAGAGTTTCCATTGTGGAAGAAGGTGATCCAAAATCCATTAGAATGGCTTATTTGGCCATTATCGGATCTCATAAAGTTAATGGTGTTGCGGAATTGCACTCTGAATTATTAAAATCTACTTTATTCAAAGATTTCGTTACCATTTTTGGTTCTGATAAATTTACCAACGTTACTAATGGGGTTACTCCAAGAAGATGGTTAAGACAAGCAAACCCTGAATTAGCTAAGTTAATTAGTGAACAATTAAATGATCCAAATTATGACTATTTAACTAATTTAGGTAATTTGAAAAAATTAGAACATTTTATTAATGATGATAAATTTTTAACCAAATGGGATAACATTAAATTTAATAATAAAGTTAGATTAGCTAATTTAATCAAACAAGAAACTGGTATTGAAGTTGATCCAACTGTTTTATTTGATATCCAGGTTAAAAGAATCCATGAATATAAAAGACAACAATTGAACATTTTTGCAGTTATTTATCGTTATTTACATATTAAAGAATTGTTAAGTCAAGGTCATTCAATTGATGATATTAAAAAGAATTATTATGTGTCAAAATTATCTGTAATTGGTGGTAAAGCTGCTCCTGGTTATTATATGGCTAAAACTATTATTCATCTCGTTAATGAAGTTTCAAGAGTTATTAATAGTGATGATTCAATTGATAATTTATTGAAAGTTGTCTTTATTCCAGATTATAATGTTTCAAAAGCTGAAATCATTTGTCCAGCTTCGGACTTGTCAAATCATATTAGTACTGCTGGTACCGAAGGTTCAGGTACCTCTAACATGAAATTTGCTTTAAATGGTGGGCTTATCATTGGTACTGTTGATGGTGCTAATGTAGAAATAACTAGAGAAATTGGTGAAGATAACATTTTCCTTTTTGGTAACTTGGCTGAATCAGTTGAAGAAATTAGACATAAGCATTACTATGAAGGTGTATCAATTCCTCAAACTTTGGCTAAGGTTTTCGGTGCCATTGAATCGGGTCAATTCGGTAATCCAGATGGTTATAGACCTTTGATTGAAAGTATTAGAAATCATGGGGATTACTATTTGGTTAGTGATGATTTTGATTTATTCTTAGAAGCCCACCAAAAGTTAGAACAAGTCTATGGTCATCACGGTGGTGATGCCTCTGATAAAGACCACTTACATAGATGGGTTAAAAAGTCAGTCTTGTCTGTTGCTAATATGGGTTTCTTTAGTTCTGATAGATGTATTGATGACTACGCTGAAAATATCTGGGAGGTTGAGCCTCTCAACCAATAGACTTTAGATCTACTCTCACTACATTTATATTTCAATTCCTTGCAATGTTTCAATTTCTATGTTCTTTTATATTATCTTTATCCTTGTAATGTTGTAGTGGTATCTTTGTAACTGTAATGTTGCAGCCAAAAATTAAAGTCACACCCGTACATCCTTCCGGGGTGGGAAAACCAAATCGTCCCTTAAAAAAAAATTCGAAACACGGAAGAAAACGAGTTAAAAATAACACTTTTTGACGGTTTTTCACAAAAGATACTTACATTAGACTAGTGTTCCTAAATTAGAATACTCAGGCTTTGAGATATCTGAGGGAAGTATCTTAATAACTCATTTTTTTTGCTTTTAGCTGGGTTTTTCTGCGTCGTTTTGGACCCAAGCGAGTGATTTCCCTTTCAAAGAGAAGATAATTGAAAACGGAGGAGTTTTCACATCCATCAGATACTCTGATAAGTTATTAGAGGATTGGGAAGTTTCCTTTCATAAAAGCAAGAATGATTTTAAAAATATTCATCTTATTGCTCATCCACACCTTGAGTATTTTAGCCAATCCTTTAAAGAATTCAGGTTCCTCGGATAAAGCTAAAGACTTTTTGGTGACAGAATTACCAGGTCTTTATCAAAATGTTCCAAAAGATGATATACCCACCATGTTTGCTGGCCAGTTGGAACTTTTTCTGGAGAATAATACTAATTATTTTTTTTGGAAATTTAGCGATCGTGAAAAGATTCCAGAAGCTAAGAAAAGAACTATTTTTTGGCTCAATGGAGGTCCTGGATGTAGCTCAATGGATGGAGCATTAATGGAGTCGGGTCCTTTTAGAATAGATAGACATGGGGAAGTTAAGTTACTAGATGGATCATGGCATAAAGCTGGTGATATGGTATTCGTGGATCAACCAGCAGGTACTGGTTTTAGTTTCACTGATGTGTTTCGTCATGATTTAGATCAGATTTCATTAGATTTCCTTAGATTTCTCGATAAATACTTTGAATTATTCCCAGAAGATAGACAAAACGAAATTTTTTTCGCTGGTGAAAGTTACGCTGGTCAATACATTCCTTATATTGCAGATGGTATATTGAAATATAATAAAGCTCATAACGATAAGCCTTATAACATCAAAGGTTTATTAATAGGTAATGGTTGGATATCTCCAAATGAACAAAGTTTATCTTACTTACCTTATTCTGTTCAAGCAGGTATTATTAAAACCGATAATTCAATGTGGTCATCAATTTTATCACAACATCAAAAATGTCAAAAAATCGTCGATGAAATTGATTCTTTGACTGATAATCAAGTTCATTTGGTTGAGGTTGATTCAAGTGTATGTGAAGAAATTTTAAATATGATTTTAAGTGCAACTCGGGATCGTGACCATCGTTCTCAAGAATGTTTTAATATGTATGATTATACTTTAAAAGATACTTTTCCCTCGTGTGGTATGAATTGGCCCCCAGATTTAAATCATGTTAATCCATTTTTAAATAACGAACAAGTTCAAAATGATTTAAACTTAAAGAAATCAAAACAATGGAAAGAATGTTCTGGTAAAGTTGGCCATTATTTCAATGCTCATCATTCTTTACCATCTATACATCTTTTCCCAAATCTTTTAAAAGAATTAAATGTAATGTTATTCCATGGTAATCGTGACATCATTTGCAATTATATGGGTGCAGAAAGTATGATTAAAAAATTAACTTGGAATGGTGAGACTGGATTTGGCGAAGAAAGTGAAAAGCAAACAATTGATTGGATTCATCATGGTAAAAACTCGGGTTATATTAAAACCGCTCGTAATTTGACTTTTGTTAATGTTTTCGATTCATCCCACATGGTTCCTTTTGATATTCCTGAAACATCAAGGGCCTTGATTGATCTAATTACCGGCAATTACGACGTTGTTGATGAAAAGTCACAGGATGATTTGGTTAAACGTTCTTTCGTTACTTATCCCTTGGGTGAAAGACAAGCTAAGTTACAATCCAAACCAGAAGATAAACCAGCAACCACATCAACTTCAGTTGTATCTTCTACGCCTTCATCTACTACTTCAACTACTCCTATTTCTAGTTCTTCTAATAGTTCGGTTGCATCCGATCAAGCAGATCAAACAAAAGAATCACATACAACTAGTCGTGTTACTAGACTCATCCAATTACTGGTGATTGTTGTTTTAATTTGGGGCATGTGTGTTATGTACAACTCTTATCGCTCTCGTCCCTCATCGATTATCAAAACCAGACCTTCTTCTGGTAGAAAGAAGAATGTGCAATGGGCCGACCAACTCAGGCAATTCCAAGAAGAAGACGATTTCCCTCTCCATGATAATGAAAATAGAGGGTTTTTATCCAAAGCCTTTAGTAAATTTAAGGGAAACTCTAAAGATGGACGCGGTAGTTATGCACCAGCTGGGACATCCGAAGATATTGAACTAGGCGAAAACATGTCTCGAAAAGACGAGGATGCCGCTTCTGAGGGAAGAGAAGTTGATGATTTCATAATTGAAAGTGAAGATGAAGACGATCGTCACATAAGCCTGTCGCAAGATCGTTCAACATAATTATTTATTCGTTCAAATATTGTCATATATAAAAAAAAAATAAAAAAAGACACAGAAAAAGAATTAAAAATCGAAAAAAAAAAAAAAAGGAAGGTAATCCTAATCAGAAAAGCTCTACATAGACCTGTTATGAGAATACGTTGTATGATAGTTTTATCTTTTATAAATTTGTAGGATGATCAAATTAGCAGTAATTTAATGTTGCAGAAGAAAAAGCGTGTAGTGCACGAAAGAATTGAAAAAAAAAATCAAGCGAACTGAAAAAAAATTCCATCAACTTAATTCCAATATCAATTTCGATATCAGGTTGAGATATTGCATAATAATAAGTAAGGCTCCTCTTTGGCAGAAACACAGGTTACTTGAGTGGAGAGCTTGCGTTTTTATTGAGTATTATTTTGTTCGAAAGGAGTAGCAAAAGGTCAAGCTGAATCTGAAGTGATCTCAAGATGATTAAACAAACCGTTCGTAATTTAGCCACCCAAGCTGCCGGCTTCAAGATAGCACAACCACCAAAGTTCACATTGGCATCGTTACGTACCTTCCCATCTTTAGAACCACACACATTTGTTCCCGTTCCAGCCAAATTTTTAGATCATCCGTTAAGAAGAGACTTTTTATGGAGTGCAGTTGTATTTGAAGCTGACCGTGCAAGAGTGGGATCAGGTAATGTTATAACCAAAGATGATAAATTATATTCCAATAGAAAATTACGTCAACAAAAAGGATCTGGTAGAGCCAGAGTTGGGGATGCTAATTCTCCAAGTAGGGACAATCCAATTAAAGCTCATGGTATCAAAGCAGGCCATGACTGGTCTACTAAATTACCAAGAAAGGTTTACCACAAGGCATTTCAAACTGCATTATCCGAGCAATACCGTCAAGGGAAGTTATTTATAATAGGTGAAAGTGAAGAGTTAAATAAAGAACAAGCTAGTGAGACTGATAAGACCATTCTTGACTTTGATTACGATTACGAATATGCCACTGAAAAATTTGTTGAAACACATGACTTAAACAAGTTACAATTACTTTTCATTACCGATAACCAAAGAATTAACTTGGTTAAATCTACAGAATTAATCAGTGAAAAGGCCGACGTCTTAGTAAAAGAAGCCGTTGAAGTCAGGGATATCTTGAAAGCTAACAGAGTGTACATCGAAGCTCCTGCTTTGCAATGGTTTATCAGTAAATATGGTACTGAATAAATTTATGAAACATGACTCCAGCATTCCAGTATATAATTCTCGTGTATATAGTATTAATCAAGACTTAAATTAAGTACTAGCCGTGTACAAACTTGGACTCTTACAAATGCATTTGCAACAATTGTAATTGCAACAAATGTAATTGCAACAATTGTAATTGCAACAAATGTAATTGCAACAAATGTAATTGCAACAAATGTAATTGCAAATACCTCTTTGCAAACAAGGTCTTTATACTGCAAATATAAAACACCCGTACCCTTTTTTCAATGAGGACGAATTTGCCAAAAACGAAAAAACGCAGAAAAAAATCAAAATCGGTAGGATGTCGAGCACGTGACTGTTGTTAGGGCTTATACCCTCGCACTCGTCCTGCATACACCGTAGAGAGCGCTTTGATATTTGTGCTTACATAATCGAGGAGAAAGCTCTGCTCGTTTTTTCCCTAACAAAACGCTGAGCGAGAAAAATGTGAGGAAAAAAATTGTGAAAAAAAAAACTAGGAGGGAAAAAAACTACCTATTGAAAAACTTGATAATAGTTTGTTTTAAAGGTTCCGTAATACCACAGCATCAACAAGAATCAGCCAATATGTCCTTAGTTGTCCAAGAAGAAGGTTCTTTCCAACACATTTTACGGTATGTCTTGATACCCATATTGAACAGGGCTAGTGGGAAAGCACGGTGAAGTGAAAGATTGATGAATGATGAGGTTGAAAAAAAATTTTGAAGACCGTTCCTTGAAATACGTGATATAAGAGAAAGAGATTCATCGCCAAGTAGACTGTGTGATTCCTCACCAGGCAAAGAAAGGGGCGTGAATGATTAATGGCTGAAAGCCAAAACAAGTAATCAGTCAAGATTGAATCTACTTGAGTAAATATCTGTGCATAATCTAAGTTGAGAAGACCAGTGTGAATTCATCAGAATATCACTCGAACGCATTCCCAGTCCGTTAATTTTGACATTTATACTAACATATATTCTAGTTTGTTGAATACCAACATCGATGGTAGAATTAAAATTATGTACGCTTTAACCAAAATTAGAGGTGTCGGTCGTCGTTACTCTAACTTGGTTTGTAAAAAAGCTGATGTTGATTTACAAAAAAGAGCCGGTGAATTAACCCAAGAAGAATTAGAAAGAATTGTTACCATCATGCAAAACCCAACCAACTATAAAATCCCAGCTTGGTTCTTAAACAGACAAAAAGATCAAGTTGACGGTAAAGATTACCATGTCTTAGCTAACAACTTAGAATCCAAATTAAGAGATGACTTGGAAAGATTGAAGAAAATCAGATCTCACCGTGGTATTAGACACTTCTGGGGTCTTAAAGTTAGAGGTCAACACACCAAAACCACCTCTCGTGGTCGTTAAACAATTAAAGTTGATTTTATCTTTATATAATATAATTTTGTAAAATTTACTTTTCTTATCTTTTTATTAAACAAAAACAAACTTGATAATATAATGTTTATACTTTAATTTTATTGTCTTGTATATATACGTCTATGTAAATTTACTTTTTCAAACCCAATGCTTCAAAATTTGGTTTAACATCTTTAATATTTGAAACGTATTGAGGCATATCGGTTTCTATACTTTTAATAACGGCATCGATGCATAATAATGCTGACATTCCTTCTTCAGCAGTACAAAAGGGATCTGATTTATCTCTGATAACGTCAATAAAATGATTTAATTGTAAATCAAACGGTAACTGTGAATATAATTTATCTTTACGATTATCAATTAAGGATTCTTTGGTAACTCGAGTATTCCAACCTTTGATTTCTGGTTGGTGATATAAAGAAAAATCAGGTATAGATAAAGTTCCATTAGAACCGAAAACTCGATAAAAACCTTCTAAATCATGATGGAAAGGTATAATTGGGTTTTCTCCGGTACCCGATTCAAAATTAAATGGGGAAATAACATTATCTGAACAAATAAAAGTTCCAGTTATTCCATTTTCAAATTTTAAAGTTAAACATGCACCTTCATCAACATTAGGATACTCTAATCGTTGTTTAGTCAATAACTCAGCGTAGACTTTTACTATTGGACCAAATAAGTATTGTAATAAATCAATATCATGAACTAAGTTGATCAAGAGTACTCCTCCTCCGGTTTTACTATCAGTTCTCCAAGGAGATGCTTCGAAATAATTACTTGGTTTTTTCAAAGCCCAAGTACCTTGAATAGCTATTGGAGTTCCTACTTTGGGTAACTGTTTCTTGGTCTCCACAATGAATGGATTGAATCGACGATGATGTCCAACCAATAATTTAATATTGTGTTGTTCACAATAGACTTTCAATGCTTGTGATTCTTCAACTTGAGAACTTAATGGTTTTTCAACCAATAAATGAATCCCGTGGGATGCTAACTCTGCAGCAATACGAACGTGAGTATGATTCGGAGTACACACTATAGCACCATCGGGATATGGAATCTTATTATCATCGGCATACTGAATCATTGATGTAATTGATGTAAAATGTTCGGTCCCTAGTTTTTCAGCCACTGCTTTACGTTCTGGCATGGGATCAATGATTCCAAAAAGTTCAGTCTGCTCATTGGAGTGAACATGCTCAGCATGACGGGGCCCTATAAGACCAGCTCCTATAACCACAATATGGATTTTCTCTAAAGGTGTTTGGGCAATCATTTCTGCTGTTTGGGGTAGTAAAAAATGTGGAGTTCTCCGAGATGATGATTTTGTACGATAATCTTCTCTTGTTTCTGAACAACTAAAACATAAGCAAGCACCAAAGAGAGGTCAACCAGTTTCAAAAGAGTCCTTATATGTTAATACCTCTATACCTTATTCAACGAAACAAGCCTGGCTTTGCAGAAAAATTTTCACTGCCGGAACCGGTTATAGTCTTAAATTTTTTTTTTTTTTTTTTGCGGTGAGTCAAGGTTTTCTTTTTTTGCAGTTGTTTTCCAACTTGTATATTTAACTTCGATAGAGTTATATTATTTCAAATGAAAGATATACAGATGGCTGCTGTGAAGCATGGAACCATCCCCTGGTGGTAAAGTATTTGTTTAAGGTCCCAAGCCAGCTTAGTATTCAGAATCGCTTCACGGGTCGAGTCTATACAAAGGTGAACATACTTTTGCAGCACTAATCCTAAGCACCCAAAACCTAGTCTACCAGCTAGAAGTCAAGCATCCGTTTTCGGATTCAGTTTTGATAATGCTTATCTGCTTAGACAACTGTCTTTTCGCTGCATTTTTTCGCTGATTTTTTTGCAGCAAATTGGGCCACCGTACAAGAACCAAAGATGCTAGCAGTTTTACTGCTTTTTGTGAAAACGATTTATGAAGCAAGACACCTATGGGTTCTTTGCTGTAGGGTTTTCTCTAATGAATTAATACGACTGAGTTGGAAACTCGGGGCATCTGGCAACCATCTGGTAACCCCTCGGTGCTATTTTGAAGCGAGAATCGCCACGTAGTAGTCTCCTTCTAAGCGAGCTGCCTAAGATCAGCTGTCATTGCTTCAGTTAGACCTTTCTTATGGTCAAACATTTGAAGCTTTCAAGTATTATGGGGAAGATACTGCACATAATAATAAAAAAACGATTTTTTTTGTTTTATGATGTTTGGGTCTTTTAAAAGGGAATTGAAGCTTTCGGTACTAACTACGACAGAATAAACACCATTGACTGGCTATAAGATGTCATTTGAGATCAACTGGGATAACTTGGTATCAGACAATGCAATTAACGAGTCGATCAAAGAATTTCTCGATTCCCAATTCCAAAATCTTTCACTACCGTCCTATATAGCTGATTTGTCGGTGACGAACTTCACCCTAGGCAATACACCTCCAGATATCACCATACGACATATAAGTGATCCCTTTGATGAATTTTATGAAAATGAGGATGAAGAGGATCATCTGCTAGGCAAAAATGGTAACGAATCTCCTCAAAGCATGGGGAACAATCTAGAACGGGATCAGCCCATGTCCAAAAAATCATCAACAAATTTTGAGTTGAGTGATGATACTAACGATGATATGAGTAGCAGTTCTGGGGATTCGGAGGGTGATTATTCAGATGACGGGTTGGCCAATACCACAACTCTTAATGGAGCAGATGCAATCCCTCCTGAAGTGCCGGTGGCACCTACGTTGAATCGTTCCAGGATGGCACTGGATTCAATTTTTCAAGTTCATAACAGCTTTGGGCATTTACATAACTATAATATGAATAACGTTGGTTTGGGTAGTCTTAATAATGTATCAACCCATGTTGGTACTGATACACCAACAAACATTTTCAGTCAAAATCCTTATAATAATTTACGGGCAAATAATACTAGTGCTAATAAAAATAATTCGGGGCCTTATAAATTATTGAATACGACTAAGAAATCGCCAGTGAAGGATGATAATGACATTCAGTTCATTGTGGAAATAGATTACCATGGAGATTTACAAATGGAAGTAACGGTTAACTTATTAGTCAATTATCCCAGTTCGAACTTTATAACATTACCTATTAAGCTTCATATAAGCGATTTGGTGATTCATTCTATTGCTGCAATTGCATATTTAAAGCATTCGGTTTTCTTTTCCTTCCTTTGTGATATAAATGAAAATAATTCTGACTATTTCTCCTCAAGCCATCGCAATTCCGCAACTTTATCCCATCAACATTCTGAGCTAAATGTTCCTACCGGGGGAAATTTCGTTGATTATGTAACTGGTCCTTTGAATAGGGAGAGAATTGATATAATTAAGAAGGTCCACATCGAATCGGCAATTGGTGAACTTGAAAATAATGTTTTACGAAATGTCGGTAAAGTGGAACGGTTTTTGGTTGACCAATTGAGAAGTATTATTCGTGATGAGATTGCATGGCCAGGTTGGGTTTGTTTTGATCTAAATGATGATGATACTGACGATGATGAAAATGAATATGATGATCAAAGTGATGACACTAAAGTATAATTTGTAAAACCCCCCTCCATAAACTATTTAAAAATTTGGCTGTTTAATTTTACTTATCTCTCAATGTATATATTGCTCTATACTTCACATTTGGTTTATTTTGTGGTAGCGGACTTGTCACGAAATTAAAACACGCTGTTAGGTATTAGCTTGTAGTCTAAATAAATTTCGGACCTTTAATCATTGTCCTGCTTTTAAATTTAGACATTTTTTGATAATTTCTCAAAATTTTTACAATTTGTTACTGAATAGTAAATTTAAGTAAGGAACCACCACTCCAAAAAGAATAAAGAAAGAATGGAGGGTAAGCTTCTGATAGAACTACTTCAACTAGCAAGTTTCGTTTTAGTAAACTTTATAGATTTTATTTTTTACAAGCTAACAAGTTGCAAAAAACAAAAGGAAGATTTCCGCATCTAACTAAATTTAAGCTTAATTGTCCATACAGTAACTCATATATTTAAAGCTTCAAAACAGTTACAGTTTCCTATATTACTTTAGATATGTACAGTATTTTTATATTTAGGGTTAGACTTAATCGTTGTTATAGTTCAGATTATTTGATGAAGGGAGTGAAAGTGAAAATCGTGAAAATGCCCCAAACTTTCTTGACACGAGGTAAGGAAACATCCTCTTTATTTCAAAAGAAATCACTCAAGTTGAAAATATCACATTGAGCACATAATTGTGCCCGTTGTATGTATTTGCTCTTTCATTTTTCAATTTTTTTTCTTCAATTTTTCATCTTCACTATCGTAATTATATACTAATACGACTTGATGGTGTTTATTTGCTTAAAAGTTCCCCATATATATTTTCCAGTATGCATTTATCTGTTTGATATAGCTTAATATGGCTAGAAGCAACACCCAAAACCTCTCAAACATTATGAGAGAAGTTTTTGATATGTAATTGAAGCTAGTAGGTGAACGGCTTAGAAAGACTACTTGATCACAGAGATTAAGAAGAAACTTACACATCCAAGTAATGAAATGAGAGTCATCGGAACTTTGTATTGGGGGCAATTTATTTATAGAATTTTGAAGTGAAACTGCAAGAGATTCTGGTTTACAGCTTAATTTTTTCAAAAATGTTATTTTCTTGAGACAGAACATCTATATTCGACACCAGTATTCATGAAATGAGAGAAAGGTCCAAAACAAATGTGTATTTGAAGGCTCTCTAATTACTCTAAGTTTTTAATATTAATAAATACTTTTGTAACTCAAATACATATTTTCTAAAAATTTTTGAATAGAGCTCGTATGGCGCAGTGGTAGCGCAGTAGATTGCAAATCTATTGGTCCTTAGTTCGAACCTGAGTGCGAGCTTTATTTTTTTTTTTGCATTTTACTTCTGTTGTTTTAGCTGCAAAAAGTGTCTCGTCTGTCTACCAAATACTCGCAATAATGTTTTCGAATGCAATTAATCTAGAAACAATATATATTTGTATTTACAGATCAACATTACATAAGAGTGGTACGGCCACCTATGTCGTTACTTGCGGAGCCATCTGGCATGTTACCATCTCTTCCTGAAACAAACTGACCATAAATTCTTTCAAGCTTTTGTTTTTCAGTAACAGAAATAGAAGGTTTTGTTTCTTTAAGGGATTCCAAAAAATCTGCGTGGCAGATACGAACAATCAGGGAGGTATCATTAGAGTTACTTGAATCTGAAGCTTTATGGCCGCCATTGTTAGTTTGATCTCCTGCAAAAACTTGTTCGATTTGTTGAACCATTTTCACTCTATCGGCAGGTCTTAATTTCGTATTCTTGAATTTTTCAGGATTCACTTGGAAAAACTCATATGTTTTCTTATCACTACTATTATTTTCACCTTTCAAAGCGTGTTTCTCGTCATTCAATAATTTAACATGAACTGCTTTTAAATATGCATTATACCCTAAACCTTGCATATCTGCACCACTGAATCCACTTGTATTTTTAGCGATTTCTTCTAAATTAACATCATCATTCAAGCTCATTTTGTCTGTGATAGTCTTGAGTATATCAAATCTATCTTCGTAATTTGGCATATCACAAATCACACTTTTATCTAATCTACCGGGTCTCAAAAGGGCAGAATCAATCAAATCGGGCCTACTCGTGGCGGCCAATACATACACACCATCTAGACCTTCAGCACCATCCATTTGAGTTAACATTTGATTGACAACTCTATCAGTAACCCCAGTAGAATCGTGCCCTCTTTTTGGCGCAATAGAATCGAATTCATCAAAAAACAAGATACAAGGTTTAGCAGATTGAGCTCTTTCAAATAAATCTCTGACCGATTGTTCTGAAGCACCGATATATTTATTTAAAATTTCAGGACCTTTGATAGAAATGAAATTGAGACCACACTGACCAGCAATAGCACTCGCAAGTAAAGTTTTCCCACAACCAGGGTAGCCATAGAGTAAAATACCAGATCTTAACCTTAAAGGACAATTAGCAAAAATTGGTGCGTATTTTGTTGGCCATTCTAATGTTTCCAACATCATATTTTTAGCTTCTTTTAGCCCCCCAATATCAGTCCAATTAATTGAGGATTTTTGTAGTTTGACCCCACGTAAATTAGAAGGTGTATAACCTTCGAAAGCTTTTTCAAAAATGTTTTTAGTAATTGATTTTATGGATTCCGATCCCTTTTCTGCAGCTGAATTAAAAATACTTTCGTGATACATTCTTTCGCATAAGATCTTTAAATCATTTGGTAAATAACCTTCAGTTTCTGAGACCATATCCATAATGTCGAAATCAATGGTGCAGCCTAGAGACTTTTGTATATAAGTGTTTAAGATTTCAGCTCTAGTTCCTTTATCTGGAGCACGAAGATGATGGAAATTTTCTACTAAATGGGATTGAAACAAGAATGCATTAAATGATTCTTTTGATATTCCAGAAACAATGATTGAAACATTACTGTTATTTTGACTCTGAATCCTCAGTAATTGTGAAATAAAAAACTCAGTTAATTGTTTTGAATTTGTTGAATCAGCATGTTCAACCTCGGCGGACAAAATTTTATCTAGGTTATCTAAGATAAGTAAAGAAGGTTTATGCCATGAGCATTCTTGAAACCATTTTGTAAAGTGATTTGAAGACAACATATTGAAGTTTTCATTCATTATTGATTCACAGGAGACAAACTTGGTATGATATCCATATTTAGAATTCAATTCTTTACCAATTATACGTAAAAGAAGAGATTTACCACTCCCCAGGTTTCCATGGACCAAAGTACCGGAATTTCTAAAAGTACTTATCGACTGAACAATTTCGTTGATTATAGTATCCATACCAATGGCAGATTCGATATCATCATCAGAATTTGACTGGCTTTCTTCTATAAATGAGGCATTTCTCAAAAGATCTTCCCCAACTTCAAATTTGGGAGGCTTTTTATTCTCGAGATCATAAGGCTTTATCCAAGCATTGACGTCGTCTGATCTTTTAAATTTTAAAAGCCCTCCATTTGGTAACAAATGAGGAATTATTGGAAGTTTGATATAATTTGTTATTGGAGACAGTGACATTGGAGAGACCTTATTATATAAGAAATCTGATAATTGCTGAGCTAGCTTAGTTTCTTGATCTTTCTTTTCCGACGAATTTAAACTAATTTGATTGTTTTTCTTTGTTTGAGTGATATACGGATGCACAATGAGAGTTGAAGGTCTTTTAGGAACACTTTTAACGGCAGGCTTTAACAATGCCATATAACCTGTTTTGAATTCAGTATTCAAAGCAACTGCCAACTTATATGAAACACCAATGCTATTTGGAAGACAGTCTTTACAATCAATTATTTTTGCAACAACCCGCTTATTTTCCTTAATTGGAACAAACGATTTATCTTGATCATTCGACTGAGTTTGAGTCTGCGGCTGCGATTGAGTTTGCGATTGCGATTGAGATGGAGTCACAGTATTATACTTTTGATCAGGACCAGCAATAATAGATGTTGCAACATAATCCGCTTTTCTGAAAGCTGGGGGGAAATCATTCAAATTAGCATAAATCTCGTATCCATCAGGGTTAGAATTAGGAGGGAGACGATCAAATAAATTATGAGGTAAAGAGATTGCTCTTTTCAAAACAGATGGTAGATTTGAATAGTCTTCTGTCGATCTTTTACCACTTCTTGAGGATCTGTTGGATCTACCGGATACAGAGCTGGCTCTTTTCTCTCTTTCTTTGGGAGCAACAGCAATTTCTGCAAAAGGATTAATTTTGACGAATGAATGATCCTCAGAACCAATACTTGTTATGATCAACTTGGCGGATGAAGTTTTACTGGGGAAAACAACAATTTTCTGCCCCACAGCAGCTGCTCGTGCCTGAGAGATCAAGACGTTTTCCAAAACGCCCGCATGAAGCTCAACCAACTCCCAATCAGAAGGGGTTTCTGGCTCAAGGTAAATGGACGAACTTTCATGATTTTTGAGCTTGATATTGAAGGTGATTTCTTGTTTTTCATTTAAATTAAGCACCTGGGCGACAACAGGATCAAGATCAAAGTTTCTAGGAGAGCCTGAACCCATACCACTCCATCCAAGGTAATATTTTGATCCCGACAGTGTCACCACCTCTATTATCACATCCTGAGGTGCGATATTAGCATTGTTAAGAACCCCATTGGCAGATGATGGTAAATTGACAAAATTCGTCCGCAAGGACTTGTAGGCAACCGTGGCCCTGTGGTTCTCCATACTGACTAATGTATAAACGGCCTTGTAGAAAAAGAATAGTAATTGGAAGATTATCAACCTTTTTTCAATTATTTCTCCAGATTTTTAATTTGGTACCCGACGCAGCGCATCAAAGTCGATTTTTCGGTACGGGCCGAGGTTGCAACTATAGTGTCCCCCCTCCTCTTAATAACCGGACCAAATACTTACAAAACGAATATCATGAACCTATATACAATTATAATACTTGAATAACATACCGAGCTAGAGCTAGAAGTGAAATGACAGACAGAGAGGAATATACACAAGGCATAAGTGAAAACAGAAAAGAATGGAAGACTTTCTCCAGATAAAGCTATCGTTTACCTTGAACCTCTTGCCATTTTCTGAATTGTTCATCGTCAGCATTGGGATTTTGTTCTTGCCATTTTTTAACGTTTCTTTCATGGTTTGCTTCCTGGGCCTTTTTCATATTATCGAGTGATTTTCTTCTTATGGCTCGACATTGGTTGAAGCTGATGACATTACCAATGAAGAACCCACCCACACCCCAATTCATGGCTCTGCTGAAGTTCTTATGGATTAAAAAGGTTACCACCCCCAAAACACCCATGCTTTGGAACCCGGTGATCATCGCTTCTCTAAAACAAGGCATGTTTAAAAAAGTCGATGGTTTAAAGTCAGATAACTTGATTTGGGAAAAGGCAGCTGCATATGTGGCTTCAAGCTGTTTTTGTTTCATTGGCTCCTGGTCTTCAAACTTTGGAGGTAAGTCCTCCAAGTATTCAACGGGTTCTTCGTCCTTGTATTCCGATACACTAGAGACTTTTGAAGGTGCACTTCCGAACCAGCCCATCTTGCAATATACTCCAATCTATATTATGCTACTATTCTGTTTCTTTTAGCAGTAACTCTGAGCCAATACCGAACCTATAACCAATACTGGATCTATAACTATAGTTCTATCCTTCTGTCATCCTGCGACAGAGAAAAAAATTACTAGTGATTCGGTCTGTACACATACTATGTCTTAGTGATGTGCTTCTGCAAACACAATCGCTGGGGTTCGTTGGAGCATTCATATACGCTGTCCGGGAAGATTCGACCTGCGGCTATCGTGTTGATATTGGCTTTTACGTTTTGAATTGTGAAATTGCAAAAAAAAAATTAAGAAAGATAGAAAAAAATACTAGCGCAGCCAGGTTTCGATCCTGGGACATCAGGGTTATGAGCCCTGCGCGCTTCCACTGCGCCACTGCGCTGACTAGTGTAGTTAAAGATTCTCTGGTTTAACACATGAGTAGAGACAACTATGATGAGAAAAGTACGGTTTTTCACAAAAAGTTCTGTTTCTTCAACTCTGAGTGCCCCTTTCAATAGCAAGTCCTTTTGATTGACAATTTAATTCATAGAGTAACTGGGAACAATGGAATCGTGTAAGAATTGGCCAGTAATATCTCTTTTGCCCAAATAACCACCCGTACACCAAGACCAATTGAATTTTAAAATTTGACAAACATCAAAATTAACCTTAACTTCACGCTGCTTTTAACCATTGAATTCTAGCAAATACCACAATGGCGTCCCTAGATCTCATTCTTGACCCCCAGTTGAAGTACTGGGTGTTGTTACCGATTACCTTCGCAATGGTTTTGGTGGGGTTGTTGAGATCAAACGTTACACTTCTTCTCAAACCCCAACCAAAGTTAGAAGGCTACAAAGAATCCAGAGAAAAACAGTTCTTGAAACGTGCTGCTTGTTTTCGTTCCAATAACGGCCTTTTGACTAAAGACGAATTTGATATCAGACAACAATACTACCTTGAAAAACTTAATTCTACCGAGTTTTATGCAAAAATTGAATCGTCGAGTGCTACTCCAGCAAATCCATTTACTGATGGTGCAACAAATGATGCTTTAGTGAATATGGCCAAAGGGAGCTTGATGAACTACATCCCTCAAACCCTCATCATGGGTTGGGTCAATTATTTCTTTGCTGGATTTGTTATCATGAAATTACCTTTCCCTCTAACTGATGGGTTTAAATCCATGCTTCAAAATGGAGTCGCTACACCTGATTTGGATGTAAAATACGTTTCGGCAATCTCCTGGTATTTTGTCAACTTATTCGGTTTAAGACCTATTTACTCTTTACTAATGGGAGATTCTACTGCTGCTGATGAATTAATTTCTCAACAACAACAACAACAAGCATTGCCAAACATTGGTGGACCCGGTGGACCCAAAGTGGACAAGGTCTTCAAAGCAGAGGCAGAAAACATCCAGATATTGTCCCATGACTCTCTCTATGATGGCATTGTTGAACGAGTATTAAACCAGTATCCTATATAGTAGTGATAGTATATAACACGACATTTTACAATCTCTCACGACATTTTTATGTACGCATTTATAATCCATCGCAAAAAGTGAAAAAAAGATAAACCCTAGCACTCAGTTCTTTACTTATAGACAACTCCACGATTAAATATGGCACCTGCAACTGTTTTATGTATAGGTATGGCTGGGTCTGGTAAGACCACTTTCATGCAAAGATTGAATTCGCATTTACACTCAAAAAAGACTCCACCATATGTGATTAATTTAGATCCGGCAGTATTGAAAGTTCCATTTGGTGCAAATATAGATATAAGAGATTCAGTTAAGTATAAGAAAGTCATGGAAGAATATAATTTGGGTCCAAATGGTGCTATTGTGACATCATTGAACTTGTTTTCAACTAAGATTGATCAAGTTATCAAATTGGTTGAAAAAAGATCAGATAAGTTTGAGAATGTCATTATCGATACCCCTGGTCAAATTGAATGTTTCATTTGGTCTGCATCAGGAGCTATAATAACAGAAGCTTTCGCCTCCACCTTCCCAACAGTCATTGCTTATATAGTTGATACTCCAAGAAACTCTTCTCCAACAACGTTTATTTCCAATATGTTATATGCGTGCTCCATTCTATATAAGACCAAATTACCAATGATTATTGTATTTAACAAAACTGATGTCAAGAAAGCTGATTTTGCTAAAGAGTGGATGCAAGATTTTGAATCTTTCCAATCGGCATTAAGAGAAGATCAAGAATTAAACGGTGAAGATGGTATGTCTTCTGGTTATATGAGTTCGCTTGTAAATTCAATGTCTCTTATGTTGGAAGAATTTTATTCAAACTTAGATGTTGTTGGCTGTAGTGCTTTCAGTGGTGAAGGATTTGACGAATTTCTCGATGCGGTTGATAATAAAGTTGAAGAATATAACGAATATTATAAAGCTGAAAGAGAAAGAATATTAAAACAAAAAGAGGAAGATGAAAAGAAAAGAAAAGCCAAATCATTAAATTCTTTAATGAAGGACTTGGACATTAAAGATCAAAATAGAAAATCAGGTCAAGATTCTGAAGTTTTATCTGATTATGAAGAAGATGAGGAAGAAGATGAATATCAAGGAGAAGTCTTGAGAGACGAAGATGAAACTGATCGTGAATACACTTTCCCTGAAGATCGTAATTCAGAAGTAAGTGAAAATACAGATGCTGATTTACAAGCTCGTTATCAAGCTGCATTTGATGCTACTGCCAAAACAGCTTCTTCCAAAACAGCTGAAAACATTGCTGAATATATTAAACGTTAATTGAATTGTATTTTTATAATATATAAGTATGTACTTCTGAATGCATTAATGAAACCACCTATATTACTTCACCTAGATGTTAGTCGATTTAAAATTTGACAAAATCGAGTCAATATCATATTCAGTATTAGCGAATTCCTCTTTAAATATCAAATGGGGTTTATGTTTTGCTAAATGTAAAATAGTCTTACCGAATTCTGAGTTACACCAGGCAAACCAGGATCTAGTAAAATCACGGCCATTTCTTGAATTCACATGAACACTTTCGTGCATCAAACCCAACCCTGCAGTATTATGCATGATATAGTTAAGACTGTCTAAGATTTCATCATCATCATCAGTAGTTCTCATTCTCACTAATAATGACATTGGCCAGGCATTTTGAATACCGATATGAGGACCACCAATACCTTCAAATGAATATCCTTTCAAGAAATATGGGTTACCATCCTTCGACAATACCATTTTCCTGGTATTTTGATATACTTTATCATCCTTATCAAGGTATCCCATATCGGGTAAAGATAATAAGGAAGGTAAGTTTGCATCATCCATAAAAATATTACCTCCATAGCCGTCAATTTCATAAGCGTAGACTTTTCCAAAAACTGGATGATCAACAATTCCGTACTTCTCAATACCTTTGGTTATACCGTCAATGAATTCATCCGTATGAGCAAATAAGGGACTCAAGTCAATATGATAATCCAAGTCCTCATTTAAATAATTCTTTCTAGCTATTTTAAGTTCAGTTAGCATATGAGCATTTGCAGGAATGAAAAATTGTAATATACAAGTATCGTCAGAAGGTCTAAAAGCAGATCTTATCAAACCAGTTCCATAATTTACTGGATTACCTACTCCAGATAATGGCAAAGTTTCCGAACCAATATTGGTTTGTCTTTGGAATGAATAATAAAAATTGAGCGCTTGGCCAGTTTCTTCATCAAAAGTTGGTTGGGATTCTCTTTTTAAGACAATCATGATTCTTTCATAAGCCTTTAACCAAGAATTTGTTATAAAAGACTTATCTCCATTTGAGTTAAGGTAATATTCATTGCTCAAAGTTAAGAATGAAGCCAAGGAATCCAATTCATATTTACATTCGAAAACATGTCTCCAGTCTGGTCTTGGATAAACTTGATCAATGGCGGATTCACCTCTCTTAACCCCAGATCCAACAGGAGGATGGAATGCATTACAATATGGTGAATTGATTATATACTCAGCCTGTGTATGGATGGCTCCTTTCATCAATTCCTGCAAATGTTTATCATATTTGACAAATGGTTGGTATACCGATAATTGTCTAGCAGAATCACGAAGCCATTCTGCATGGATATCTCCGGTAACCACAAAAGTTTGAGGAGTTTTAGAATCTCCATCATTCAAGGTAGATTTATGCCATAAAATTGTTGTATCAAGAGTATTTGGAAGACAATTCTCGATCAATCTTGCTAAATCTAAATCCTTAGCCTTATTTTTCAAATCTTTAATCACGTATTCGACTGCTTCAGAGACAAATGTCCTACATTTAGGAGCTGGTCTCATAAAGGGAAATTTGAACTTACCTTTCGAGAAAGGGGCATGCTTTTCTTGAGAATAATCAACATAATTAGGGCATTTTCGAGTTTCTTTATCCAATTTAGCTAAAAATTTAGGTGTAATCTCATCGTACAGGTCAGTATCCTGTAAATTTTCAAGAATCTCCTCCCTGGTATCAAAAGAAGGTTTCTTGCCATCGGTATATTGGACAAAATCATTGATATCGTCAACCTGATTCAAGCTATGTGGCAACGTGTGATCATCATACGAGATCAGCTTGAAAATGTATAATAATACAATCAACGCAAGGACAATTGCAAAAACACGAAAGGGTCTCACCCGCTTTGCTCCAATGTAGAATGCCATGGTTCCTTGATATATCTAGCGAGAAATAAAACAAATATGAAGTGCAATTAGGAGTCCTTATATGGATTTAGGCTCACATCGATTAGCCTGAAGTAGTGTTTTTTTTTTTCTTTTTGTCTTTTGGTAAGATCTTTAATGGGAGCAAAAATGCGGCAGCAGAATTTTGCATCAAATAACGACAATTGGGAAAAGTACATTGCAATCTGGTGGGGGTAGACTTCATTACATATATACAGTTATTATACAGAGAGAGGGAGAGAGGGGAAGGGGACGGCGACTCATTGGTTCGAAGAGAATAGGTAAATGCAGTTTTTAGTAGAGCCCTCATCAACGGTAGCCAAACCCATTTCACCCAATTTTTTGATACAAGAAGCAATGTGGGCATGAGGATCGTTAGGCTCCAGGGACAAGTGAGACCTTTTAGCGGCCTGAAGCATATCTTGGTAGTTACCACTTGGTATCTTAGAGGAGGACGAGAGGTCATTTGTAAAAAAGTTACTAATTAAATCATTGTTTAGAGACAATCTAACTGCGATAATTTCAAAGTCATCACTTTGTTTCTGTAAATGATCAAGTAAAAAGGAGTGGTCTTCTTGTATGACTGGTTGTTCGATTGTTATCATTTGGTAAGAGGAATACTGTAAATCATAAGGAAAGATGTATTTGATTTGAGTAGGGTCCTGTAATAAACTATTGGAGATTCTCGAAAGAGGGTTTTCTTGAATGAATTTTCTTGAAACCGAACCCTTTTTGTCAACAACTGTGGAGTTGGAATCAATTACATTCACTTGTTGATGTTTCAGTAGCACCGATGCTAATTTATCCTCGACTTGATTAATGCGAGACCAATTTAGTGAATCCAAAGATGTTAGCGATTCTGTCTTGATAGCCATATTGAAGATATCCACCAAGGTCAAATCAGTCAAATGATAATTTCTTTTCAACTTGTCATCACCGGATTCGAAATTTTCCTGGTTGAAAAACTGGAGAGATAAATCATTCATGTAGTTATTCAAATCAACTAAAGGTTTGTTGATGTGGGAAAGAGAAGACTGAGCAAACAATCGGTTCTTCTGCTTCAAAAATATAATAATGGGAGTATTTTGCAAAGTATTACGGTACCAGTGGAACGATTTCAACAAACGGTTAACCTTGGGTATTTCTTGATAAGGTTGATAGTAGCACCTTAGGATTGACATGATATTAGATTCGAATGCAGGCAAAGGTTTCGACGATACGTTGGAATCACTTATTAGAGCAGGTTGTTCTTGAGAATGCACATTTGAATTGAAAAGATCATCAACATTGAAATTTTCTAAATCACCCCAGATTGATTTTTTAGAATTAGTGGATTCGAAAATAGGGCTTATGACTTTAGACAAGATTGGTTCAAAGTCATTTGGATTGAATTGAAACCAAGGAGCAGTTCTCCCATCACTTCGGTAATTTAAATGCTTGGAATCAGGTCTTTCATGTAATAATTTATACCTTCTGAAGATATTATATTGAGGATCTGATTTCTGTAAGTACTTTCGAATATAATCATTACGATAAGCACTGGTGATATCAAGGGAAGCCTGATGGTATATTCGCATGATATGGCGAATATCTTTAGGAAGGCTCCATAGTGTATACTGGGACATGTCTATATAAGAAGGTAAGATGTTAGTGCAGTGCCTAGCCCATTTTTCATATACATTTTTTTAAAGCACTTTTTCAGTCTTTTTTTTTTTGTAGTTTTTTCAGCTCATCAGCTTGATAGAAGTAGTTCATTGAAGAATGTCAGACGACGAAATTAGCATTGAGGGAAACTTGTTTGAGGAGCCAGAAGGATTCCGTCCCCCACCACCAGAGGCCCATTTCACTGATTATAAAAGAATAGAGGGAAAGAGTGATCCAAGTAGTTTAAAATTACGATTAGTTGGGAAATCACCATTATGGGGACATTTATTATGGAATGCCGGGATATTTACTGCCAATTACTTGGATGAACATAGTGAAACATTGGTTAAGGGGAAAAAAGTATTGGAATTAGGAGCAGCAGCATCATTACCATCTATTGTTTGTGCAATTAATGGAGCCTCCAAGGTAGTATCGACTGATTATCCTGATCCTGAATTATTACAAAATATTCAATATAATTTTGATCATTGTGAAGGAATACCAAAGGAAACAAAGACTAAAGTGAAGGGATATATTTGGGGACAAGATGTTAGATCGATAATCATGGATGATATTGAAGACGAAGATGATTTACCAAATTATGAAGATATTAAAGAAGAAGATAAGTATGATTTGGTTATATTATCTGATTTAATTTTCAATCATACTGAACATTTGAAGTTATTGAAAGCATGTAGACAAACATTGAAAAAACTGGGAAAAGGGTTAATTGTTTTCAGTCCACATAGAGCCCATTTATTACATGAAGATTTGAAATTTTTCCAAACCAGTGAACAATTTGAGTTTAAAGCGGAACAAATTGACTTACAAATATGGCAACCAATGTTTAAAGAAGAACCTGAAGATACTGCTGAAATTAGATCTAGAGTATATTCATATTTTATAATTCCTCAATGGTAAAACTACAAATAGACAATTAAAACTCTTCTTTTTAAAAAAAGTAGATGATGTAATATATTATTGACATTAAAATAAAATCATTATAAAGTTAAAGACACATTTTCAAATGATTATATTTAAGCAGAGTTGGAGTTAGCCTTTCTCTTACCGTTAACTAAGGTAACGTTAACAAATCTTTTGGTGTACAATAAACGTTTGTAAGCTCTACCTTTTGGTTGTTTTGGCTTTTCTTGTTTGTCAACTTTTGGAGTTTGAGATTTAACTTTACCAGCACGAGCTAAAGAACCGTGAACTTTACCCTATAAACTTGTTAGTATCACATTTGTCAAAGTAGAACACTGTAAATTCCTCATCCTCTCCTTCACTTTCATTACTTCATCCACTACGTTATTTCACTCATTACTTCATTCATTTACTACCTCCTTTCTTTATAGATCCACTTCACTTCTTAACTTCTTAACTTCTTTTCTTCCACTTCTTCATTTCTCTTACAAGATTTCAAAATTCAAGGAATCATGGACTCAGGAATCAAGGAATCATGGACTCAGGGATCAAGGAATCATGGACTCAAGGAATCAAGGAATCAAGGAATCAAGGAATCAAGGACGCAAGCGCCTCAGCATTCTCCGTACGTATCGATCGTACATACCATTTTGTATTATTTGATTTGGTTATAATAAGGATGAAAGAGTAGTAGTAGTTTTTTGAACAAGTACTAAAAAAGTGAGGAAAAAGCAGACTAGGGGCAATTCCCATTTCTTGAGAAAAAGTCACAAAAAAAAAAGCGTCACAAAAGTTTTTTCCTCCGTTGTTAACGCAGATGCGTGAGCCAGAGAAAAACTCCATCAGCGAGAGCACGTGTCACGTCCAGGGCTGGTGCCCTAAAGGGAATGCATCATACCGATACTAGCACCACCACCATAGTAATCAAGATAAGCAACACCACCGAAACTATCAACACAATGATCCCCAATCTTGTAGCCGGGAACTGGTTATTGACCATCATGTTCTGAACCAAGAAGTACCGGTTGGCACCGAATAAAAGAGTAGCAATGCCCAAGACTATAAAAGAAAGACCCAAAGGTTTAGCCAAAGTGTGAAGATACGAAGAATGGGCATTCTCCAAGCGGAGCAATTGGGTCACCCCGATTCCGATCGTGATAAAAGAAAGACTACTTCTAAGGTACGCAAGAAACAGTCTTTCATTAGCCATCTAAATCAGTTAGTATTTGGTAATCCTGAATAACCGCCAAATAAACATACGTGATCTCTAGCCACCGAGCCCTTGTTTTCGAGGGTGATCGACCCGTACTTGGACGGTGGGCTGGGTGCGGTCTCCGAAGGAATTGATCCGTAGCCGGCTTGTTGTGACATGGTGGTTTGGATTGTGGAGTAGCTGAAGGTGGTTTGAATTGTGGAGTAGCTGAAGGTGGTGATTGGTAAAGATACCAGTCGCTTTCTGGTGCATGGGTGGGTCACCCGGTGCACGGGTGCATGTCGAGGGGGAGCGCGAGGGGCCAGGGGCGACTGCGCGCAGGAAACTGCGTGCAGGAAACAAGACTTGTCAAATCGGATCTAATACCCGGAAAATTTCTTTTTGTCCGATGGGAAAACTCTGTTTACCGATTGTGAATTACAAATACGACCAACTCATAACGGTACAGAATACCGACGTCTGGACAGCCAGAATACGACGGGCCAGTAGGACACGCGAGACGGACAAGAAATTGTAAACAAGAAGGACCGTTCAACAAGGCATCGAATCAAGGTAAAGTTTGGTGCCCTTTACAAAAAAAACAAAGGTGTTTACGAAAGACAGATTATAAATAGGTTTAATATATTGAATGACGAATTATGAACAGAATGCAATGGGAGAAGTGAAGGATGCCTAGATGAATACAGTGTAGAAAAACCCCAAACCAACGGATAAGACCGCAACGTAGGATGCAAAAGAGAGGCCACTGCCGTTAGCCAATAAATGAGAATTTTTCAAGAGAGAGCTTGCCCCTGCTTGACTGATGGTGACCTTGGTGTACGATCTGACCTTACCAATGTTCCCGGTGTTGGAAAGCGATCCCAATCCGATATTGCCCAGCTTGGGTTCGTTCGATACAACTTCACTGGTATAAGTGGTCATGAAGGATTGGTAAAATGGAGATTGGGTGGTTTTGGTGACACCTGCACTATCGGTACCAGTAACCCAAACCATGGTGGTGGTTTTCTTTTCTGAGGATGATGAAGATGAGCTGTCGTCGTCTGCAAAGACGAATAATGGGAATAAGATGAAAAAAATAAGATTTATGAGCTTCATAATGCAACAATGACCAGATCCAAGGATGCTAGAGTACAACTCTCGAGAAAACTCGGTGGATCATCTGCTTCATATATATATAAGCTCCAAAACTAGTACGAAACCTTAACCGGTACTAATTATAGTTCCACCACACAAAACGCAAAAAAAAAAAAAAGAAAAAAAACGACTATAGAAAGAGAAAAAAAAAAAGAAAAAAAGAAAAATTTTCACCATGTTCTTTGTAATAGTCTTAAAAAAAAACTCATTTTAAGCTGTTTGGCAGATATTCCCTAACACAAGTACGCCTTGCAAGACTAAGCTTCACCAAGTGAAATTCAGCTAAGCTTGATAGCGGAAAGGAGTTGAAATTGTATTGGCGATAATCCGGATGCTAGCAGTATAACATCGTCAAATGCGTCAGGGCACACAAAAATACGACTTTATATTGTAGAATCCCTTTAATCTGATTCTTAAATCCAGAAGAAAGTCTTTGTTCTTTTCTTTTCTGGTATTGTTTGGAATAGTTCAACCGATTGTCTCAAATTAGTAATTTCAATTACCGATAATAGAGACCTCAAGTATGTCGCAAATTAAGCCCTTTTACCAGAAAGAAAGAGCAAATAAACTTAAATATAGAAAGCCTTGGTTGTTGTAAAGTAGTCCTTTTGGGTAAGTCTCCTTTTCATATAAAGTAATCAATAACCGGTTTTTTGGAAGGAATACTAGAAATATCTTGGGGTGCAGCTTCGAATACCTTGTACTCTCTTGATAATTCATCATCTATTTTAAGTACCGAAGCAATATTCCCGCACCTATAGCAATAATTGGGAGCCAGCCATACGGTAACCAACTTATTCTTGAACATTTCTTTATAACCTTCCATTACCAATTGATGAGCTCTTGCAATTAATGAGATATCGTTAACATTGTTGAATTTATTAACTTCATTCTCTCCAAAAAGAAATCCGGCCCCCCTAGGACTAATGGCCCATCCCGGTACATCTTCTGGATCGGACCAAAGCAAATCACACATTCCTCCTTCGTGAGGTACTTCTTGCTTTCTATCTAGTATTCGGATTTGATCAATGGTATCAATATCAGGACTAAGCCCTCCATGTATACAGAAAACCCCTCCTTTACCACCAACAATCGCCCCCAATGATAAATAATCAAATACTTCACTGCAGTATCTCCATACATTCACATTTCCGTATTTTCGGATACATTCATCGTAAAATCCATACACTGTAGTGATTTGTCTCAGTTCATGGTTGCCCCTTATCAAGGTGATTCTATCTGGATATCTTACCTTATAACTCAATAGTAATAACAAGCTTTCTAACGAGTAAAATCCTCGGTCAACAAAATCTCCTAGAAATAGATACTGCGTCTCTGGTAACTCTCCTCCAGTCTCAAATAACGTGAGCAAATCATGTAATTGGCCATGGATGTCTCCACAAATGGTCACTGGTGTATCAACGTATTGGATGTTGGCTTCTTGTACTAGTAATTCAATCACTTTGCTACAGATTTCTTCAACGTCTGACTCCGGTATATACTTGCACTGCTTGATGTTTTCAATAGTCCTATTTCCCGTTAGTACCTCCGTCCAGTCTTTCTGGTTCGACTCAACATACTCATCTATGTTCAACATTGTTTAATGTGTTGCTGAATAGATCTGAATAGATCTGAATAGATATTTCAATGTCGTTTTCTCTTTTTGCTTATTTGCTTTTTTTTTTTTTTTTTTTTTTTGGCTCGGTGCGCTACGCGTATCTACAGATGTACGGAGTCTACTATAACATAATTTAAATAAAAAGGTATTAAAAGTGAAAATAACGAAATGAAAACCATAATCCCAACATAAACATTCTACTTCTTTCTAGTAGGTAAAGTATACTTCATAAATGATTTTTGCAATTCTTTACGAACGGTAATTTTTTGAGCTCCCACAAAACTATCAATACTTACCTTTATTGCCCTATTCAAATCATTTTGACTAACAAAATCACTTAATCTCATTTTAGCAAATGCTTCAGCAATTCTTAAGATACTTTCTAAATGACGAACAGTAATTGGAAATGATCCAGTTGTTATGGATTCTTTTCTTAAATCGGCATAAACCTTGGCCACTTTATCCATATCCATTTGGTGTAATTTCGGTTGAACCTTGGTTTTGGCATATTTGATATATTTAATCAATAACTCTTGTGATATTGGACTGATTTCGTTTTCACGTTGTTTATTTAATTGACTTATCTTTTGTTTTCTGGTTTGTTTGGTTTTCTTCAGAGGAGTATCTTCAATCATCTCATCGTCATCTTCTTCAATTTCTTGTTCTTGTTCATCATCCTCTAAATCTTCAGTTTGGGATGGATGTGATCTCATATGAGAATCAATAACAAAACTTGCTAATCTTTCATCACCTTCAGGATTAACCAAATCTCTAACAACACATAGAATATCAAATCTTGATAAAATTGGTTCAGTCAAATTAACATTTTGTGAAAGAGGTAAAGTCGAATTATATCTACCAGTTGTTGGATTTGCAGCAGCTATAATTGAACATCTAGCTTGTAAACTGGTGACTATACCAGCTTTGGAAACAGAAATAGATTGTTGTTCCATAGCTTCATGAATAGAAGTACGGTCTTGATCATTCATTTTATCGAATTCATCAATAAGACAGGTACCTTTATCAGCCAAAACTAATGCCCCACCTTCTAAAGTCCATTCTCTAGTGATTGGATCTTTTCTAACTGATGCAGTTAAACCAACAGCTGAAGCACCTTGACCAGTTGCAAAAACTGCTCTATTGGCAGTTTTTTCAGCATATTTTAAAATTTGAGATTTTGCAGTACCAGGATCACCAAGTAATAAAACATTTATATCACCTCTTATAGAATGTTTACCATTAACATCTTTAGGAACCCCACCAAATAATGAACATGCAATAGCGGTCTTAATATCTTTATGTCCATAAATTGAAGGAGCCATCGATGATATAATTTTATCAATGATACCCCGTTCTTGAGATAATTTTCTAAATTCTCTTTCATCTTCTTCAGTCCAGGCATTTAATGAATCTTCATTATTTAACCCAACTTCTTTACGTTTAACTGAATTTGCTTCAATGATAGTAGCGAAAACTGGGAAACCATTTTTAATATTCAAATTACCATCATAATTATTTTTATAAATCCCAGCAACTTCAATTTCTTCACCGGGTTTAGCTATATCAACCAAATCAGCTAAAAGGATAACTTCTCTGTGTCTTGGTAATCTACCAGCTGGGACAGTACCTGGACTTTCTTGTAATGTTAATCTTTGATAATTACGATATAGAGTTTTTTGTGAATTAATTCTAAATGGCCCCTTTGATTGACAATTTGTACAATAAGAAATTGAGACTTCAGATTTATCATCTTGGACAAAAGGTCCTAATAAATGACCACATTTCAAACAGTTGAATTTAACATAGTTCAATTGGGGGAAGACACCAGTTCTTCTTGTAACAACACCACCAATTTTAACCAATTGGTTCAAATTATTCTCTCTTAAATCTCTCAAATTTAAATAATTTGGATAATTAGTAATTCTAACATGAATTTCAGAATGAATTTGTGAGTAATTAGGATAATGTAATTCTGTTGCGTCCATAGCAACATTATCGAAGATAGTTAACATTTCAGTTGGAGAAGTAGCCAAAAATAATGATAAAATACTCTTTGATTCTGATAAGTGGGCAAAATTGACGTCTAAAGATTCAGAGTTAATTTCACCAAGAGTTCTAATTCTTGCCCCATAAACTGATCTTCCCTTTTCATCAGTATATTCTAATAAGAAAGATTTCAATTCACGGGCAATAGATCTGGATACCGCAGGCTGTAAAATCCATTCAGTTATACTTGCAGCCTTAACATCAGTCAAACTTTCCAATGACAACTCTTCATTAAACGGTTCAATGTCTTCATCTGCAAGCATGGCATCATCTTCATCTTCGTATCTTCTTCTTCTTCTTCTTTGGAATGGTAATCCAAATTCGTTGAGCTCTTCATCACGTTCACTACCATCATCTAAATACATATTGTCTGCACCCCTTTCACGGCCAAAGATCATATCATTACGATTCAACCGTTCGTCAATCTTTCTTCTATCTCCAATATCCATCTCTTCGTATTCTTCATCGTCAATATTCGAAATATCGTATCTATCTTCCTTTTCGTTTGCACGGTAATCTCTTTCCATATCATCCATTAAATCCACTCCTTCTTCTTCCTCTTCAGAAGGATTCAAATCAGCAACGTCATTATGAATCTCTTCTTCTTCGTCGGCGTATGGAATAGCTGGTGATGAGGGTAATGGAGGACTGGAGGGAATTGGCGAAGAGTTGGCTTGGGAATTGCCTTCTTCGACATCATCTTCAGCCTGTCTCTTCCTTCTGTTATGTTCTATTGGACTGGACATGTTTATTAGCGACCGGAAAGCTCAATGTATTTGCAAAGAAAGAGTTAGTGAAAAAGAATAGAAGAAGTCTTTTGATTTCTCGAAAAAAAAAAAAAAAAAAAAAAAAAAAAAAAAAAAATTTAGTTTTTGGTTTTTGCGTTTAATTTATTCCCAATTGGGATCAGTTTTTTATCCTTTGAAGATAGCATTTCCACCAGTTGATCAGCCCCAGAGAATGAGTATCATGATGTGGGAACCATATCATCCATATCATGAGTAAATTAGTGAGAATGAAAAGTCCTGGAATGCTTTTGCTGGTGTAAACCTGGTGCCAGCGATGTCCGTGTTCGATTAGTACCACGACCACGAAACCACCAGTAGCGGAACGTCAGCCATGTTCGGCTTTCTAAATTCCTTCCCTCCTACCGTCTTCTATGTGCTTATGGTCCTATTGCTTCCTTCCAACGACGGCAAGGTTTCTGGAAATTGTGTTCGATGGATTACCGTGGTGTACGGGCGCGCAGTTTATCAGCCAGCCGTGATATCTCCACTATTGCTTGCTATTTTTGAAAAACTCAGTTTATTCAACGAATACTGGAGTAAACTCAGTTGTTTTATATTAGATAATAAGTTAAATATGACCTCTCTGACAGACTCGAATGCTAGTGAGTCTAACTCAGTCACTGCTGTGGATTATATACAAAATCAAGTGGATTTAGAAAGAGAAGCTCGTGAATTGATGCCTTTTGATACTAATGATTGTACTTATACTAAGGGAGAGACAAGGCAGCACGTATTCTCGTGTTTGACGTGCTCCAAGGAGAATGAAACCAAGGTTGGGGTTTGCTATTCATGTTCCATTGAGTGCCATTCAACTCATGAATTGGTTGAACTATTTTCAAAACGTAATTTTGTCTGTGATTGTGGTACTACAAGAATGTCTAAGACTCCTCATGGAGGCTGCAAATTACGTTTCAGAGCTGAAGAAAGTAATCAAAAACCTTCGGTAAAACCCCGTACTGGGTCTTCGCTGTCAGCCTCGTTTGGAAGCTCAAGGGCTCGTCCGTTGGATTTACCTGCTGAAGATATACCTTCGCTGTCAAACACCTATAACCAGAACTTTGATGGCCACTTCTGCTCATGTGAAAAGTTATATAACCCATTGGAAGAAACTGCTACGATGCATCAGTGTTTCTTTGGATTTGTATGCGGTGAAGATTGGTTTCACGAAGATTGTTTACTTGGTTATAAACCAGGTTTTATCGTGTCTCAAAGAAACGACAAAAATGATAAACGGGATGAAGCTCAAAAAGAGACTGGGGTCAACCTTCTAGACCGTTTACTCTCTCCAGGCCCTGGTGAAGATGCTCTTTCTGACTCATCCAAAGCCCAAAAAAGAACTCAACAAGCTATAAATTCGAAGGATGGTAACAATCATCAACAAACTCAGGAGATAAAGGATAAAAAGGAAAGAAATCAAGAAGCTAGGGATGCTTCAAGAGAAAACAAAAAAAGTGAAACCAATGATGGTGACACTTCTCAGTTAGATGATGATGATGACTACGATGAACATGATATAGAAAATGCCCAAATTATAGGTAACTACCTTCCTAAACCTAGTCATTTTGGTCAGTACATATGCTGGAGATGCGTCCGTGCTTTTGATGATATCTTTCAATACCTCATATCGGATGATAAAGCTGTTTATACTACAATGCCTCATTTTTACCACGTTGAAAGTTTAAAAGAATGGGAAGAACACTATCGTGTTTATAAAGATCAATTAACATCAGAAAACATCAACGAACCTAAAGCTAAAAAGATAAAGCTCGAAAGTGGTGAGATTCCAGCTAAGGAAGCAGAAAAGGTACCTTCGTCAGTTTTTCTTGCTCGAGGTTTCAGAAATAGGTTGGCAGAATTAGCTAAAGATAAAGCAACTCCACCCAAAATATCTGATTTCCTACAAAATAATAAGTACCTTTATGAAGATGATCCAATCTATGAACCACCTCGTGATGATGATCATGGTTCTTCTACTACCGGTTCTTTATTGGAATTAGGAACCGATGCTCTTCTGTCCTTACCGAAGGAACAGGCAATCGAGGGTGCACAAGCGTATGATAAAATCAGATCGAAATTAAGAGAGTTTTTCAAACCTTTCGCTGAAGAAGGTAAACTTGTAACTGAAGATGAGGTAAGGTCATTTTTCTCAAAAATAAAAAATGAAGCTAAAGACGGCGATAATGAATAGATTTATTTAAGCTCAATTGATCCTCTTTTTACACATATAGTATTAAAATGATGATTTTATTTTTATAGGATAGTATTTACATTGTATATTTACACGTTTTATATTCAGAACATAAAACGAATGCCGTTAAAAAAATTATATGGAACTGACATGTAACATAAAAGAAATAGTTGTTACCATCAATTGAAATGGTAAGAAAGCTTACTCCTTGTTCTTATTTTGTTTTTTTGCGTCCAATTTAGCAAACTCTTCTTTCCAAACGTTGTTACACTTTTCTGGACTGATATCTGGGAAGACTTTTTCAAAAACTTCTTGATACCATTCGACTGGGATGAAGGTAACACCTTCCTTAACTTCTTCTGGTATTTCTTCCAATTCATTTTCAATATCCTTAGGGAATATAATAGTGTTACAGCCATATCTTTTGGCTCCCAAAGTTTTTTCTCTCAAACCACCAACAGGTAAGACTCTACCAGTTACCGTAATCTCACCGGTCATAGCAACAGTTGGTGGTAATGATTGATTGAGTGCTAACGACAATAACGATGAAGTGAATGAAATACCAGCTGATGGTCCATCTTTTGGAATGGCCCCATCAGGACAATGAACATGAATATCAGCTGCTTCGAAAAATCTATTATCAGGATAATTTTTTGACATAAACAGTTTGACAAATGAATAAGCGATGGATGCTGATTCTTTCATAACGTCTTTCAAACTACCGGTAACATGCATACCAGCATGCCCAGAGCCAGAGCTTATAGAATGTGTAAGGATAGATTCAATGTAGAGAGCATCACCATTACCTGAGGTACTATAAGAAAGACCAGTGGCGACACCTGGTGGTGGGATATCATACACACGGTCTCTGGTATAAATTTCTGGCCCTACGTAATCTTTCAAGTTTTCTGTAGTGACACTTAATTTGATATCATCAGGAATATTTAATTTTTCAAATTCTTCAACTTCTTCAACTTTTTCTTGTTTAGAGTGTTCATCTTTATTTTCCTTTTTGGTTTCTTCCGATGCTTCAAACTCAGTAGCAGTGTTTTCAGATACTTCTTCAGGTTTATTTTCAGCTGAGGTCTCACTTATTTCTTCTTCTTTAGCTGGTTTACTAGCGACTTCTTGTTTTTCTTCAGACTTAGGAGCTTCGATAGATTTGCCTTCTTTTTCTTCTTTCGATTCGATTTGTTCAACAATCTTTAAAGATGCTTTGCTGAAAATTCTACTGATTAACTTTTTAACATTTCTTAAACCACTTTCACGGCAATATTTTTCAATTAACCTAGTAATGGTATCATCTGCAATATCAACATGACCAGCTTGCAAACCAGCTTTCTTTGCAGCATCTGGAATCAAGTGTCTCTTAGCAATTTCAACCTTTTCATTATTTGTATAACCGGAAACATCGATAATTTCCATACGGTCTCTTAAAGGACCTGGGATATTACCTAAATAGTTAGCCGTGCAAACGAATAATACTTTTGATAAATCAACTTTAACATCAATATAATTATCAACAAAAGCATTGTTTTGTTCAGGATCCAAAATTTCCAAGAAGGCTGAGGCAGCACCACCACCACGACTTAAGTCTAACTTATCGATTTCATCAATTAAAAGAAGAGGATTTGAAGTTTTAGCTTGTTTCAAAGCGAAAATAATACGACCAGGAATCGAACCAATATAAGTTCTTCTATGTCCCTTAACTTCATGAACATCTTGAATACCCCCCATGGCAATTCTAACGTATTTACGATCCAAAGCTTCAGCAATTGATTTTGCGATAGAGGTTTTACCAGTACCTGGAGGACCAGCTAAACATAAAATCTTACCATCAACTTTACCAGATACTCTACCTAATGAAATGAATTCCAAAATACGTTCTTTCACATCCTTTAAACCATAATGATCACGTTCCAAAATTTTTCTTGCTTCTTTGATATTGAAACGATCTTTACTATAAATACCCCAAGGAATTGAAGTCAACCAATCTAAATAACGTTCAGTGACACCTAATTCAGAAGAGTGTTCATTTTGGTTTTCCATTTTAGCACTTTCAGTTTTGTAAGCCTCCATAGCTTCATCTGTTAACTTCAAATGCTTCAAACGTTCTTCATACTTTGAGGTTTTCTTTTCTTCTGATTCAGTTAAACCTGCACGTTTCTGTAATTCTTTGATGAATTCCTTGATAAACAAACGAGTTTGATATTCATCAGCTTTTGAACTTAAATTATGTATAGTGTTTTCTTTGATTAAACTAGCTTTCAATTCAACTTTCAATAAATCAAGAGCCTTGGATAATCTATTCTCAACATTTAATTCTTCTAAAATTTCTTGAATTTTCTTAGGTTCACTATGAATGGCTGAAACAACAAAATCAGCAAATTTAGGAGGATCATTAACGAGGGAAGTAACTTCTGCAACTTGAAGTTTTTCCAATGGATTTTTACCACCCATCTTACTTAATAAAGCTTTCAAAGATTCAACCAAAGATCTAACTTCAGCAGAAGCCTTATCAAATGGTAAATCTTTAACTGGTTTGACTGTGGCATAAGATACGTTCAAATTTTTTAAATAAGCGGTTGGAAATTCATCTTGTTCAGTTTCTATGCTTTCATTGGGCTCTTTTGAACCTTCTTCTTCGCCTGAGGACTCGTTAGTTACTTTGGCTTGTTGCTCGCCAGTCAAAGGTTTTCTATCTTCTGGAGAAGATAATTCTTCTAACAGACATCTTTCAAGAGGATAACCTAAAACATTGAAAACTCCTGGTCTTGGAGTCGTATGTCTGATTATTTGACAGTGAACCCCAATTTCATGAACTGAGTCTTTGGTCTTGATCACATCAGTATCGGGTTCGTTTTGATCTTTGACGTGGAATAATACAAAGTAAGGTTCCCTTTTATCAATGATGGTATATATGGATTTAATAACTTCTGGATCAGTTATATTTATGGCGAATGGACGACCCGGTAAAGGAGGACGATCCTTCATTGGGATTGCTAATAAAGGAGGGTACAAACCGGTATCTGCGCTAACAGAGAGCTGTTTATTATCATCATCGTCATTATTATTGTTATTATTATTATTGTTGTTATTATTGTTACTTGGTGGGGTGTTAGCACCACCAGAGGAACGACTAGCGTCAGAAGACAGCTTGGACTCACTTACAGCTGAATCGCTCGAATCCTTTTCAATTTCAGTGTCCTTCTTATTGCTTTCGGGTTCTTCTTTGTCCTTTCCGCCCCCGACATCTTTATCGGAAGGTTCTTCTTGTGCAGAAGGAACGGTGGCATCATCAGTTTCCGATTTCTTCAATGATAGTATAGGATTATCCAACGATGAAGTCGAGTTCAAGACTGACCAAGATGTAGATAAGGAAGGGGAAACACTATGTACAAATTCTTGAATATCTTTTGATGCAAATGGAGTTGAATCCCGGCGAGGGAAATGAGATGGAAGTTGAATCAATTCATCAATCTTGGCTTCATTATAACCAGAACCAGATGTAGCCAACCTTATGCTAGACAAACGGCCCAAACTAGTGGAAGATCTCTTTGAAATCACTCCACGAAGATAACTTCTTGATCTGATCATATTCTTAGTAATTAATAATCACCTGGGCGGGTACTTTGAATTCTTTCTTTATTCAAATCGGAACGCTAGCAATGATACTTTGAGATAACTTTCCAAATCTATACGCTAATGACCAAGAATCGAATACTAATTAAAATTGAAAATAACCCTCTCAACAATCTCTAAACTTAGAGTCCTTTTCTTTGACTTTTTCCAATTGCCATCCAATTATCTCACTTTTTCGTTGACTAAATTTTTATAGTGAGTGTGTTTCTGTGTGCAGTCCTCCGGTAACCCAAAAGGAAGAGCTTTATAAGAGAATATTACGGTGTTCTACGGTATTTAGTGGAATATAAAGGGTATATTAGTCTATTTTGAAGACGTTCTTCTTCTTTTTCTTCTGCAGTTGCAGCTGGTTGAACACGGTGGTGGTGTCAGCCGTGACAGTAGTGTCTTTTGTCACTTGAGGACTAGTAGGGTCATTTTTGAAATTGTCATCATGATAATAGTTCAATGAGTTTATATCGTCTTCTAACTGAAGTTCCTCATTCATTTGACTTGCTTGGCTAGCGGCCAGAGAGGAGGAGACTTGAATTTTGGATGCGTTTGCCTTTAAAATTTGAAGTTTCCTTTTTTTCTTTCCGTGGGATGGAGGTGGATCAGTTGGACGTTTATCGGAAGATTTTCTAGAGGACTTTCCAGACGAAACGTTCATTTGGGCACTGGCAAAAGTTTCGTTATCGGAAGGATGGTCACTGTTATTAGCAAATGAGTGTAGTAAAGAAGTAGAATTGGCCTCGGGAGCTTCGAGATCACCGCTGATGTCGGCATTATCCTTTGGCTTTGGATCTTCTTCGTTTCTTTTATTTTTGTTCTTGTTCTTGGTGAAGTCGGGTTCAAGTCCTGGAGTCCCCAGAGGAGATTCGGATGAAGAGTCAAAAGTTTTCATATAAGTTGACTTTGCTGAACTCTCGACGTCCTTTTCGGGTGGAAGAATGTCTTTGATCCCTTCATTTAAGCTGAATAACTCTCCCTTCACCGGTTTTCCAATCAATGTTTCTACTGGCTGTTTTACCCTTATGGGTGATAGAATACTATTGGCATCATCATGTATCGTACTTCTAAGACTTGTTTTAAGCTTACCCAGCAATTTGGGTAACCTGTTTCCCAAAGAATACTTATTTGGCTCTTTACCTTTCTTCAACTCTTCCTTCAATTTGGTGATCTCTGCGTTCAACGAATCGATTTTGGATTCGTGTAATTTTTCTTTGGTAGAAAATTGTTGTTTCAACTTACTTATAAGCACCTCATACTCTGGATTCTTTTCGGTGATGGTCTTGTTGGCTTCAAATGGACTAGCTGCCCGGGTGATAGCTTCTTCACCACCAACTGGAATCTGATTCAATAATGCAACTTTGAATATCGCCAACCGGATCAAACTCTTTCTTTCTTCGTTTTCATTATCAATCTCTTTTATTCTAGCTATTTTTTTGGATCGTTCAACCAACAAGCTTCCACAGGACATCCTGATATCACCATATAAGAAGAGCTTGTGAAGTCTATTTGTTAAATCAAGTCCTCCTGTTGTTTGTAAACAAATAATGGAGTTATCGCGTATAACTTCATCTCAAAAGGTGAGTAGGCAAAAAAAAAAAAAAAAAAAAAAATATGAAATAAAAAATCCTACTAATATTTGATTTAAATTAGGTCAAAGGCCATGAGTTCCACTAAAAAAGAGTATCACTCAACAGATATCTATCAGGTATGCAATGGAGAACTTCGGCCAAAGGCTAATTTCAACTTTGACGCGCTTTTCCGCTCTCCTTATCATAAAGTAGTTCCAAGAGGTCGAGGGAAGTATGATTTGTACTTAGATAAATCAGCACCTGACTTTAACGAAATGTTTCTATATCGAAGTATTCCTGTGGCCCCCGATGATGTTCTTGGGCATATGGCTGCAAGCAATTTGAAAATACCCATCAAGGCTCGTGAAGAGTTTCCAAAGGAGAATCAACTACCTTCATCAGAGTTACTAAAAGTATTACACTATTATTTCAGTGAAAAGGTAGGAGTTGAACGAGCCAACCACTTGATGCATAAGAGTTTTGATGAAACAGCTTTACTAAGCTTGGGAATGTTGGTCGAACAGTGGGTGGACGATCTTATTGATGACGACGTGATGAAATTATTTTTAGAAAAGGATAATACAGAACCAAATTTTGTTGCTGATTTATTCGATGAATCGAGCGAGTCTGAAGAAGAGAGCGATACGCCACAAGTAGGAGAAGATGTTTCAGATGATGATGAGTCGGAAACTGATCCCATGCAACAATATGATGATGATGAGTTTGTTGAGGATCTGGATAGCTATTCTGATAGGCTGGATGCAAATCTGTCAGATGAAATGCACAGCGATGATAGTATCTCGGATGAGAGTATTGATGAATTATAATGAAACTGTTACGACCTACTTTATTCATAATTTACGTGTATAATTTATGATATGTACTAATAATATACAAACAATGATTGCAAGAAATGAAGAATGAGGTTAATTATTTTCTGGTTCAGCAGATTCAGAAGCAGAAACGGTGGCAGAAGCAGATTTACGAGCTTCTTGTTCAGCAAGAACCTTTCTTTGATAAGCAGCTTCTTTACCTTCATCTTTCGAGGAGGTTTCTATATCGAAAACTCTGTATAAAAGTTCTTGAGAATCTTTTTTATTAACCATCAAGTTTAAGTTTGAAATACCTTTCCATAAAGGTAAAAATAAATCTTCTTTACCTTCTTCTCTCTTGACGGATAAAAACACACAACCATCAGATAAAGTGGATAATTTTTCTGAAAATGGGATATCAATTTGTTTGTTTTTCACATCTTCAATTTTAGGGAATGCATCAGTTAATAATAATTTAAATAATTCTAAATTACAACTTAATTGTCTATTAGAACCAATGAATTTTTTCAAAGTATTTAAAGCTTCACTTTGAACTCTCCATGGACAATGACCATTATCGTTTCTTTGAGTAGTGAAAGCTTTAATACCAGCATGAATTAATTTTAATTTTTGTTCATCCATAGTTAATATAGCACGAACAATTGGTGAAACGTAGTAAATAGTTCTATTTGGTTCACCTTGAGCATTTCTAACTAAAGTACACTCTTTTGGAAATTTATCATTGAAATCATAAAAATCAAAACATTTTTGAAGTTGAGGATGATCAGGAGGCAAAAATACAAAAGGCTCTTCATTAGAATCTCTTGGTAATCTTTCCTTTTTACCCTCTGAGGTACTTGAGGCAGTAGCGGCAACATTTTTAGAACTAATGGAGTTAGCAGTTTCGATTTTTGCTTTTTTAGCTGCTTTATCTTCTTCTTCACTAACTCTTTTACCTTTAGCTTCTGCTTCAGTGTCAATTTTTTCAAAAACAGTAATGAAAAACCCACCAGTGTTTTGTAAGTGGGGATACACTCTAACACAATTTTCTAAACCGAAAGTTTTAGCTTCTTCTTCATTAGGTGGGAAAACAGTATCGGCGACGTCATCGTCTTCTTTGGTTCTTGGTTTGAAGTCTTTACCATAAACAGTCCATTCACTGATACCTTTGCGTCTAACCAAACCCGGTAATTGATCATCACAGTTAACCAATTTAATTTGATCCCCCCATTTACGTAAAGCAGCAGCAACAACGGCTTCATTCTCAATTGGATTCATTGAACAAGTTGAGTAAACTAATCTACCACCTTTTTTCAATAATTGAATACCTCTATTCAAAATTTTGACTTGTAAAGGATGTAAACCTAACCCATTACCAAAAGTAAAATCTTTCCAAACATTAACATTCTTTCTCATGGTGGCATCACCTGAACAAGGCACATCACATAAAATTCTATCAAATTTCAAAAAATCAGTGGCTCCATTTAATTTCAATCTTGGGAACATGGAAGCATCGTGGTTAACAACAACAAAATTTGGTGAGTTCAATCTTTTAACTTGGTGAACCAACATGTGAGATCTCTTGTAATCACTATCATTGGCCATAACAAACCCACTGGCCAACTCTTGTTCGTCGTTAGCATGTAATGCTTCAACCAATTGAGCAGTCTTGGAACCAGGGGCTGCACACATGTCCAAAACATGATGGTGTGGTTTGACATCCATCAATAATGGTGGAATCATTGAAACAGCTTCTTGTCTTGAAATATTACCAACTTCAGTTTCCATCACCAAAAATCTTTGGGTCTTAGCAAACTCAACATTCTTACGAACCAATTTCTTTGGCACATCGATCTGCCATCCCAAATTGTTAGGGTAATAAGCAATATTCTTAGGTGCAATGTTTATTCCTTCTATTTCAATCTTGGCCATGTTTGATACATGGTTTTGCTTGAAGTTTTCCTTAATTTCATCAGCGTGGCTTCTGGACCCGGTGATTCTAAAGGTCAATGGCAAGTCGGTTTGGCAGTGCTTCTTGAAATCATCCCATTCGTTTTCTGGAATAATCCCCAAAGCTTTATAGTACTTTTCCCATTTTTCATTCTCACGAACTAACTCGCTCCATCCGTCTCGGGAATCCTTTTGTCCAGAGTCGTTGGCACGTTTCCCAAAGTTCTTCCCGTTTCTTCTGGCGTTTCTCTTACCCATACTAACTAGTATACTTGATATCAGTGATCTAGCCAATCTATTCACTAGCATTCACTCGACCGATTCAGCTTTTTCAGTAAATTTTCATTTTTTTTTTTTTTTCAGCTCTTCGCGATGCAAACCCGTACATCATTATCTACGCTAACTCCAGTTTGTTGCAAAGCTCAAGTATCATACGAGAGTAATTGCAAAGATACGATTTCCCAACTTTTATAAGACCAAGTTCGAAAACCATTGAAGAAACTGGGTGACTCTTATCGGAATGGGAGTGGCTTTCATACCAAGTGCTCTTCAGCACTATCGGGACTGAAAAGGACATGAAATTAGAGAACAAATAAAGGTGAAAAAACCCATACAAAACGAAAAAAAAAGTCAATAGGAATGTGACTTTAACAATAAGCCAACTAAAATTAACTACAAGGGCATCAGAAGCAACTGATTCCAATATAGTTCAGTGGTAGCTACAAGCACAGAGGAGAGGTCAATAAACGATGGTTTTGGAGGCCTCAGCGAGGCGGAAAATCAGATACAGTGCTGTATGTATACGAGTGGAATATATTTGGGACCCAATACTAACAAAGATTGAATCTAGATAAGTGCTTTCTTGGGGATAACTGCTTATACGAGGTTGAAGTTGGAGGAAACGCATATACTTAAGACGACACCTTTGTTGAGTAGCTATGTGAGTGGTTACTTCACTTCGTTGTCGTCAATACCAATTTTCAATTTGAAGATTTTAAATTTTATCTTGATAAGTTTATTTATAACGGTTAAATTTATGAAATGGGCAATATTTGGTAAGTTATCCAGTAATGAGATAAAGAATTTGAAAGAGAAGGTAAATTATACGCTATGGGAGTTTTTCTTTGGATTTATTATATTTTATCATAATAACACTCGATTGGTATCGAATTCTGATTTTATCATCCAGGATGAGCTTATTAAGTTTGGTGGGTTATTTTTGGTTGTTTTATTATTGAAATGTTTCCATTACTTAAGTGTTTATAGAGCATTTTCAATATTTTATATTAATCGAACCAAACCTAAAATTTTACCTTTTATAAGGTTTGCAACTGGGTTAATCTTACTAAATTTGATTGATGGGTTATTGGCTTATAGATTTTACCAAGAGGTGATGTATAATCATTTATCTTCCGTAACCATTGAAAATAATATTTTGATTGCAATCTTTGGATTCGAAATATTGAATTTATTCCCGTTAATCTTATTAACTAGTATAAAATATGGATTAAATTGTTATGAATATTGGAAATTCGATGGCTTAATAGATAGACATCAATATAATGATTTGAAAATTTTAAAATGGTGTGATTTCAAATTAAAAGTAAATTACATTTGTGAATTTTTAGTAAATTTATTAAGATTTTCAATGACTTGTACTTTTTCAGTCATTTTTTTATATTTATACACTTTCCCATTACATATATTACCTTCATCCTATTTAAGTTTAAGAGTTCTAATCTTGAAAACAAGATGTTTGGTGGATTTGAAAAAAAGACAATTCAAATTACAAAAGTTACTTGTTCCTCCCAATGATTCATTATTAAATCAAAATAAGTGTATTGTTTGTTTTGAAGAGTTTTCAACCGATCATGGTAAAGACGTTAGGGTTTTGAAAAATTGTAATCATCTTTTCCATTATGGTTGTTTGAAAAATTGGATTGACTACTCAAGTTGTTGTCCTATTTGCAGAAAGAAAATTTAAGTATCTGCCCTTCTAATTTTGTTATTTATTTTATCTTCAATTCTTGTCGATGTGGTTCATCGTTTATGGTTTTTGGTTTTTAATGCTTGTATTTCTTTTCAACCTAGTCTTATTCTAGTAATAATAATGTATATTAATTGTCAAAAAAAAAAAAAATTTAAATGTCATTTGTAGAATTGAAAGTTGTATTAAACAGAAAATTAAATTAAATAAATAATGGTTAATTTTAAAAATAGTTCTCATTACTACTCGTTATACCTGCGGTTAAAGTATCTATATCTGGTTCATCGCCCGTTAATCGTTTCGATAATTCTTCTATGTTATTGGGTCTCTTAGAGTCCACCATGGTCTTAGACTCCTCGTCGTTATTCTGCTCGTCCTCCTCTTGGTCTTTTTCATCTTTCACCTGGACTTGGTCTTTCTCTGATTCTTGGTACTCATCAACCCCATTTTCTTCTCGGTTCATATATGATTGTTCTGATTCCTTATCGGGTGTGAGCCCATTGGGATGCTGTTCTTCATGTAAAGATCCATCAATGTCTTGTTCTACTTCTGCTTCTGGATCTTGTTCAAGCTCCTCAGATGGTTGGTCCGAAGCCGGTTCTTGTTCTTGTTCTTGTTCTATTTGATCTTTCAATTGTTGTTTCTGTTGCTTTCTTGACGCTCTTGTTTCTCCCCGTTCTTGTTTCAAAGCTTGTTGTTCTCTATACTTGGCCAAATAAATTTTTAAAACCTCGGCATAATTTTCAAACCCCAAGTCGTACATTGAATATAATATATCCTCACCATTTATGGTCTTCCTCTTCTCTCTTAAACACCTATCACTTGCTTCACTAGTGATAAACGATATGTATTCCGATACACATTCTTGCATACACTCTTTTGCATCTTTAGAAACTTTTGCACTCGGTGGTAGGGTATTTTTCATCAATCTTGCAACATTAGCTATGGGTAACCATCGATCTTGTTCTCTCAACTCAACATCGTGGGTGTTTAGCGAATTAGCATCCATTTTACTTGCTTGATTTTCTTTTCACTGGCACTTTTCTAAAAAGTCTGTTCTAGTTTCAGCTTACTGGAATTCTATGCTTTTATTTTTTTTTTTTTTTGAGTTTTTCACCTTATAGAACTGTAACTGTTTTGGCAACAAAAATCTGACTGTCCTATTTTATTTTCCACTTTGTATATCAACGAAAGAGCCAATAGTAGGCTGGATAATCTTAGTAAATGCGTATATTACTTTAGCTAAACAACTAATGGCTAATTTTGTTTTCGTTCTCTGAAAAAAACGGTGAAAAATGGGTTTTGATAATTTTGAGAATACTTATTTTGAAACTGTACATTTCTTCTAAACTGTAAATGATGGGACACGTATAGAGTCGACTAAAGACATCAAGGACTTTGGCATTATTGGTAATATTGACAGCAGAGACCAAGAATGGCAACTAATGATGCCAGTGGCCAGCATTCGATTACTGGAGTATCGTTTTTGATGCTCACCCAGGTATTTACCAAGTTGTCGACGTTTTTATTGAATCAGTTGTTGATTAGACTCATATCCCCCCAGGTATTTGGTGTTGCTACGTATTTGGAGTTCTTGTTGTCTACAGTGTTGTTTTTCAGTCGGGAAGGGGAAAGGTTGTCAATTCAGAGGACTGAGAATGTCATTGATGAAAAGAAGAGTAGCAATTCATTTGAATCTGGTACCAGAAGAGGTGTTTTACAAAGTATTATCAATTTTGGGTACCTTCCTTTGATGATTGGTATTCCAATTACGGGCTTGGTGTTCTATTTACAAAATAAAACCGAAACTTTCCAAGTAGCTCTTTATTCGTTGGATTTCAGTGCTTATATATTAACGTGCATTGTGTTACTGATTTTGTTGGAATTGGTGTTGGAACCAATTTATGCCATTAACCAATTCAATTTGAATTTCAAAAGAAGATCAAAGTTCGAGAGCACGGCAGTGACCCTTAGATGTCTTGTTACATTTTCTGTTGTATTCTTTGGGAAGAAATACTCAACATTAAAAGCATTTGAAGGATTGGCTGTTTTGGCATTTGCATTGGGTCAATTTGCTTATTCTTTGGCTCTTTTCGTTTTATACCAAAGCTCCTTCTTTCAAGATAATGAACAGAACAATTCTCTTTTCATTAGTAGAATTCACTCTACTGAAGGAGAATATTATTATTTGGATAAACAAGTTTTCAAGATATGGCTAAATATATTCATTCAAATGATATTTAAACATTTTCTTACAGAAGGCGATAAGCTCGTGATTAACTATCTATGTACAATTACAGAACAAGGAGTTTATTCTGTTATGACAAATTACGGATCTATCATTGCCCGTTTATTATTACAACCAATTGAAGAATCATTAAGGCTTTTGTTTACGAAGCTTTTCATAAACAAGTCAAATGATAGCATCAAAAAGTCACACGAGATAATGACCTATCTTTCCATTTTTTACCTTAATTTTTCGGTATTAATTTGTTTGGGTGGTTTTACAAATGCATCATATTTACTTCGATTTTTAATTGGTGGTCGTCTTTCAAATTGGAATGACTCCAATATTTTTGAAATATTCCCCCAGTACATTCTTTATATTCCTTTCATGGCCTTCAATGGTATTCTAGAAGCATTTTTCAGCAGCTGTGCTAACGAGCATGACATCAATAAATTTTCATTCTTCATGTCAATTCTGGCTCTCACCGTTTTTGCAGCTCTGTATTTTTTCATCAGCTATCTTGAAATGGGAATTAGTGGCTTGATTTTGGCTAACATCATTAATATGGCCTTAAGAATCTTATACTGTTTGACCTTCATTAAGAAGTTTTATCTTGAAAATAGTATAAAAATAAGTTCTGTGAGTGTCTTGCATAAGCTACTTAGTTGTGTTATACTCGGATTATCAGCACAGTCGATTCAATGGATAGTATTAGGGAAAAAATGGTATTCTGAAACTTCCATCGACCTTATCAAAAGTGCAATAGTATGCTTCTTGTGTCTCGTTGTCATGTTGGTGCAAGAAAGAGCATTACTCAAAGAACCTTTGGCAATGGTCAAAGGTAAATTCAAAAAAGACTAAATAATTAAATATCTACTAGCAAAATAAGTAATATAATAGACTAATCATCACTACGCTATTCCAATAATTGTAATTACACTTTCAAAAATTTACAAAAAGAAAGAATCGGAGTCGTAACACCAGATGCTTTCAAATCCCTACCAAGACCAGAGAAGATGCCATCCGTTTCGCCTCCACCACGGGTGATGAACTGTGCTGAATTTCTTCCCTCGAGTGATACCACCACTCATTGCTAGGATCTGGTAGGATTGATTACTCGAATCCCCAGAAACCCGACCGCAGGGATCGACCCGGACACTTCGTCTGTAGTAAAGACAAGAAAGCACACAAACAGCGCACTTCTGCCAAACGCCATCACAGCAACGAATTTTCGCAAATTAGCATTCCTGGGAGTGTTTTACTTCACTTGTTTTATAAAATAATGAAAATTAATTTTTTCATTTCCAGCTTTTCCAAGGTATTTTTTACTTAGTGACGTAGCACTATACATAAATAGGTCAAAAATACTTCAATCAACGTTGAAAAGGAAAATAGTGTGAGAAAAAAACACTTAATGTAGCAACTTTCGGTGATTTTTTCATCTCCTTTGCTTTCCTAATCGCTGCTGGTGAAGAGCAAAAGCCTAGGCTTGATGCTGGCTGCCAACTTTCCTTATACTTTTGCTTGGGTGTCTGAAAATTGGCCACTGGATCAAAATGTGTTTTTTGCAACCAACAAAAAATTAAAAGCCTTTAGTAGGTTATGTGTAGATTATAGCCTTATCTATACACAGTTTTCACACTTAGTGATATCCCCTTTCTGCAGTCATACGCTTTCAATTACTAGACGGCGATAAATATTACTCACATAAACGCCAACGTTGTCAGAAGAAGAATCATAGAGATATTCAACGAGCACTTACTGTTGCTATAACTATATACTTTAATGACAAACGTTTATAAGAGGAAATCGTACACCAGTATACACATAATATCTCTGTACCTCTGAGAATATCCTTAATAATCACCAGCGTCTTGATTCAGTACGCTATTTGCTATCGGGTTGATCCTGCTCTTTGGACTACTTTTCAAACTTTTCGTCAGCAGCAACACATTAGTTAATAGGAACGTTAATATAAGTCTCGCTAAAGTAGTCACTTCGCAATTTTGCTGCTAAACAACAGTCTTTCCAGCAAAATGGAATAAGAGGCTATAGCTGAACCACAACAAGACATCCGTCTAGACTCGAGAACATCAAACCGATTCGAATACTACTTATTTCGTTCGATGAATCAAAAGCCAGCATTAAATGTGGACTCAGCTGGACTGCAAAACATGGCCAATGAGTCAAATATTGATAATCGTTTACTTCATCTCCATAATCTTGTTGCGTGAAATGCAGCAGCTAATGACAGGACCACAGATCTACAATTGGTGCACAAGAATTCTAGACACCAAACAGTAGCTGTTGGAGACTCTCAATTCTTGGTAAATACGACTTTTTAGGCTTACCTTGACACCTTTAGCCATGTAATGGTTCCATGAATATGTTGAATTGGATATTTGTCCTGCATAAGCTCAATTCTTTTTTTTTTTTTTTTTTAATTTTTTTTTTTCTATTCAATCTTCAAAGTTCATGGAACCATCAAGACAAAGGTAACGGTTTGAAATATGTCGATTGTGGAGTTGCTGAAAAGCGTGGATACGTTGGCTAAACTCATCAACCAAAAAAACCAGGAGCTTGAAAGTCTAAAGAAAAACTATGACCAGAAATTAGGTCAAATAAACGATTATATAGAGATGATTCAAAAAGACGAACCCCAGACCAAATTGGAAAGTATTGAAGATGGAGATTTTCTTAATAAGATCAATGAAAGAGTGACTTGTCCCAACTGCGATCATGAAATATGGAATAACGAATCAAAAGAATCCGACTATCTACTAATACCGAAAAAGAAGTTAAAATATTTACTTGAAGATTCAGTAGAATTCAAGCAGTTGAGAATAAAAGATGATGAAACACATACATATAAAAAGCATGCCCCTTTAAATAACAATGGGAAGTCCAAAAGAGTTTGCTCTTACTGTCACAAACCAGGCCATCAGCGAGCTAGATGTTTCAAGAGATTAAATTCTGAAACCTGAATTGAGCTACATCCATTTGAAACTAATCTAAATGTATATTTCGCTTCAAAAGAAGAACACTATAGTACAATAAATACATTATTTAATTTACAAGTAATGCACATCACTCATTAATGGTTAAAAGGAAACATTAAGTTCGCTTATTTAGCGGATTGAACTAAAGCCTCTATATTTGTAAATTTTGTTAGTAAAAAAAAAACCGTTTGTGATAATATGATATATTAACATACCTCTTCTAGATGCATCCTGTAATAAGGTGCAATCAACAGAATTAGGATTCATGTGGACATAACGAACAGTGGATCCTCTTATGAAAAGGTTCTTGGTGGCTTTTAAATGTGGATACTTGATTTCGTTGACTGTAGAAATATTATCCAATTTCAAATTCAAGTATTGATCAACGGATTTTAAGACACCTTTGATTTCTATATCGTTCTTTAACTCAACTGTGACTTCTTGATCAACAAGAGTCTTGAAAAAACTGAAAAACAACATTTCTATTGGATTGACGCTTGCAAGTGAACTTAAAACTGTGAATACCTAGTCATTTAGAATTCATCTTGCTCACCGAGTTTTCATTTTTTTTTTTTTTTTTTTTTTTTAGTTTTTTCCGTGCGCTTATGTAATCGCCTACGAATCTTATATCTGGCACATACGTATATAAAATACTTAGTTATATTGCAATTGATGAGCCCCTTGAGGAGCATTGTAGTTCCATTTGTACTCTGAGAAGGTTTTCTTGAAATTCTTCGAAAACATCATCAACTTCTTGACGAGGAACTGTCTTTGATAAGTTAGATTTTGTAAGCTTTTTTTCAAAGCCGACGTTTCTTGCATCGTTAGGAGGAAGAGCAGTATCAATTATGTAGTTCATATCAATAAATTCTTCTGAGTTATAATCAGTTTTCTCTGGGAATTCATTGATGAGATTATTATATTGAAATAAATAGTCATTTTCATTTTCTTGATCGGAGGTATAGATGAAATCAACCAAGTTATCATCATTGGTTACGTTATCATTGAAATCTGTTGTCAATAACTCAAAATAATTATTTATATCATTTAATTCTAATTGCCTCATTGGTTTCTTTCCGGTTTTTTGTTTCCGTTTAGACGTCTTTTTAGTTTCCTTTATACTAGAAGAAATGAACTGGGGGTCTATTATAATTTCATTAATTTTATTAGAAGGGTATTCTTTTTCATAATTACGTGGGTTAAGATCTCCGTTAGGTAATGAGTCAAAGGTTTGTATTAAATCTTTTTGTTTTGCTAACATTTCTTTTCGGGCAATGTGATAATTTGAAGGAGACCTACCTCTGACAACTAACGGTGGTGTTTTAGTAGAAGCCAATAGTACTTCATCATCATTATCTAATACTGCGACGAGTTGAACTTCTAAAATACTGTGTTTGTTGGTCATTGCCGTTCTTTTATGGGATTCGGAACTTGAGAATTGGATCCGTTCATATTTGGCAACTTTGGCAACTTCAATCCCATCAGGATACGTTTTTAAAATAGATCCAATTGGTGCTTGATTTCCCATTTTAACATCAGGAGCGAAAAAAAGTTGATTATACTTATCAATTTTATTATTATTTCTAATATTGGCAACTTCTCTGATAACTTCGTGCCGAGGTAAATGGCTTGGAATTGCCGGATATATTGGTGGAACTGTTTGAGGACCTCGATCTCTTTTCGCTGTATGTTGAACCAAAGGTACTGGGGTCTCGTCTTCGTGGCATTTTGCAACCAACTTAAGCGCAAAACATTCAATTTCTTCGCGGATTCCATCTTCTATAATATAGAACGTCTCTCTTTCAATCAAGTCTTCGGGACTATTTTTAAATTGAAATGCCGCCACCAAAGTAAAATAGTTCCGCTTATACCCAACCCACTCTCCATCAAGCTTGTCAAACCCTCGGTCAACTCGAGCGCTAATGTTTGGAACTATAGTGCAGTTACTGGAACTGGCATATAACGTTTGGAAATGAGTAGTTCCACTAAAGGACGGTCCTACTTTAAATTGAAGACTACTTCGTGGCGCAAGTTTCTTCTTTTTCTTGTCCAGGCGACTCTTGCTTCGCTTCGTCCTTGTTCCGCTAGAGTTAGTCGGCTGGAATGAGTTATCTGATTCACTTTCGCTCTCTTCCATGGACAGGCTCAATTCTCTTTTCACCTTTGGCATTGTTCCAAGGCTGCTTCTTCATTCAATATCTGGCCCCTGCTTCTTTGATACCAAAAACAAACTAAACCCTACCCAATACTTACAACTAACCCAATCTCTAGGTTGGAATTAGCCGCTTGCTATGGAAAATGGATAAAAAAAATTGAAGTTGGAAAAAGTTGATAATTTTGAACTCCACAGAAATGAAATAAAAAAATGCGGAAGGAACCTTTTTTTGCAGCGAAAAAACTGTCTGATGGGCTTATCTGAGGCTGCAAAACACTCTCCCCGGCGTAATCCCTAAGGAATATTGGTAAGTACTATCGCCAGTGAGTAGCTCTGGTCTTTTACGATTGTTTGAACCGTTTCATTCTTACTAACCTTCTTTTTGCAGTTGCTATATGTAATTTTTGAGATTCTTGAACGTTGGTGTACGGAGTTTTAGTTCTGATTGTGTGGCAGTCGCACGACTCATCTATTGAACTTATAATTTTTTTTAACGATGGGCCATATTTAAAATTTTCAAGTAGTCTTTCTATAGAGATATACAAGCTAGAAACATAGTATAATGGGTAAGAAGGCTATTGACGCACGTATTCCATCGCTTATCCGTAATGGTGTGCAAGAAAAACAAAGAAGTTTCTTCTTTATTGTGGGAGATAAAGCCCGTAATCAATTACCTAATTTACATTATTTGATGATGTCTGCTGATTTAAAAATGAATAAATCAGTTTTATGGGCATATAAAAAGAAATTATTGGGATTCACTTCAAATAGACAAAAGAGAGAATCCAAGATAAAGAAGGATATCAAGAGAGGGGTTAGAGAAGCTAACGATCAAGACCCATTTGAAGCATTTATTTCAAATCAACATATCAGATATGTTTATTATAAAGAAACCGAAAAAATTTTAGGTAATACTTATGGGATGTGTATCTTACAAGATTTTGAAGCAATTACTCCAAACTTATTGGCAAGAACCATTGAAACTGTTGAAGGTGGTGGATTGGTTGTTATTCTTTTGAAATCAATGCAATCTTTAAAACAATTATATACTATGACTATGGATATTCATTCTCGTTATAGAACTGAGGCACATGATGATGTTGTTGCCAGATTCAACGAAAGATTCTTATTATCGTTGGGATCGAATGAAAATTGTCTTGTTGTTGATGATGAATTAAATGTTTTACCAATCTCGGGTGGTAAACATGTTAAACCATTACCTCCAAAAGATGATGACGAATTACCCCCAAAGCAAAAAGAATTGGTCGATTTGAAAGAAAGTTTGGCTGATGTACAACCAGCTGGTTCATTGGTTGGATTATCAAAAACAGTTAATCAAGCTCAAGCAATTTTAACCTTCATTGATGTAATTTCAGAAAAAACTTTAAGAAGCACAGTTACTTTAACTGCTGGTAGAGGCCGTGGTAAATCCGCGGCATTGGGTATTGCAATGGCTGCTGCTATAAGTCATGGTTATTCCAATATTTTTGTTACTTCTCCTTCTCCAGAAAATTTAAAGACTTTGTTTGAATTTGTTTTCAAAGGTTTTGATGCATTAGGTTATACTGAGCACATGGATTATGATATTATTCAATCAACTAATCCTTCCTTCAATAAGGCCATTGTTAGAGTTGATGTTAAAAGAGATCATCGTCAAACTATTCAATATATTGCTCCAAATGATTATCATGTTTTAGGTCAAGCTGAATTGGTTATTATTGATGAAGCTGCTGCAATTCCATTACCAGTCGTTAAAAATTTAATGGGTCCTTATTTAATTTTCATGGCTTCAACTATTAATGGTTATGAAGGTACTGGTAGATCATTATCATTAAAATTGATTCAACAATTACGTGATCAATCCAATTCCAATAAAAATGATACTCAAACCACAGTCATATCAAGAGATTCTAAATCAAATATTGAACCAGAAAATTATAGTAGAACTTTAAGAGAAGTTGTATTGGATGAACCAATTAGATATGCACCTGGTGATCCAATCGAAAAATGGTTAAATAAATTATTATGTTTAGATGTTTCATTATCGAAGAATTCTAAATTTGCTGCCAAAGGTTGTCCTCACCCATCTCAGTGTAATTTATTTTATGTTAATAGAGATACTTTATTTTCCTACCATCCAGTTTCTGAAGCATTTTTACAAAAAATGATGGCCTTATACGTTGCATCTCATTATAAGAATTCTCCAAACGATTTACAATTAATGAGTGATGCACCAGCTCATCAATTATTTGTATTATTACCACCAATTGAAGAAGGTGATAATAGAATCCCTGATCCATTGTGTGTTGTTCAATTAGCATTAGAAGGGGAAATTTCAAAAGAAAGTGTACGTAAATCATTATCAAGAGGTCAAAGAGCTGGTGGTGATTTAATTCCATGGTTAATTTCTCAACAATTTCAAGATGAAGAATTTGCTTCATTATCAGGAGCAAGAATTGTCAGAATTGCCACTAATCCTGAATATAGTGGTATGGGTTATGGTTCAAGAGCTATAGAATTATTAAAAGATTATTACGAAGGTAAATTTACTGATATTAGTGAATCTAATGAAATCAATGATCATACTCTTACAAGAGTAACCGATGAAGAAATATCTAAATCATCTTTAAAGGATGAAATTAAATTAAGAGATGCTAAAACATTACCACCATTATTATTAAAATTATCCGAAAAGGCACCATATTATTTACATTATTTAGGGGTATCATATGGTTTAACTCCACAATTACATAAATTTTGGAAACGTTCAGGATTCGTACCAGTTTATTTAAGGCAAACTGCTAATGAATTGACTGGTGAACATACCTCAGTAATGTTACATGTATTAGAAAATAGAGAATCCAATTGGTTAAATGAATTTTCTAAAGATTTCCATAAAAGATTTTTACAATTATTATCTTATGAATTTAAGAAGTTTTCATCTATACAAGCACTTAATATAATTGAATCAATTGAAGCTGGAGAAGAAGATAAGACTGTTAACAAATTAACTAGAAGTAGATTAGATGAAATTTTATCACCATTTGATTTGAAAAGATTAGATTCATATGCTAATAATTTATTAGATTATCATGTTATAGTTGATATGTTACCATTAATTTCCCAATTATATTTCAATAAGAAAACATCAAATGATGTTAGTTTATCATCGGTTCAAGCCGCAATTTTATTGGCTATTGGTTTACAACATAAAGATATGGATCAAATATCTAAAGAATTAAATTTACCATCTAATCAATCGATGGCGATGTTTGCCAAGATTGTTCGTAAATTTTCAAGTTATTTTAGAAATGTATTAAAAGAAAGTTATGAAGAATCTATGCCAGAATATAAAGATGAACATGTTGAAGAAATGGAAGGTAAAGTTGAGCATGTTGATTATGAAAAGATTAAGCAAGATTTAGAAGAAGAATTAGATAATGCTGGGGATGAAGCAGTTAATGAATTGAAATTAAAACAAAAAGAGTTAATCAACGCAATTAATTTAGATAAATATGCAATTGCAGATGATGCCGAATTTGAAACTGCAGGTAAATCATTAAATAAAGCAGTGAAAGATAAAGGAGTGGTTAGTGTTAAAAGTAAAAACAAGAGAAAACAAACTGAAAGTGCCAATGATATTTATGAAAGTGAAATGAATAAAGTTGGTAAGAAATCCAAAAAATCCAAAAAGTAAATATAATTGTATAATAATTTAGTTAAGAATGGAATCAATAGACCATTGAATCAAGTCGTTTAAAGTAGTTTTCGATTCATTTTGATAACTTAATAGGCCCAAATCTTTTATTGCGTATGTATTGAGCTCTTTATTAACATCGTTATCAATAAAGAGATAATTATGATTTTTCACGTATTGGGGCCAAACAATATTTTCAAAGTAGTTTGGAGGATCCACCCAAAAGCCAGCTTCTGTATTGTACCCGGATCTTGATTCTCTTCTATATTTCAAAGTGTCAAAACTGGCATAAAAGAACAATTTCAAGTCAAACAACGAGATAATCTCCGGGTCATGGAATAGCATAAACCCATCGACGAAAACGTATAACGTATCGGGAGTCGAAGGTATCTTTCGTCTGTACTCACTTATCTCATCCTTTGACAATTTCAAGGTCACGTCTGACTCTAAAGTTTTAACTTCGCTAAGTATACCCTTTTTAATATTTTCAATATACTCGACAAACTTATCAAAGTCAATTGCCTCCGGGCAATCCCAATCTTTTTCTTGATGAATGGGGTCTACTGGAATTTGTTCATCAGGTATATAGAAATCGTCAAGATGAACCAGAATAGAGTTTTCAAATAAACAAGTTAATGCTTTGGCAACGGTGGTTTTCCCCGATGAAGAAGGTCCACTCAAGCCAATAAGAACGATGTTTTGGCCCTGTTGAAACTTAATTGTCTGATGTGGAGAAGCTGCGGTCGACATTTCTGTAAGATGAGATGAATGTATAGTTTAAAAAGAATAGGTTGCAAATGCCAATCCAGACCCAAAAGTGAAAAAACCCAACGAAATTATTCGCTTTTGGCAAATAACCTTTTGGTGGGGGAGGGGGGTAAGCGAGGCACCAGACCCGTGCACCATACAGCCTTCGATGAGATCTCCCGAATAGGCAATGATATTGAGATTTTGATTTGATGTACTAAATAGGAAATTTTCCAGTTAGCAGCATTCACTGACTTGATTACTATTGTTATAGGCTATTGTGGACCTAGTGGGTTTGATACTCTGAGGCAGGATCGCTCACAAGGACAAAGAGTGCTCGTTGGTAACTCCGTAGAGAGGAGATTAAAGATGAGAAAAAAAACCCAACAAGTTTGAGCAGAAGAGCATTCTCCTTACAACGGGAAGCGAGTCAAAGATCAAGGACAAGCCATAAGAAAGAAGCAAGACAGATAAAATCACCCGGCTCAAAGACAAAAGGAAAAAAAAAAAAAAAAGGAAGTCAGAACGCAACATTGGCCTTCAAGGGGGTATGTCAGATTTCACCTCGAGGATTAGACTTTTCATATGATAAACCACCTCGAAAACCTGCCCATATATCAACGGTTAGACCAGAGCCAAGTGACGAGACCCTTTGACCTGTCTACAAAAAGAAACGAATTTACATAGGGGAAACAGAGTCAATGGAACAAGACAAACAGAATAATGAGTTTCACAATTGGGTATACAAATATTTACCTTTCTGGGTATAGCGCATTATAAAGTGCACCATTACTAATTTCAACCCAACTAAAAGTCCCGGTCTAACTTTCCCTCAAACCAAGGTCAAACCAAGGTCAAACCAAGATCAAACAGCTCTTCCTCGCTTCAACTTCTTGATCCGAAGGTTGTGTTACCATCAAGCAGCAGAAACACAGAAAATTCAAGCAGGTGTAATATTTTATCAGTCCGTTATATCCAGGATACATGAAATGATCCCAAATCAGTCTCCTAAAGTATTACTTTGATACAATAAACAACTCCTTAGTGAAGTTATGTCGAAAAGCAGTAATTTGCAAATGGAAAAACTGCCAAAAAAACATATAAAACAATAATAAAACAACAACTGAAAATAAAAAAAAAAAAAAAAAAAAAAATTGCTGCAATTATTTTGTGCCTAAAGCTGCGCATTGTTCGTAAAAACTACTCATTAACTAAAATAGGTAGTTTTTCAAATTGTAAGTTAAGCAATGGGTGGGAAGATTATATTAAAGAGATTATTTGCCCATAAAATCTTCCTGCTGGTGTAGTTTCTTCTTTTACTATGTATATTCATTGGGATTGAATATTTATCCATGTATCTATTCAAGTAGAAGGAAGATTGCATTAAACATTTCCATTCGTTAACATCAAATTTTATTTGAAAACGTCTTCTATTAGCAAATAAATCACTATTCAAGTTGTTATCTCTAGTTAATCTAATGAATACGCCTCAGTCTACTGATGGGGCACAGCCATCACCTAGTTCAGTGCATCAATCGGTGACTACGGCTTCAACAACATCAAAGGATAAATCAGCACCCAAAACTAGTAAGACCCCGTCGCCACCTTTGAAAAACAAAAAGACATCACCAATAAATTCCAAGTTATTATCCAATTTGAAGAGCTTTAATATTGATCGATCAAAATATAAACACTATGGACACAATTCGCTGATGAATAGCCAATCTTTGGAGCAAATTATCAAACAAGGAGATGATAAACATGCTAAGGATCAAACGAGTCCAACTAGTGAAGGAGGCTTAAGTCCATCTTTTGAATCGATTGAAGAAGACGAGGAACCAGATAAACATTATATCATTGATCAATCAATTGCCAAAATTTTGGATTTGCCATTATCTACATTAAAATCAAGTTGGCCTTATCATACTGATACTTTGAATGAAATATTGAAATTGAAAATTGAAGAAGAAAGAACAAGACAAGTTATCTTGAAACAAGAGTTTGGCTCGACGATTCTTGAATTATTAAAGGTGGCCAAATCCATGAATATTAATGGAGAATTGATTCCGCTTCTTTTCTTAAATGAAAATGAAGAAAATCATAATCTTGACCATTTGAAACTTACTTTGAAAAATTTAAAAGAAAAATCAGTTCCTGACACTCCTAAGACTTCAATAAAGAGAAAGTATCTGGAAACAAGTCAATTACCTTCGTTTAATGAAACGGCTGAAAATATTCGTATGTCTTTATCTATTCCTTCTAATCAACCTCAAAATATCATTTCTCCAATAAGATCCCCTGATAAATCCTATGCTTTACCCATTCATCATAAACGCACCGAGTCCGATTCAAGTGATATGAAGGAGAGTATCACTAAAAATAACTCGCCTTCTACTAGTTTGGCTAAACCAGTTTATCTGCAACAACAACTGCCAAATATTCCCGAACAAAAAACTCAAGCTCCTGTTTATCCGGTTTATTATACTCCAGTTCCACCTCAAGGGATACCACAACAGCAGCAACAACAACAGCAACAGCAACAACAACAACAACAGCAACAGCAACAACAAGATCAAAAACAAGGTGACAACCACACCACTGTCTTGGGGTCTCCGTATTCTCAAAAATATCAACCTTATATGTATCCCCAATATCAACACGGTAATTTTGTCCCTCAACAAGCTCCCCAATACTATTATGTTGCTTCTTCTCCTTCAAACCAAAACCCTTCCTCCCACCAAAATCATCCTCAATACATCATGTCTGGGCCTCCCCCTCCTCCTCCTCCAGGTATGATGATTTCTCAGTACCCTCAGATCCCCATCCCTTATGGAGCTACGTCTATTCCTGAGTCCAACACTTCTCCAAGAGAAGAAACGTCTACTACCCCTGTTCCTCCTCCTGCTGCTGCTCCAACCACTGCTCCTACTCCTGTTTCTGCCCCCACTCCTTCAAATTCCCAAAGTACTAAAAAGCATAAATCCAATAAATCTTCTAATATCAATTTTATGATTACTACTCCTAAAAATCCTCCTGCTAAAAAGTATAATAATACTAACAAGGATAAATCAAATTGATTCTACTTATTCTTTTTCTACGATTCATGAATATTTTTCAATTCATTCTATTCTCGAAATTCTATCTTACGTTCTTTCGTGTTATTTCATTTCTACATATTTCTTTCATTATTGCCTTGATTATTTATTCACTTCTTATCCATATTGCGGTTTTCTTTTATCTTACTCTATTTAATACCCATTATAGCATCTTAATAGACACTTCGTAAATAAGCAATCATTTGTAATCCTGCCAATGACTCACATTCTTCCTCTTTATTAATGTCTTGTCACGAGTTTTAGCTGCAAACAAGATCTGGACAACCTCTTTGCTGCAACAAATTAGTCATTGATCCAAACCAAATGGCTATTGGCTAAAATATCCGGGTCGTCAGGCTGAAAGCTACAGGTTAGCACAAGCCTTATGTTCGCAAAGCTGTATAGTCAGGGCAGCCATCGAGTAGCCCCGTAGTCTCGGTGTTAGTCAGGCGATACCATCTGTGAAGAAATACTCACAGTATTGGAACTTCCTTATAGCAGAACTTACCACCGAGTCATTCACCTGGAAATAGTGCTGCAGTCTTACAGCAATCCTTCTACCCATACTGTAAGCTCCATGTCGGAAATCCCAGTCAGGTTTTCTCTAGATGACAATACAAGCAGTTCGTTTATTCCCTCAAATGATGAACAGAGCTACCCATCCTCCCGGTGAGCTTTCAATTGAGATGGTGTCCAAGACAAACTTCATCGAAAAACCGTTAGATGCCAAAATATTTTGACATCGTGCAGATTTACAGTAGAAAATAAATTCCGAGCTAAAGCCGAGTGCGATGTTTTCTTGTTTTATCGGAACCATACTTAAGTTACCGATTTTGCTAACTTCTTCTTCACGAAAACATTTTTTGAAATCTATACTTCGACAGTGAAGACTTACTTTTGATATATTCTGGATACCTACTGAATAGTTAGCTGCTGTTTTGACTAGTCATATCGCTGCCTTTTTTTGAAAGAAATATACCAAAAAACGGAGCATCTGAAACAAAAAAAGAAAGAAAAGGTCCGTTAAATTGACGACTTTAAACATCTGAATCAAAGTATATATGAATAATGAGTCTGGCATCTAGTATATCCAATGATAGTGTGCGAAGAGTGGAGTCTGACCCTCGAGGGCTAGAACCTGAATGTGATCAAAGAGGAGAAACTGCAGTTGATGCTTATCCTGATGGTAAAAAACGAGATTCTTCAGAAGAAAACTCTAAAAGAGTGCCTCCTTTCACTATATTTGTTAAATCTGATAAAGCGTTTTTGATTATATTGATTTCGGCTATTGGATTTTGGAGTTCAATATCAAGTCCGATATATTTCCCTGCAATACCAACTCTTTCTAAATATTTTCATGTTTCTGATGAAATCATGAATATTTCAGTTGTGCTATATTTGATTTTTCAAGGTTTGGCCCCATCGGTCTCTTCCAATTTTGCAGATACTTTTGGTAAAAGACCGGTTTTCATTGCATCTTTTCTCATATACATAGCATCTTGCATTGCAATATCTCAAACAAACGTCTATTGGTTGTTAGCCTTTTTAAGATGTATTCAAGCATCGGGTATAGCCCCGGTCATTGCCATTGGTTCTGGTGTGGCCGGTGACGTGTGTACTGCTGCTGACCGTGGTGGGTTTGTTGGGATCGTAAATGGAATGTTACTCGTTGGAAACGGTATTGGTGGTCTTGTGGGAGCTCTTATTATACATGGTTTTGATTGGAGAGCGATCTTTATATTTCTAGCTATTGGAGGAGGTGCAACTTTATTATTTGTTTTGGTCTTTTTACCTGAAACAAGTCGAATGATTGTTGGTAATGGTTCAATTGTGCCTAAGAGTGCCTTTAACAAAGCACCGGTCCTTTTATTCCCCCATATAAAACCAAAATTAACTAATGATACATCTACTCTTGCACCAAAGGAAAAAATGGATTTTTTTGCTCCGTTTAAGCTTGTCTTAAAGATCCCAGTGATTTGTACTTTATTACCAGCGGGATTACAATTTGCAGCTTGGACTATGACTTTAACGTCCATTTCTACAGTGTTGGAATCTGATGCTTATAATTATAGTGTTATGCATGTTGGTTTAATCTACTTACCGCAAGGTATCGCATGTTTTGTTGCATCACTTTTAAGTGGTAAAGCATTGAATGTTTATTATCGATATCGTTCAAATCTTCATGAAAAAAAGTATCAAGATTGGGATATCGAAAAAAGACCCCCTTTAAACAAATATAGAATAAGACTTGACCTTGCAATTGTTCCTGCGACTTTCATGATTCTTGGATTAATTATTTTTGGTTGGTGTCTTGAATATAAGCGTCATATCATTTCAATTATCATTTCTACTATATTAATATCTTTTGCTGCATCTTCCTTCATGTCAATTGTTATAACCATGCTTGTTGATCTTCAACCAACAAAGGGTTCAACTGCTGCAAGTTCAGTAAATTTAGTTCGTTGTCTTTTAGCTGCAATTGGAGTTGCAGTTTTGGAAAAAATGTCCCATAGTATGACTTTGGGTGGTACCTATACATTTTTGGCAGGAATTTGCTTTGTTGCTGACTTACTACTTGTAGGTGTTGTAATTCATTCAACGAAAAAGCTTTATGAAGGTTATGATCGTTAATACTTTTACTAATTTCATTAATTTATTTAATTTATAGATTTTTTCATTTAATATCCTCTATTTTTTGGTCTACACAATATAACTCATACGAATATATTAATATACATCGGATCATCATTAACTATTCTGCAATTCTTGCAGGGGCTTGTTCTGGTTCATCAATAAAGGCAGGTAATTTATCAGTAGTTGTTTGATCTGATTCTAAGTAGCTTGGTGTACCTAATCCTGACTCTGTCATTTCATTTTCAAAATCCATTTCTTCTCCTAATGCATCTAATTCTGCATCTAATTCGGATTCACTAATATCATCTGGAACGTCATAACTTGTCGATAATGACTCTTGTAATTCATTAGATTTATCAATTAAATCCAACATTTCATCTTGCAAAGACTCTATTTTATCAATATCTATCTTACCATATGTTTTTTTCAATTGTTTATTGGCAGTTTTCATAGCATCAACTGTAATCATAGTATTTTGTAAATTATCCGTGGTCATTGAAGCTTGAGTCATATTCCAAGATTGATTCTCTAACTGGTCTTTCTGACTTTCAATTTGCTTTCTTTGTCTTAACAATTTCAACGCTCTTTGTTTCAATGCAGATTTCCCTGGTCCATCTCTCATTCTAGCTATTTTTTGTTGATAAGTTGATAACTCGGAATTTATTTTGGTTAATTTAACATCCAATGATCCAACTCTGTCATCTATGTTTTTGACAGCATCATTCAAAGATGGCTTAGGTACAGAACTTTTCAGTCCAAAGAGTCTATTCATGTCCGTTTTATGTTATTTAAATGGTTATTAATGAAGTATTAGTTCATAAATGTTAAGTTCGTAAAGAGGGAAAAAGGGACTGACCTCAGTTATATAACATCCGTACACCAGTACTATGATTTTAGCTGGTTGATCACTAAGTATAAAATAGCAAAACTGCCTTGTCTTCAGAGCTTTATGTTGATTTAAGAATTGAGAATGAAGATGGTTGTAAAGAATCATGTATGGGGTCGCTGTTCAGCTTTTTGTTAAATTTTGAGTCTTTTTTCCAAAAAGCTGCAAAAAAGTTTGTTAACTCGAAATGCTTAGAGTATTCTTACACTTTGGTATAAAGAGAATGTTTATTGACTATATAAATTTGACTAGAGCAGACCATTGACTGAAATGAGCACAGAAGACGAGTGTTTAACTCAGTGGCTCAGTGGATCACTGAGAATCCCTCTGTTGGCAGTGCCAACGGACAGAAAATGTTTTCTAGAGTCATAAAATCATAAACTAAACTTTTCATTTTTAATTAAACACACGATAAAACAAAAAGGGCTATTATGTAGCCTGAAACACCAGTTCTTTCAGCACCAGCAGCATGTGAAAATGATGATGGAGACGATGCTAACGTAGACCTCGAGCTTGACATCGAGCTCGATGGTGTTCTAACAGGTGAGATGGTAGGACCATGATGTTCACCATAACCAGGCTCATGAGCCAATGGTTCTTCGGACACTAGTTTTTTAACTAGAGCAGCTTGAGCGCAGGTAAGAATTACCAAAGTAGATAGTATTATAGAAAGCTTCATATTTTTAATGATTTAAACAAATAAACTTACATTAAACAGGATACTGTCATGCTCCTATTTATACAAAACTCTTCACATACCGACCTACTTTGAAAGTGAAAAATTTTCATTCAATCGTGGTACTTCCCCCTCTGAATCTAAGTTATATTGATATGAAAAGGCTGAATCTTGTTTTTTTAGCAGCACTCGTAACAGAACCCTTTCACGCAAAAAAAAAAAAAACAGACTAATATGACTCATATACCATGAAAGGCTTCGGGAGTAGATAAACTCCGTCGGTGTAGTACTAGATTAGTATGACTGTCGAAGTTAGAAGGCTATAGTAAACCCGAAAGACGATACATGTCACTGAGTGACTATATGATTCACGTATTTGGGGGTCTTTTAGGCCGAGAGGCCACCAATCCCGAGAGGTACTAGATTTGTATAGGCGGAGTAATGGACACTAATAGCTATTAGTAAGAAAGAGGTTTAGAATTGGAATGGAGACTGCCATTCAAATTTGGCTAGCAGTTTGAAGTTCGGAAATCAGAATTAAGATTCAAAAATTCAGAAATCAAATTGAGAAATTGCAAATGCTTGTATTATTTATTTCCTATTGATAAAGGCCCCTTCATTTGATACGGCCAATTACGAAACCCTTAACCTCTAGGTCAAGAATTTTCAGGAAAACCTTGATATGCGAGACAAAGTTTCGTTTGAATTTGATTCTACGACAAATCGGGAAACTTTGTCATGTCAAGTCTCTTTGATTATGTAGAAAAGTCAGTCACTACATTTTGAAAGCGTCAAGTATCGCTTTCGCAGTATGTAGCTAAATTTATTTTTTTTACATTGAAAGTTGACTTTCATCTATACCATATTAGAAGTAATTTTGGTAAGATTCATGGTTGCACAGTTCCATTGAAACAAGCTAATGGATTAACATTTTGAAAATATTTCTAAGCTATACTTAACAAAAGCAAAGCTTATGGTTTTGGATAGTAGAAAGAGTAGAAAACACAGAAGATTCGTCTAGTTGGGAACGTAGCTTACAATTAAAGTGAGTGAAGTAATGATCGTGATATATATATTTTTTTTTTTTGCACCCATTGCACCGTTTTTTTTTGAAAAAGTAGATTTTATTATTTCTGCACTCCTGAATTAATTAGATTACCCAAAAGTGAAGCCATTAAATTAATTCTGAAGAACAAAAATTGAAAATTGAAATATTTTACTACTTTCTACACTATTAGTATATTCATCTTTTACCTCATCGTGAGTTATAGAATAGCTCCACTAGCTCAGTTGGCAGAGCGTCAGTCTCATAAGAAATTATTCTTGTGCAATCTGAAGGTCGACAGTTCGAACCTGCCGTGGAGCATTCTTTTTTTGTTTTTTTTATATTTTAACTTTTAGGTGAGACCTACTACTTTGCCTGTTAGTTTTTATATTTTTATTCTCACCAACCAAACCATTGCTTCGGTATGCCTGAAGTAGCAGAAGTACGTATTCACCAATTGTTGAATTGCACTGTCCATATTGCTAACTTGAAAAATTGACTAGGTAGCTCATTTTTGTGCTTTGCTAAAGAGAAATATAATTAATTATACAATAACAAAAGCAGATTTGGTTCATGATAAGCTATTGTTTCCATTTTTAAAAGAAGCGGACTCCGACTTGGAATATGAAAAATTTCGTACCGGATTAATTGGATCATCGATACATTCGGTATCAAGATATGGGAAGTTTTTCTGGTTAAGATTGAAGAAACATGATTGCAAAGAGACCAACGTTTTATTAATTCATCTTGGAATGACTGGCATGGTTAAGTTGAAAAATATCAAATCGCATTTGACATTTATGGAAAATGGGGGTGATCGGAAGATCTTAGAGAAATTGAAAAAGGAACATGATCCAAAAGAAGAAAGTAAGTTGAAGAAAGAAGCTATAAAGGAAGAGTTGGATGCTGGGCCAGAGTCTCAAAATTTTGGCGACTGGCCACCAAAATTTTGCAAGTTTGAGCTAACTTTCGAAAAAGATGGTAATACAATTGACTTTGCATTTGTAGATCCCAGAAGATTTGCTAGGATCAGATACTTACCGGGTGACTTAGTTCCAACGGATAACGATTTACTAAACCACCCGCAACTAACATCTTTCAGAGGTGATTATTCAAAACCAATAACCCCACCAGAACCGAAAAAACACTTTGTTTTTGGTGATCCAGATCCGGATAATCATGGTCATCCAATACCGTCACTACAAGAGTTTAATAAGTTGATTTTAAGCAAGAAAAAATCAATCAAAGCGTTGCTACTTGAACAAAAGTATTTTGCCGGAGTGGGTAATTGGATAAGCGATGAGATTTTATACCAGGCAAGAATTCACCCAGAAGATGTATTACTGACTAAATTCCAATTAAGTAATGACATTCATGAAGTTATTGAAAAGTTGTATAACACAATCATTTATGTCTGCAAGAAAAGTGTTGAGGTCGAAGGTGACGTTACCCAGTATCCTGAAGACTGGTTGATGTTATACAGATGGGGAAAGGGTCGTAAAACTGAAGCAACTATAAAAAGTGGCCACAAGGTCAAATTTATCACTGCCGGTGGTAGAACTTGTTGTTTTGTCCCAGAATTACAAAAACCATTACCATCAATAAATAAAAGGTCAAATAATGGCAATGGCAAAACTGATAAACGCCAGAAGAAATAGTTATTTCCGTTTATGAAACGAATAGTAATAGACAATCAAGTGTATGATATCAATTCTTTAAGAAAGTTTGAAGAATTGAAAAGTATGCCTAATTTACACAGACACAAATTTAAGTATTTTTCGTAATTTTTCAACCAATTTTTCAAGTTAAAGTTGTAAAACAACCATCAACTCAAATTGTATTCTTAGTCAGTTCATAAATGCCAGATATTGCTAAGGTAGACTTTAGGAATTATCCAGCATTAAGAGTATTGCTATATCGGTTAAAACATGAAAATTTCTTTGGATTCTTGGTCATTTTCATACTTTTGATTTACTCCGGAATTGATTTTGAATACTACTCTGAGAGTTGCAAAAACCCTGATTCTTTACAGCGTTTAGATCCTTTGATACTTGAGCAGGTATTTGAATACTTGACCCAGGAAGAAGCTCTTGCACTAATGAAATGTTGCACCAAATTAAATGAAATAGGTCGAAGAAGATTGTACAGACTGGTCGAGGTTAATGAAAAAGTATTTATACAACTGGGGAAGAAATATGGCGACTTGACCAACAAAGGTGTAATTGTTAATCGATATCGTATCGAGAACACGATAATCAATCAGCGACAGTTTCTCAAGCTTGTTTTTGGATATAAGATACCAACTGGACTAGTCCAAAGGATCCATATTCAGAACTTCCATTTTTTTTACTCCCCTAGCTTTATTAAGCTGCTACAAGAAAAGTTCACTACGGCGACAATCAAACTCTCAACCAATTGCAATGAGAAGCGATTTTTTAAAGAAAATGTTAGCAGGTGCATTCACCCGTATATCAATTGCTTCATTGCGGAAAGATTAACTGAACTAGAAATACAAGAGGAACAGTTGGCGCAAGAAGATACGAAGACTCCGTTATTACTTGTTCACCTTGAGAAACTTGTCATCAGGAGTAAACTGGACCTGACTTCAAATATATGGCTATCAGATTGGAAAGTGTTATTCAGAGTATTAAAGTCATTGCACATTAAAGGTGATGTTATTTCCATGTTAGGGCGAATGAAAGATGGTGATATTGAAAATTTGGGGTTGGATGAATTCGGGTGTGGCTTCACAGAGAATGGGCACTTACGGCAGTTTGATCCATCTTTTATGTCGCTAATTAAATGGCACCATTTGAAGAAATTAAATCTTATGTGCACAGAAGAGTACAGCTGGTATATGATGCGATTTAGCTCCTTTTTGGAAACTATATCGTTTCTGTCAAATGAATTGAAAAGCGTTTCAATGAAGTGTTTGAAATCGGGTTTCTCCACACATCGGCATGGTCACAAATATGGAATTTTTGAAGATCTCCTACGAGTCTTATCAAGAAAGAATATAAAATTAGAAGTTTTGGAGCTTTCGATTTATGGTGCAAGCTTTAGAGCATATCGAACGGGAATCAATTTTCATCTTGCAAACTTAAGGGAATTTGCGTGGATCGACCCATCTGAAAGCGATGACCTGCTAAGAAGAATTGATCAAACCAACGAAGATAAAGACTTGATCAGAGACCTATTAAGAGACGGAACCAAATTAGAATTTGTAAATATCAATGATATTAATTATATCATTGACAGAAAGTTTAATCACGAATACATTGAGATAATCCCCTCTACTGAATAAGCGAAGCTTACTTGAGGTGTTTAAGTAGAAAAGCGCTAAATAGCTGCAAAATACTATAGTGACGAAGAAAATCTTGTAGGCAGCCCTAAAGCTGCAAAATCGCTCAAGCGGTATTTTGCAACTATCCGTTCCATCCTTGTGAGAGGGCCAAACAAGCTTCCAGTGATGGACTAGGGCAAGGCTGGAATAAAGTGTCACAATCACCAGAGTTTACCCGAAACCGGAAAAAACTCGATCAGCACAAACCCAACGGAGGAGGGGAAACGGCTAGTCCGAGATCCTCCGTAGTTTGCAACAATTAATTTGTAGAGTAAATCAAAGCGAGATAATCAAAGGGTTTTATTGTGCTTGTTAATGGATTCGTTTGAGAAGACCAATTTACGATCTATGCTGTTAGCGGATACAGTATTTCGTGCGCTATCAGTAGGTATCAGACAGATCATCACAACATGGCCATAATCAATGTCGATTAAACCACTACTTCACCATAAAGCAATGGCATCATCCAGAGTTAACGAAGTGAGTAGCTAATCAGAGTAAGTAATGGGAGAAATCGGAACAACTGAAGCCAGATTCGAGGGTGAGGAGGGGCGGCCCCAGCAGCGCTTCCCCAACCCTCGGCGAGGGCCCCGGAAATGGAGCCGCCAACCCAGCGACGGGTCACGTGAGCACGCGATTCACCGTCGAGCATCTCCGAATCCTTCCTTTTGTTGTCAAAATTGAAAAGAACAAAAATGTTTAAAGAGGAGATGTAGATTACCCAACTTATTCCTATCGTCAGTTTAAGAGGGGATTACTGGATAACAGCAAGAACAAGCCAACAGAATAAAACCGCAAATTGACGAATCTGGTGATGTCGATTCATCTTGTCGACTGATGTATCAAATGATGGCAGGCTAATCGGGCTCGGGACCGAGTGGTGGAATGGTTAAAAATAGGACGTTACTCTTCGGGCCCGTCACCATATCTATCTGGCCACTATTAGTCACCAACCCAGTATTTGCATCCTGTTTTAGGTGCCCGTTTGTCCGTTGTGAGCAGCCAGAAAAGACCTAAAGACTGTCCTGCAAAGGAAAAACCCGGAACTGAAATTTTGACGTTTTTTTTTCTTTTTTTTTTTTTTTTGTTAAGCGAAGAACACGCCCACCGGAAGTCTTCCCCTCACACCCGGAAGTCCTGGTATTTTTATCATTTGCGGCGATGGATTACTTAAAACTGCTGGATGCAATTTTAAATCAGGATAAATTTTTGCATAAATATACCCCTTGATCCTGTTGGAATTTGAAATTTGGTTTGAGTTCAAGGGTTAACCATGTCTAGTCTTACTTATACTAAGCTTCCAAAGAGAAGCATCAAGGTATCAACCAAGTTCATTCGTTACCATGCAACCAAAACCACCGAGAGTGATTCAATTCATACTCATACTATTAAAACTCCAGTTGGTATTAAGGCCGCAATTGCAGCTTTAAAGCCTAAGACCACTAGATTATCAATTGAAGGACCAATTGAGTGTGATTTGAGAGGATTTCAATTATTGAATAGTCCAATTTATAATAAAGGTTCGGCCTTCACCATTGAAGAACGTCAGGCATTCGGGTTAACTGGATTATTACCTAGTCAAGTTAATACTTTAGACGAACAAGTTGAACGTGCTTATCAGCAATTTCAATATTTGAAAACACCATTAGCTAAGAATGATTTTTGTACTTCGATGAGAATACAAAATAAAGTTTTATACTACGAATTAGTCAGAAGACATATTAGAGAAATGTTACCAATCATCTATACTCCAACTGAAGGGGATGCCATTGCTAACTACTCTCATCGTTTCAGAAAACCAGAAGGTTGTTTCTTGGATATTAACGATCCAGACTCAATTGATGAAAGATTATCTGCCTACGGTGAAGATAAAGATATCGATTATATCGTTATGAGTGACGGTGAAGGGATTCTTGGTATTGGTGATCAAGGGGTCGGTGGTATTAGAATTGCCATTGCAAAATTGGGGTTGATGACTTTATGTGGTGGTATTCATCCCGGTCGTGTTTTACCAATTGCCTTGGACGTTGGATCAAATAATGAAGACTTGGTTAATGACGATCTTTATATGGGTAATAAGTTTGCTAGAGTTCGTGGTGAACAGTATTGGAACTTTATTGATAAGGTTATTCATTCAATTAAAAACCGATTCCCAAATGCAGTTTTGCATTATGAAGATTTTGGGGTTACCACCGGTAGAACAATGTTAACCAAATATAGAAGTACTTTACCTTCTTTCAATGATGATATTCAAGGAACTGGTGCTGTTGTTATGGCTTCAATGACTGCGGCTTTGAAATTCTCAAACCGTGACTTATTAGATTCAAAAGTTTTAATTTACGGTGCTGGGTCTGCCGGTATTGGTGTTGCTGATCAAATTGTTAATCACATGGTTAGTCACGGTTGTTCCAAGGATGAAGCTTATAAGAAAATTCATATTATGGATCGTCGTGGGGTTATTTTGCAATCCATGGAAGCCAACGAAGGTCAAAAACCTTATGTTGATGATGACGCCGATTGGGAAGGTATCGATACTTCTTCTTTGGTGGACGCTGTTCGTAAAGTTCAACCAACTGTTCTTGTTGGTTGTTCTACCAAAGCTGGTGCTTTCACCGAAGAAGTTATTAAGGAAATGTATAAGCATAACCCCCAACCAATTGTTTTCCCATTATCTAATCCAACCAGATTACACGAAGCCTTCCCAGTTGATATTATGAAATGGACCGATAATAATGCTTTAATTGCTACCGGATCTCCTTTTGCTCCAGTTGATGGCCATTATATTAGTGAAAATAATAATTGTTTTACCTTCCCTGGTATTGGTTTAGGTGCTGTTCTTTCTAGATGTAACAGTATTTCTGATACTATGGTTAGTGCTGCAGTTGACCAATTGGCTAAAATGTCACCTAAAATGGATGATCCTAAAAATGGGTTATTACCTCGTTTAGAAGAAATTGATGAAGTTAGTGCTCATGTTGCCACCGCAGTCATTTTACAAGCTTTGAAAGAAAACAATGCTAGAGTTGAATCTGAAGAAAGACCAAATGGTGGTGGTTTTGTTCAAGTTCCAAGAGAGTATAATCAATGTCTCAAATGGGTCCAACTGCAAATGTGGAAACCAATTTACAGACCATTGGTTAAAGTTAAACACGTTCCAGAAATTCACACCTATCAATCATAAGTCATTTTTTTTAATTCCTTCATTTCTTTTAATTTTGCATTCAATTTTTTTTTATTTCTCTCATAGACTACACTGTTTTCTCGTTTACTGGATTTTATAGATTAATTTAATAATATATATTCATTTATAGTGTATCATTTAAGAAGTTTGTAATTTTCTTGATTCCGTAGAATTCAACATCATCAATATCATCTAAAGTCAATTTTGAATTTTTTTCCAACTTAGCTAACAAGTGATTTTCAAAGAAAAGGCAAGAATCATGAATTCCCCATGGCTCAACAAATACATGTACACTGGCACTTAAACCATCTTGTTTAGAGAATTCGTGATGATGTTTTACGAAATTTTCATGAGAGTACCCATATTTAACCAGTTTATAAAATGGAACATCAAGCGCATAATGACACCATTCTAATATATCATCACGAAGACCCTCGTCTTCACCCACAAGAACAAAAACCGAGCCTTTGGGGTTGGATAACGTGGGACAGTTTTTCCAATCATTCACGTCGTACGGCTTCTTGGACCCAGGCGAGACCCTCAAGCTCTGCAAAGGAGAATCACCAATAATCGCCAACAACCCAGCGGGATCGGTGAACGTATTATACGAAATCATATCGTACAATTTAGAATCGAAAAGCGACTTCCCTGGGGTGTTGGCGTCCTTTTCCGGCTCGAGTTTAAGCCAGGGCGAAATCATCACCAAATTAGCAGGAGGAATAACATGATCGTTGTGCTTCAAATAGTCTAAATAACCAACCGATAAGTTCCCACCAGCCGAGTCTCCCAAAATCGTGACATTGGTATGACCATCCTTCACCAAACTGGTATAGGTTGAGTGTAATTGCTCAAGCTGAGTTGGAAATGGGTACCCGTCACTTGCTAGTTTATAGTCTAACATTAAAATAGACGTTTTACGTTGGATCTTTGGGTCCAACAACCGGTAAATTGCCAAAATTGATTCAATTTGTTCTTTTTGAACCTGGAGGAAAAACCCTCCGCCATGAAGATATATAATTATCGGATCCTCTGGCTTGATATCTGGCTGCTGCACAAACCAATAAGAATCGGAATCGTACTTTTCACCAAATTTATGAAGAATGGAAGTTGTCTTTTCGTGTTGGAATTTGACAATCTTCAACAAGAAATCAACACTCACAATATTAAGCAACCACGAATCAACTGGACCAAGTAGCAAAGCAGTCCTATAAACCGTCAATTTCAAAAGAGCTAACAAGTTTTTACCATCATATTTTCTGGAACCAATGCCTCCAATGGTGTAGTACTTGATCACCACTAGGAACAAATTGACCGGTAATAAGAGTAGCAAAACAATTGACTTCAACTTAACCATATTCGCTTTGCCTAATCATTCAAACCGACAAACTTCCGACATTCAGTCTGCTTTTTATATTGCAAATTGAAAAATGCATCTCCTCTTGCCTGTGAATTTCAAGAGGTTGCGAAACCGAAATCCAGACACACCCGCACCACTGTGACGGAATTACCTGGTTGGTTCAGTTGCCAAAGTCAGTTTTCATCCCTGAACCAACGGTTCGTTATAAGGTTTCGTAGTTGTATAGCCCACCTTTAATTAGTCTAAATGAAGTCTGAATGAGGTCTAAATGAGGTCTAAAGAAGTCTAAAGAAGTATAAAGTCTAAAGAAGTATAAAGTCTAAAGAAGTATAAAGTCTAAAGAAGTATAAAGAAGTCTACATGGAAGTCTTGGGCCTGCGTATCTTTATTTTTCTGGCCTGTTTGAAGTCACGGACCAGTAGATTCAGAATATTGACTGTACTTGAATGGGCTTATTTAGATTGCAACCCCGTTGTACTTAGACTATTGCACACCTGTAGTACTTGGATAGACCTGCTGCCCTGATATTTAGATACTTTATCTACGGATCGGCAGATATTTTATTTATAGATGCAGTTCATGGTAATAGATCTAGATCGATCTCCAGATACACTTAGATATACTTAGGCATACTTAGATATAAGCTGGTAAGTATTTGACTGCAAAACCTCGTGAAGAACACACCCGTACCACAAAAGTAACCATTAGTAGTATTAACACTTAATTAGTATTAACAATTAATTATCAATTAGTATCAATAAGTATTGTCGTAAGTATCAATGATATTATCATTAGTATCATTAGTATCATTAGCGTATCAATAGTATAACCGATAGTATAATCAATGGTAATCAATAGTAAAATCAAATAGTACCGAGAGTATCAGTATCAATATAATCATAGAAAACACACCCAGACACCAGTTTTCTCAACAATCCGAACAGCCAGTGAGAAATGAAAGAAATTCGCGAGAAACTGAAAACTCGATCTCCAATTTTCAGTTTTTGAAAAAAATCGGTTTAGGAATACCTCTTTTCCATTGCATCAAGCTACAGTACCATCATGTCAGTTGAAGAATTAAAAAACACTGTTTCCAAGTTACAAGAAAGAATCCAATTCTTAGAACAAAAAGCCGGGGTTGTTCCAAATGTTCCAAAATCCATTAGAATGGTGTTAATTGGACCACCAGGTGCTGGTAAAGGTACTCAAGCACCAAATTTGAAAGAAAAATTCTGTGCCTGTCACTTAGCTACTGGTGACATGTTGAGAGCTCAAGTTGCTGCCAAGTCTGCTTTAGGTGTTGAAGCCAAAAAGATTATGGATCAAGGTGGATTAGTTAGTGATGAAATCATGGTTAACATGATTAAATCAGAATTAGAAAACAATAAAGAATGCTCTAGTGGATTTATCTTAGATGGTTTCCCAAGAACTATTCCTCAAGCTGAAAAATTGGACAGCATGTTGGACGAAAGAAAAACTCCATTACAAAATGCTGTTGAATTGAAAATTGATGACGAATTATTGGTTGCTAGAATTACTGGTAGATTAGTTCATCCAGCTTCCGGTAGATCTTACCATAAATTATTCAATCCTCCAAAGAAAGATATGATTGATGATGTTTCTGGTGAACCTTTGGTTCAAAGATCTGATGATAATGAAGATGCTTTGAAAAAGAGATTAGTTACCTATCACAAACAAACCGAACCAATTGTTGAATATTATAGAAAAACTGGTATTTGGTCCGGTGTTGATGCTTCTCAAAAACCAGCCACTGTATGGGATGACATCTTAAAATGTTTAGGTCAAAAATAAGTCTACATGTACTAACTATATATATAAATATATATACATTTATTTATTTAATTGTAATTAAACTTTTTCTCTTTTAACTTTAGAGTTTAAATCTTCATCTGCCCCTCTTTTCTTACTAGCCTCATTGAAACAAGTGGCGTGAAAGATCTTACGATTGGTCTTATCATTAGGAGACGCAATACAATTATACCAGCACCACTCTCCAATGTCATCGTTGTAAGTGGCTTTGATCGATTCACGACAGATAAGACACTTGTTATTCATATTCGTTTCATTTGAAGGAATAACAACGTAAGGAATTGGTTTTGATGTTGTATCATTATCTTGAATCATATTAGCTTCATTCGAAAGATTATTTGTATTGAATTCTAATAAATTATCATCTCTGAATTTAACCCAATCGTAATCATCAAGATACCAATTTCTCGATTGGATATTGGAATTTTGATTACCCAATTTTTTGTTGATTCTGAAATGCCAATCTAAATGCAACTGCTTTCTTGTGGTACCAATCTCATCATTAGTAAACCTCTTACCACATATACCACACTTGGAAGCTTTACATTCATATAATAATTGTAAGCTCAGTTGTTCTAAATCATTAGAATTGATGAAATTTTGTAAATTGATTTTGGTTGACTTGCTGGTTGATAATTTTTTAGATAATTTTAAGATTTCATTATATTTTAATTGTTCGTAAACAGTAGTGTTACTTAAGTATTGAGTATATTTAAGGAAAAAATCTTCAACTTCATTGGTTTCAGTTTTATTAATCGAAGTGGCACTGGTTGTAGTTGGATTATACTTAATTTTTGGTAAAACCACCTCATAGTGAGGTTTTGATCCTGGTTTTAATGATTGGTCTACTTTAACTAAACCAGATATAATTAAAGCATTGAATAATTCATTAGCCTTATTGGTATGGTTGATTGCTGGCGGGACTTGTGGTATCCCTGGTGTTTGTGATTCTTTAACATTTATATGAGTGTTTTGAGGTATTGGTGATGTAGCAGTGGCCAATTCTTGTTGTTTAATAGCAGTTAATTTTGTTTGAACTGCAATCAAATCATTTTTTTGCATGGTTTGATTTGATAATAATACTTTTAATTGGCTTAATGCATTGAATCGATCATTTAATTCGGGATCGGGATTATTAATCAACTTATTTTGGAATATTGGTATCAACGTATCAATATCTTTAATCAATGAACTATTAGTTAATACTTTATCATCATTTACTTTCCCCTTATACCCGGCTTGACTTAAAAATTTACCAATCTTATCAAGCTGCTCTTTAGGAAATATAGGCAATGCAGTACCCTTGGTCTTAGTCATCTTCCAGGTCTCAAATAAGTTATTCAACTTCTTTCGAACAGTATCATTGACTAATAAATACACATGCGAGAAGAGTTTGAATATCTCATCCCCAATTAATATATTATACGGATTCCCTACCGTTTTGCATATGGAATCCAACAAATATAAACTGAATAGTTTCTGTTCTGGAATACATTTATATATCCTTTGAGTTATAACATTCAATATCCCATCAGCAACATCGGTGTTTTCTTTGGCAATCGTGGTCAAATTATCGATAATTGGTCGGGAATTGAACGTTAGTTCCCGCAAGCTCGACGCGTAGTCTTCTATAATAGCACTGGATGGATCGTATGACATCCTGGGTCCTCTTTATACTTCAGTAGCCTAGCTTAATGCTTTCTCTTCTTTAACTTGGTCTTAAGTTTTTTCTCTGTTCGACTTAAAACCCACTTCCGAGGGCTCAAATCACGTGCAATACACTTACGACCATTTTGTTTCTAAAAGGGCAACACCATTAAGCGCGGTGTAAAAATTTTCGATTTTCACTCAAAAATTTTTTTTTTTTCATATTTTTTCAAATTCTTTTCATTAATTCAGTCCCATATTCAAGTAACTAAAGTAATGTCACCACCAGCTTCTACTGATAAAAAACAATCCGGAATTGCCAGAGTTTTAGGTTCTGCTTCTGCAGGTATCTGTGAAATTGGTGTTTTCCACCCGGTTGATACCATCTCCAAGAGATTGATGTCAAATCAAGGGAAAATTACCTCTGCAAGTCAATTGAATAGCGTTATTTTCAGAGAACATGCTTCTAAAGCATTGGGCCAACGTTTGTTTACCTTATTTCCAGGTTTAGGTTACGCTGCTTGTTACAAGATTTTACAAAGAGTCTACAAATATGGTGGACAACCATTTGCAAATGAATTCTTAACCAAAAATTTTAAAGACAGTTACGAAAATGTTTTCGGTCCAAAGACCGGTAAAGCCTTGATGAGTGCCACTGCTGGTTCTTTGATTGGTATTGGTGAAGTTGTTTTATTACCATTGGATGTTTTGAAAATCAAACGTCAAACTAATCCTGAGTCTTTCCGTGGTAGAGGTTTTGTTAGAATTTTAGCTGATGAAGGTTTTGGTTTATACAGAGGTTGGGGTTGGACTGCCGCTAGAAATGCTCCTGGTTCATTTGCATTGTTTGGTGGTAACTCTTTTGCCAAAGAATATATTTTTGGATTAAAAGATTATTCTTCTGCTACTTGGACTCAAAATTTCATTACTTCAATTTTCGGTGCTTCTGCTTCTTTAATTGTTAGTGCCCCATTAGATGTCATTAAAACTAGAATCCAAAACAGAAACTTCGACAACCCTCAATCCGGTTTCACCATTCTTAAAAATATGGCTAAAAATGAAGGTATCACTGCTTTCTTCAAGGGTTTAACTCCAAAATTATTAACTACTGGTCCTAAATTAGTCTTTTCTTTCGCTTTGGCTCAATCCTTGATCCCAGCTTTTGATAAGTTGCTCGGTTAAGCATTTGGATCAACTACATTTTGCTTCTTCTGTATATAGTTCCCTTTGTTACAATTTAGAATATCTCGATAAATCTATAATAAACGTTTTTACATTAGCTAAAGATTTGACTGTGAATTTTTCCTATTTTTTTTTTTTTTTTTTTTTTGGTGATAATATGACTGACTAATCCGTTGAATCCACTATCTTTCAAAGCCCTTGCACTATTAATAATTCATAGCATCTCTTGGGTGCATGGAAAAGTTGAAGATAGACTATATATTGTGGCCTGGCTCTGCTCGGGTGTTAAACTAAAGCTCGTTTATTTCATTGTTGTATTTACTAATTTACATTCTAAGGGACCAAACACCGCCTTGATACAATTATATATTTATAAGTATATATGTTCATATAACTGGATAAAAATAACATGAAAAGAATTTGTTCAAAATGAAAATCATTCCTGTTATCATATATTCATTGAAATTGAATATTTTACTGATTTTTGTTAGACTGAGTCGGTCCAATTCAATTTCGTTAAGCTATCTTGATAGTTCGATATTTGAAAGAACCGCTTCAACAACACACCCTGAAGAGTATCCCGATTCTTCTTTTATAAACAATATCACTGATATTCCGATTATATAGTCTTTTTTTAATAAACATTTTTCAACGTTTCAAAAATTTGGTTGATACCAAAATTATCATAATAACCCAACTTTAAGATGTTAGGCACTTGATCTACCCAGTTTTCTCTAGTCATAATTTGATCCAATTCGCCCAAAGAGATTTTATTTTCCAATAAGCACATTCTGAATACAGCATCTAATTTCTTTTGTTCTCTTAATGACTTTTCCAGAGCTCGTTCTCTCAATCCACCAGAGGTATTGGCAATATTCATTGCACTTTTACAGAAAACCTTAGCATTTTTAAATAAGACCGAGGAGTTTTTCATAGCTGGTTCATAATTGGTCAATTGACTTCTTTGTAAATCGATATCGCATCTTGCAATAACCAAATCACTCAATTGTCCTATTAATACCCCTAAAGATTCATCAGCTTTTGATAAATTTTGCTTCTTTTCTGAAATTTGCTTATTTAGTAACTCTTGAGCGAACTTGTACTTATTATTCATTTCAGTTAATGATTTCCAGAATATCTCTTTTAACCCTTTGTTATCTGACGAATTCAAATTAGATAACGTTAAGTCATTTCTATCGAGTAATGTTTGAATGTTGTCAGCACACAGCATGAAATTTTCAGGAATCGAAGGCAATTGAGGATTTGACCAAATTTCTATCAATTCGTATAAATCATTAGTACTTAAGCCTTTAATATATGTCTGAACAATTGCTAATTCTTGGAGTTGGTCTTCTTTGATTGAAGAGATCATGTCAGATTTGGCATTGTTATTTTCACTAAAGCTGTTGATCAACTCATTTGTTATTTCATCCAAATATAAAGCAAATAGATTTATAAAGTCTAATGCTGATAATAATTGGGAAGGCTCTGAAATGTTCTCCAAAATGGCTTGGTTTAATCTATATGCACTTAATAAAGTTTCAAAAATATCATTTGGCTGTAAGACATCTTCACTAGTATACTCTTCTTGGAAATGATTTTCACTTTCATTTACTTGTAGCTGTGGAGTGGTAACTTGATTGGATGAGTCATTAATTTGATCTAAGTCATTCAAAAATTTCTTGAAATCATTAATCTGGTCGTTGATCAAAGTCTTAAATAAAGCTTGAGTTCTTGAGCCCAAGTTAAGAATCTCATTGAAGTCATTTTTATCGCTATTTATTTGTTCAACTTCAATAACCTCGGTGTATATCAAGCAAGTATTGTATAATAAATCCTGGGGAATTCTTCTATTTGAATTTTCCAACAATTCACAAACTTTTTCATGACTTTGTAAGATGCTTGACAAATCCTGAACAACCGAATTAGAATCACCGGAGAGAACTTCAGCAACGTTATGTAACTTATAAATATTGATACCATCATTTTTAAAGTAAATGTTGTAAACATGAAATAACAATCTGCACGCATTGTAGTAACTATCGTAATTGTCTAAGGATGGTTGCAAATTGATTGAGATTTGATAATGTTGATAGGCTCTTTGATAAAAGCGAAGAGCTTTAGACAAATCGGAGCCTAACCATCTATCCCCTGATTCTTCTTGCAGGGAAGCTTCCTCCAAATAATCTTCAACAGTTTCCAATGCTTTGGATTCAGAGTCTTCATTTTGTCTAGAAAGAAGTGCTTGGGCCCTTTTGCCCAACTTTGGTCCTTTACCAGGTTCTAAATATGGTTAGTAATCGTGGATCTCATAGTATCACACCGTTCCAAACATACGCTTCATCATGTATAGAGCTTAATGAAAAGAAAGTTGAGTCGATGATCATCTCAAAAGATCCATATCGGTATTTTTTTTTTTCATTTGCTGAACGCGTAAGCCTTCAATTCAAGTCAAATCTATTCAATTCAGTTCAGCTACACAGTCCAGACAGTTGATCCAATAGCATGATCCAGTTTTGCCCAGCAAGCTCCGTCAGCGCCCTACCAAGCGCTGAAGAAGTTATAAGCCAAAGGAGACGGAATATAGGGTACAAGGTGACTTTACCGTGCTATGTATTATCATTTTGTACGAGTCCCCAATTCAATGGACATGGATATTTATTCGTTACTGACTTTACTAAGAATAAGGAAAGCTTAGTTTCCAAGGGAGGACCAACCTCGTTATTGAGGAAGCATTTTTTCATTGGATCAGGCCCAGAGATTAGTGAAGATTTAGTATTTTCAATTAGTTTCCCTAAAAAAGATATCCCCCAGTTGATGAATAGCATAATGGGGTCAATTAAGCCAGAAAGAAGATCTTACTATGATTTCAATGATGTTGACAAGTGTCAAGTGGAGTTGGAAGGAATTTTTTTGAATTTGACGTTTAAACTTAACGATTATCAGAATCTTTTACTGGGGTATTATTTCAAGCACGAAGTATTGAATTCATTCACAATCGATAAGTATTATCCACAAGATGGGGGGAAAGCGTACGTTATACCCAACTTGAGTCGAAGATACTGTGAATACAGTGATTTTTACCATACTACATGTGTTCGAGAAAACAGTCCATTTCCAATAAGTAAATATATTGATATTGAAGAATTTGACTTTGGGAATAACCAAGAAAACGAATTTTCCACCATTGAGTACGGTGAAACCCAAGCAAATGGCCCAATTGTATCACAGATCAAGAGAAGGCGATTAAATGAGTTTTACGAAACAGAAGAAGATTCACAACAACCAATTCGGTTATATACCGAGAGCCAGCCAGTGAATAATCAAAGAGTAATTCTTGACACTCAAAGAAGTCAATTAGAGGATATTGAAGATGTCGAATTCAGTGATGAAAATGAAGATATTGAAAAATCGTTACCCCCCTTGAGCCGGCTTGGAGAATTAAAACAATTAGGTAACGAGCAAATCAAACATGGATACGAACATATCAAAAGAAGCCCCCCAATACGAGTTCGTGCAAGGCTACAGTCATTTGAACCCAGGCACCAATTTATCCTCAAGCCTTTTGGTCGAACGATGAAAATATCCAATTTCAAAATGAATTTGGCCGATAATTCAACGGTATTCTCCGTTGAATTCAATACCCAGGAGGAAATTTGCCAATTTTTCCGAATTAAAGAGATCGAAGAGATAACAAGAGACATGGTTAGAGTATTAACCAGACTAAACCACCTCCCCACCAATTCACAACAAATTGACCTCCTACTACAACAAAAAATCATGCCTTTGCAACCGACTAGTTCTTTAATGAGAACTTATTGGACTTGCCAAAATGACTTCTACCACGTTACAAGGCTTGACGGTTGAAGAAGAAAAGAAAAAACAGAGAAAAAGCTTTATTTACCTTCTTCTAATTATAAACCTTGTTCCCCTGATTGTCATTCATTCATTTACCTTTCCTAGACAAACTTAGCCTATTAATTGTTACATAATCCGTTTATCATCATCAAATCTAGAAAAAGTTATAGCCGCGTTTTTCGCCATACAAAGAAAAAAGTACTAACAAAACGAAAAAAAAAATAACAACGGTATCACCTTGGGATTTTGGCGTAACTCTTTGTTTATCGTTACACAAATTATTTTAAAGGTATATGAAAATTTTTATTTAAATACTCCTCAAAGTAATGGGGAAATGATCTTGGAAATGGCAATAGCCAATTCATAAGGTAATTTTCACCAGAGATCAATAAAGTAATCACCAGAGATCAATAAAGTAATCACCAGAGATCAATAAAGTAATCACTAGATCAATAAAGTTCCTACTAGAGATCAATAAAGTATGTACGTTCCCCAATTTTGTCCCAAAAGCACTGTTTCAATCCTCGCCAGAGATTTTGCTGGAGATGCCCAATCCACAGCTGGTTCCTTTAAGAGTTGGGATACTTGTATGGATAATAAGACATGTAAAATTGTTGCCATAGTTTTGATTGTGCTTGCCGTCTTGATATGTTTTTGGATAATTTCCACCCTTGTTCGTTGTTGTTGTATGGGGGTTTCTTGTTTAGAAGCATTATGTTGTTGCTGTTGCAGAGCAGCAAACTCACATAGAAGAAGTTCGCCATATGTGGAGAAACAATATCAATCTCCTTATAATAATACTAATATGTATCCAGCTGCTCAAAGTCCAATGAATCACAGTTTTGGTTATACCAGTCAACCACAACCTGCTTATCAGCCGGTTTACGGCCATGATTCCAGATCAATCAACGACGAGAATCCATTTTCTGATGATAATAAAAACAAACACGGATCTTATCGTGGCCATCAATTCTAAACCTACTTTTAACGATTTTATAACGACTGAATATACATTTTTTTTTTGCCTCATTATACATTATAGATAAATCCGTACATTTGAACCCGTACACCGGGTTTTCCGGCCAATAAGCAAGAAGGTGTTCTACAGATCATTAACAGAATAGTGTATTAGATATATATAACGAGTTTATATAGGGAAAAGGATGCATAAAGCTTTTCACAAACGTTTTTCTTCTTTACGTTATAACAATATCAGTGTAATAAATATTGTAAATTTTTGAATTAAAAAACAGACAAATGATTGTATAGAAATACAAAATGTTGGGAAGGAATAGAAAGGGGATGGGGGGAATGAAGAAATGAATATATTGATTTTAAATGGAATAGATCTTCATGGGGAGGGAAAGGTTATTTACATATGGCATTAAAAAAGGGAAATTTGGCAAAATAATTTAACCAACTAATAAAGTTTCATCATCGGTGAAATCATAAGTTGGGATTTCTAAATTCAATGGAGCTGGACCTCTTCTAATTCTACCGGAAATATCATAATGGGAACCGTGACATGGACAGAACCAACCACCAAAATCACCAGCTTCACCAATAGGAACACAACCCAAATGAGTACAGATACCCAACATAATTAACCATTCTGGTTTTTTAACACGATCATCATCATTTTGAGGATCTCTTAATGAAGTAATATCAATTTTGTTTGCTTCATCAATTTCATCTTGAGTACGATGTCTAATGAAAACTGGTTTACCTTGCCATTTAACAATAACATTCTTACCTTCTGGAATGGCTCCCAATTTGACTTCGACTTTAGCCATAGCTAAAACATCAGCAGATGCTGATAATGATGAAAGAAAAGCTTCAACAGTAGATTTAGCACCTGCAGCACCCAATAACCCCATGGATCCAACCATGAAATATGTCATGTTTCTACTTTTATCTTCACCTCTATTATTTAAGTAATTACTGAAATCTGGATGTTGGTAGTTATTAGATAAACTAGTGGTTGAAGTGGAAAATGCTCTTAATGAGTCTAAAATTTTCAAGTTAGTATATTCCCTCAAATCAATCTATTTTCTTTTACATACTTTTCAAAGCAAACCCATTCTTCAAGGATCTAAAGGCAAGTGATGACATCTTAATACAATGTGTTGGTATAGATAACGTAATAAGAAAGAAAGATTATTTATGATTCTGCTATTAGATAAAATTTTGTAGTGCTGAAAAAAATTACTACTGTTAAAAAAAAAAATAGTGCTATTTCGCTAACAAAATGAAAAAAACGCTGCTCAATATTATTTTGATACTTTTTAATTGGCTGAATTCCCTGGTTGGTACTGCACACAGATAAAGGCACGTACACCACTTTTTTTTCGTTGCTGAAAAAATCCGATGGTTCAGACCCGTACATCTGGTATAACTTTTAACAGCCATTCGCCATTTCGCTATAGCTTTGATTCAACTACGGTGTTCATTCAACCAGTTCCTCCTTCAAGACAGTAGACTACAAAGGATTGCGGTGGATTGTGACTTTGTATTCAGCTATACAATTAGGCTGCTGATGAGTGCCAGCTTAAACCGTCTGTGATCCAACCTTTCCCAATATACCCAATAACCATGTACAATGTAAATATATACCATATAACCAACTAACCATTTATATCCACGAAAACCAGCAACTAGTAGAGTTGTTGATGGTGTACCGTGGTTTTGTAACTTTATACTGATTCAGTTACTTAATTCCAAAACCGGAGCTTCCTTCAACAGCCTGACTGATTTTTTGAACCATTACATCCTGTGTTTCATAATTGTAAAGTGCCAATTCGTTGAAACAAGTATGTGCCACTGGTAATCGGTGACTTTTCTTACCATTATTCAATAAAGTGATTTTAAAATTCAAATTTTGAATTCCAGTAGCTGGTAATCGATCACTACCGGTGACAAATAATAAAAACTTCTTCTGTTTTTGATAAGGAAGTTTTTCTAAAAAATCCCAAAACCATTTGATAATACTTGACTCAATTGCAACTTCTCTTGATAACCAACCATTATATTTAGTAATCGACTTCAAGATATCAATATCTAGTTTACTCTCTTCACTCCCACATAATAATAATTGAATTTCTTCTGCTGAAAATAATGAAAGTGCATTACCTCCAATAACGTTATTGAATCCATTGATAAAAGAATCGATTTTGTTACCGAATCCATCAACCATGAAAAACCTTGAATACTTATCAATATAGTATTCTCGATTATCACTAGATACTTTAACCTTAGAGCCCCCCGGTATTAACTCTTTGGTGATCACTTTCCCTCGGGAATCATTGAAACTAACTTCAAATGTTAAATCGAGTAAACCTAAAGTGTCATCATCATAATCTCTTAATTTAAATAAATTATCACAAGAAATTGGATATAATTCTTGATAATCAGATAATCCAATTGGTAATCCTAATAATAACTTATATAAAATCATTGAAAATTTCAATTCAAGAATAGTTGAATTATAAATTGCTAATCCTAATATTGATCCAAATAAATAATACAAGTCATAATTATCATTTTTAGATATATTGAACCAATAGTAATTTGAATCTTCAACATTAATCAACATTCCTGCTTCAAAACTAAATAATTCTTTAGTTAATAATAAAAACCACTCTTTTTTCAATCCTCCTGCATCAATACCTGGTTCTCCTAGAAATTTCACTCGTAAGCTTTTCTTTAGATTAGAGTTATTCATTTGAATTGCTCTTAATGAATCTTGAACTATATAATTTCTTCTAACCTGAACTTTAAAATAGACATCCATAGCAACTCTTTTATCCAAACTATTAATGAATGCTTCCTCTGCTTTACGTTCCATTTGTCTCCGTGCTTCATATTCTAATACGGATATCTTCCCTCCCAATGAAATTAAAAATGGATATTGACAAAAAAAATATGATGCTCCTTCATTAACTGGATTCTGCTTACCGTTAATATAATCAATAACAGTCTGTAATTCAGGTTGGTTATTATTAGCATTTGAATTCTTAATGGCATTCTGATTAGTCTGCCATGAATCAAAATCTAATTTAATATTAACAAAATCAACCAAACTATTATAAAAAATATTAATCGGTAATTTATTTGCTTTATATCTTATCAGATTTGATTTGAAAAAAATTGATAATACCAAGCCTGCAGTTTTAAAATGCCAATCATTCCCATATAAATGAATCTTAATTTTTGTCTCTTTCGAATTAGCCCCACTGATTGATGAACCGAACCCGTTAAAACTATGGGTTATTTGATTTAATGGAGTGTTAAAATTACTCAATTCAGCTTCCAAATCTTCTTTCAAATTACTACTTTCCATATACTCGGAAGAACTGCCGGCCCCATTACTTGCATTTCTGGTATGGGAGCTTCTCCTTCTCATTAACAGAGGATTGTTAGCAATATAAAAATACTTTTTCAAATGGAACGTTATGTATAAATTGATTAATTCCACTTTTGATATGAATTCTTCATTAGTCAACTTCGACATCCAACTCGCTAAATAATTATTAGTGGTTGTGTTTGAAGTTTGGGCTAGAATTCCAAAACATCTTTTCAAAATTTCATAACAAAGGGATTTAATTTCGGGAACATCAACCATGGATCTAATTTCTTTTTCATTAGATGTATGAGTCAATGCCCTTGACAAGAAAGGAATCTCTAATAATATGAGCACCCAGGCTATATTACGAGGATCATCAATCAAACTTGTATTTAATTTTTTCAATGATTCATTGGATCCATATAATGCATTATAAAGAGGCCGTTTTGTCGGCAATCTTGTAAGCATGTTAAAAGTATGGCGGATGTCATAATAATCGATATTGGACGTACTATAATGAGCTCTTCTACTTGCCCTTCTCAACTTGAAAGAATTATTAAGAACAACAAGATTACTGAAAGATTGAAGTAAATAATTAGAAAGAGGTTCAAATATCTCATGAAGGGATTTTGGATTCAGATTTCTAACTTCAGATTCTTTAACAGAAACACATTTATCAACCAATTTTCGTACATACTTATAGGACATTAAATGAGGATGTATATCGGGATTGAAATTATCGGGCCCAATATTCAAAGGACCAAATTCGTTTGTGGTATGGCAAACTCCACATTTAAATTTATAAGAATTGGGGATAAACGTAAGTATCGTCCCACAGCATATACACCTATTGACAGATTTTTCTCTTGGAGAAGTCTTGGGGGACTTCAATGGAGGTGGAGGTGGTGAGTAATTTCCTTTTGAAAGTGTAGCTGCAGTAGATGGTCTTCCCTTTGCCTTGATACTTGAAGACCTTGAAGGTTTGGAGGAATTTTGAAGCTTCAATAAGTCGAGTATCTTCCAATTAGATTGGGACTTGGGAATACTTTCAGGCACTACATCTGCTCTTGAACTTGAAGAGTTGGTATTAGATCCTGATACAGAGCTAGCAACCGATCCCTGGGACCGACTCAGTCTATGTGAGATATCTCGGTTACCTGTTGACTGATGTCGATGTATCATTGAACTATCTTTTGCTGATCTCTTAATCTATAAGAAATCGTATATTTTAGCAATTATATTATCCAATTCCTTCTATAACAATTGTTCAACTGTCCCTTGAGCTGCCTAGTCTCCCTTGACTACGTGATACGTTCAATCTCAAATCAACTATCTACCGAACTAGTTTCAATTGGATTAGAATGGGATTTATAGTTCAGCTCTCAATGACAACTCCTTTTTGGCCCTTTATTTTTATTTTTTTTTTGCTCCAAATGCGTTATCATAGCCACAAATCTACTCCGTTGGATCCAGACAACCAAGACCTCTGTACTACACTATCCGGTTCTTATTGATTTAAGCTATGTATAAGTACGCCAAACAGCTTACGAGTTGACTGCCCCCCTGCTAGTGTATTGTCATCTAAAACATTACAACTAGCTTTGTTCCAAATTTAGAAAACGTCAAAATGCGCAGTGGGATATTGAGATGATGGAACTGCTTCAGACCTTGAAGCAATGGTCTGAAGGAGTAGGTACTCTGTTGATGTAATCACAAGACTCTTACTTAGGAGTTTTAATTGTTATTTGAAAGGTCAAATTCAATAGCGTACCGCATATGCAGCAGTGTAGTACTTGACAGCTGAAATTTTGCTTGTGATTGATTCACTATTTCAGAAAATTGAAGTAAAATCCTTACTTGTAATTGGTATCTGGCATTATTCATCTATGCTTATGTTTTAGTTATTGTTAAGAGTGTTCTATATGGAAAACTAACTACCATTCGCTTAAATTTTGCAATTTTGCAACTAAACGGTTGAAATTGCAATGAAAATCTCACTTTAAAATCCTTAGTGCTGTTCTTCTAATAGTAATAGTTTTCCAATACTGCTACACTTATACAACACCGATTACATTTACTTCTGGCAACGTTCCCTCTACCACTTGCCTTGGATAAGTTTTAAGGAAGGGCTAAAGGGTCCTTTCGCGCACTGATAATAATTGGTTGCAAATATAAACTTTAGCGTATATGTTTAAGCATTTGTATTTAAAATAGAATACAGTAATATACTTCAACTTGTGTGTCGTCTCGTTCCCGATTTCAAGGGTACTGATATTCCTTTTAAGGGGTATACGTTATCTTGTAAAAGTTTCTTCCATCCTCTCCGTTCAAACTCCGAATCGTCCTCAAATGAAGAAGGCAGCCGAAAACAACCCCTTAATAATCTTAATCTTCTTGAGCATTGATGATCTTCGGCCACAAAATTATCATGCAGTTTCATGGGATTAAGTTGAGGTTCAAAATTGAATAAGTGTTGATATTTATAACCAAGAAATTGAGTTACATGGCTGAACTGCTGTTCACTAAAAGTATCGTAGTTTTATTTTTATTACTGAGTATTGTCAATTGTTTTTACAATTTCTAAATTCACACCATAAAAGAATGTCTTGGTAATCTTCAAGCCTATATATTACCACCGAAGAACCAGACCAGCTTTTGCTGGTACCCAGACGTAAAATCCTTTTGAATATGGAATGCAAGACGAATTACTATTTAGATGTATGAGAGACAAGATTTACTGGCTGTATGTTATTCAAAACCTATCTCAAGATGGCCAAAGAAGCTTACATGGAATCACCTGAATATGAAGCTAATTATATCAATGACTCTCTACCCATAAGATCAGAACCTGACTCCCTATCTATACCAATATTACTGTTCCTAGGAAAGGACTTCGGTATAGAAAAAAGTAATACCGAAAAGCTCCGTTATTCCTAAAGTTTATCTGGTGATGCATAAAAACAGAAAACTTAAGCTATGACCCAGACACTAATCGTCTCACTACTAACATTTTAATTCATGTACTTATTATAATTGGCTGCAAGGAAGTAGTCTGTTCATCGCATTATCAAAATTACAGTGCAAAAAAAAACATAAAAACATTGTTTATAAACAGTTAATAAATGACTTTAGCAGCATAAGCTTCAATCAATAATGCAATGTTTCTGATATCTACTATCAAAGAGCCATGTGGTGTTCACGATTCAGCATTGGTTGAATTTTTCGAAGGTAAACCTCCTATTCTTGCTTTAGCAAGACAGAAGTCTCTCGATTTTTATGGTATTGATCCTCATACGTTTGAGCTAAACCAGTATTCCTCCTTTGGCACGTCGTCCCCAATAAAAAAGCTCAGCATATATAGGCCGGAAGAGGAAGTGACAGACTGTATCGTTGCCTTGTTTCAAGATAACCTGGTTGCCTTCATCAAATATAGTGAAACGAAGCAACGGCTTGTCGTATTAGATAAATTTGTATTTGAAAGCTCATCACAAGAAATTGGCCTGGAAACAAAATCTACAATGATACGGGCGAATGTATCGAATGATCATGGCATTACCCAACCATATATTATATTCCACACATCCCATAGTTTCGTAACACTTGTTGATTTAAATGCTCACTATGAAACTTATTGCCAAAGTTCTTCAGCTTCAGATAGTAAGAAGAAACGCAAGCTCAAACAGTTTACCGAGTCAACCTCTGTATCATCTCTTGGAAACATTGTCGTGCAAGATATGGCTACTTTCAATGGGGTAGCAGATTGTACCTTGGCGGTGCTCTACCGTGATTTTCAATTCAATCACTCCTTAAGATTTTACAGAATTAAAAGCAAATCGATTGAAATTTTAAAGCAACATCAACCATTCTCAGAACCCCCTAGTTTGCTTATAAAGCCCAAAGTCGGTGGAATTTTCGTCCTTAGTGATATTCACATATATTACTTCATTTCTGAAAGTGCTAGTATTATGTTTGAGTCTGAAGATCCTGAACTTATAAAACAAGATGATGCCATTGTGAAGCGCCTCTATGGTGAAGATTTCACCGACTTCATAGGGGAATCCTGGTATAGGTATGAAGAAATTGACGATTCAAGGATTCTTGTCATCTCTGAGTCTGGTACCACATGCCTTTTGCATTTCGATATTGACTATAAGAGTCTGCTGTCTCGAAAGATTAGCGTCAAGTCGATCAACCTTATTTCTTTGGGAAAAACTACATGCCCAACTTCTATTATTCATGTCGATTACGATCTTTTTTTTGTTTCATCGAGTTTTTCAAATTCACTATTATTCACCATAAGACCTTCCGAACCCCATATCAATTTAATGCTGTCATTAAACTCATCTCCTCCAATCTTGGATCTTATCGCCTCAGCTAAAGCTTGCGAGGGTGGTCCTTATGGTGGTGCATTGACTTCGTTACAAAAGCCCTTCGTTAAGTTTCTTGATTCGTCCATAGTAAATTATAAATGCAAACCCTCAGAACAATCTCCTCACATAATTCTTTTATCCCATGACTCTGCTCTATCGAGGTCAGATTTGGCTGGATCTCTGAGCTGGTCTCTCACTTTAGTAAATTCCATTAATATGAAGCCAACTGATAAGATACGGATGGAGAGACCAACTGACGAACTCATTGACATACTTTACCTTGGATCTGTTGAAGATTATAATGATTTATTTGTGGTACTCAAGAATGGCCCCGACTTTTTGATGATGATTCAAATAAATGATGGTAAGTTGAATAAAGTTCCTCTAGAGTTGAGATTCTCCCTTGATGGAGAAGCTCAATTTCATGGAATATCACTCTTGGAAATCGATGCACCGACTTTTTATCTAACAGGAAACTCCAATTTTGCTATCACGTTATTAAAGAATGAAAGTGGGTTTTACTGTGAAAGAGTAATAGAATCCTGGTGGAACTCTCCAACATTCTCAATTAGCTCAAAACCTTATCTCGAGGGGGTAATTGTATGTGATGCCGTGAAAGGTCTTTATCACCATTCTTTTAATCTGAAAGGCTGGTGTAATCCCCAGACACTAATCCCCGATACTTTATTTCATAAAAATCACTTTATATCCACATTCGATATATTTGTTCATCATAACAGCTCGTACTTAATTTACGGTGATATTTCAGGCAAAATTGGGGTAATTAATTTAGATAATCCAGAACCGCATCCATTTGTCAACTTAAATGAGCCAGTGAACACAATCAAGGCTCTCAGAACTAGTTCCAAAACTGAATCCAACAAGTATGTATCACCTATTGCAATTGTTGGGACAGCTTGCGGAGGAGTTTATTCAATAGGACTCTTTGAAGAGCCCAAATTACATCAAAAATTACATTCCAAGTCGCTCAAAGTTCGACAAAACTTGATAGAATTCAACATCGAGACAATTTCGGCTAATAATGAGGAGGAAGAGGAAACTCCAGGGATACTTAATCTCTTAGTATATGAACAATTACATACTGAGTTCTCTCGAAAAACCAGTATACCTAAATCCAGGAGACCGAGCATTGACCCTGTATTATTAGAGGAGATTTTATCAGAGTCAACAAGAATAACCATGACAAACTGATTTTACTTGCATTCTTACCCTTATATTCATTTATAGTCTTTTAATAAATAGTTTTGAAAATGGTTGCAACATTTCTCATCTCTTAATTCTAGAGTAGAAAAAAAATTTCCAGGAAAAGAATTGAAAAGTACTTTTTGTAACAATGTTAGAGATTACTTTGGCGAATGTCTCATAAGGAATCAACCTCGTCTCTAATACCATCAATATCAACGCTAAAAGAGCCCAGTGGGGTTAGAAATGCTATAAAAGTTGGTCTGTTTGGTAGCCAATCTTCATCGCTTGTTTTTGCAAGACAAAAGAGTCTTGATTTTCATCATGTTGATCCGAAAACATCGTCTTTCCACCACAATGAATCTATTGAGATAGATTCTGCAATTCTTGACTTAATAAGCTTCAAAGATTTGAAAAGAAACAGGACTTGGGTTCTTACCTTATCTGAGAATGGAAAAGTGAAATTTTATACTTATGATGAAGCACAGCTGCTGGTTATTCTCTCAGATCATTTGACTGTCGAATGCACTTCAAACCAAGAGAAAATAGAGAAACCAAGAATGCAGGTATTGTCAGATGACGATGGAGATCAATTTATTTTCATAAATTATTTCTTTGGTCAATCGTTACTATTAAATTTGACAGAGCATATATTTACCACTACTGACAGCCAGGTACGAGCAAAACGTCGAGATAGGCCATTCGCTAAGTATGGCTATTCGAATAAACTTATTTATCTACATTTAGATGAAACCTATATAACCGATATTGCAGTGAATAGTTCACGAGACACTTTGGCAATATTGTATCATGACACCGAATTCAATTTCGGAATTAAATTTTATAAATTTGTCAAGCACTCCTTGAGGGTTTTGAAAGACCACCAGATCCTGTTTGCTGAACCACCCAGCATCATCATACCAACGTCCCAAGATGGTTTTTTTGTACTTAGTGACATCTATGCTTACTATATATCGCCATTAAACCGGAGTGAATATAAAATACATAAGAAGAATAAAGATGAAGGTATAACCAAGGGCCATGGTTGCATAATGAAAAAACTTTGTTGCAATTCTGAGGGTAGATATATCGGAGAGCAGTGGACTCATAGTACTTACATCGACGAAACGAGGTTTCTTCTCATCTCGGATTCTGGAACAACCTGCTTATTGCACTTTGACGTGAAACTCAAGGGGTCTTTGACAATTCTTAAGTCGATAAGCTTTTTGAATTTGGGGAAATTGACCATAGCATCTTCTCTCCTTCATGTGAATGCAAATTTGTTTATAGCACCTTCGTGGTTTTCGCAATCCCTTTTATTCAAGGTCGTTACTGAAGATCCGTATCTAGAGATTATACATTGGCTTGAGTCATCACCACCCATTGTGAATATAACGAACAGCACAACTTACGGACCTCTAATATGTGCTGGTGGTTTTGCTTCAGGGGAAATTACCGTTTTGCTGTCAAGTGAATATAGTTTTGAAATGTTGAAATCTTTCAAAGCACCTCCAGAATCATGGAAATTCAAGATTGATGCGTTTAACATTTACATCCTTGGTCAAACAAATCAGATCTTGAAAAAGTTTGATTTGAAAAGTTGGTCCAGTCAACTCCCAACAACGGAAACAAATATTATAGACTATAGAAATTTCAACAATCTAGATTATGTTTTGAGTGATTCAAATTTTACGATTGGTACAAACGTCGTTTATCTTGCTGATATTACGCATGGAGCGATACTCCCAAAGTCTGTTATAATCTTGGAGAGACCAGGCTTACTCAAAAGGCTTCCGTTTGACGGCAACAGGACAGTTTGGAGAGAGATACAAGACATCGAGAACCTTACATGCCTCGAGGTAGTAGACGAGTATATAACATTGGGTTATTCTTCGGGCCACTTTTCGTTGCTACGCATAAACGACTTTTCAGTAGTTTTTCAGGGACAACTTGATGAACCTGATCCAATATGGTCTTCCAATTTGATCAGGCAATATACTTCCATAAAATTGGTATTTCTTTCATGTGTGCTGACTATTACTATATTTGAAATTGATGCAGACAGTGGGTCAGCCTTTTATATCTGGAGTGAAACTTATTTCCCAGACGATTCATCAGTTAGCTGCAAAAATGAAGTTTATACTTTGATTGAGAGAAAATCGCTGCTTTCAGATCCACCAATACTAATGTTTAACGGACGAGAGCTTTTCGATCTAAGTCATAACAATGGAATATATTCGAAACGTAACATTCATTCCTTCTCCTCTTCAATTTTGGAAGCTAAATGGACAGATCTGACATTTCAAAATATTGTTGTATTACTAGAGTCAAGTGCAGTGGAAGTTTTGAAATTTCAAAAAAGCCCTGGCAAGAAATCATATTTTTCAAATATGATTTATGGAATTGATTGTCTTGAATTTTCGGAATACAGTGTTATTGTATCCCAAGAGACTAGTCACCCCACCCGATATTCTTTGAAAACGATCAACGTAACCACAATGAATGTTATCGATCAAATTTATATGGAAAAGGGTTGTGGGAGTCTTATCGACTTGGCGGTTTCCTCTAGCGGACTGACACAGCAAGTGGTTATATTACGGGACAATCCAGAATTCCTTATGGTTTTCAAAATGGTGCTGGGTAAATTATCAAGAGTAAATGTAAAATTCCCTGAATTGAAGAAAAAAAAAGATAAATTCCATAAGATACGAACTTTCAATGATTCTAAAAGGCAAGGTCATTACTATATCAGTGGTTCAAGCAACATGGTTTTGTCACTTGATGAAGAAAAAGGCTCGATGGTATGTCGATTTGATAGATCTACTGAGTGGAAATCACCATCCATAACCATCGATTCAAAACCCTTGTCTAAAGACTTAATGTGTGTTTGCGATCTCACAGACGGTCTTTTCTATCATCATAGGAATAATAATCCAACTATAGAAGTTAGGCCGGTAACAGTAAACAAAATGCTCTACGGCCATCATTATATTACAGCATTTGAGGCATTTGATATTGGCCACTCGAGATATGTCATATACGGCGATGCTTTGGGCAATATAGGAGTATTTACTGAAAGCCTCCAGGCATCCAAACCAAATTTACCTAAAGTAATTAACATTGGTGAATCCATAACTACCATCAAGAAACGCCTGGAGTTCTCTGTATTGATTGGAACTTCATGCGGAGGATTGTATTTGCTCAATTTCGAACATGAGGATAGTGAAGTTGAGCAGATGATTACCAGAACAAGTCAGGTGTTAAGTGACTATAGGATCAAGCCCAGGTTCGTACAGTGGAAGACTATAAACCAAACTCCAGAAGATCAGAAATACCCTGATAATACTAAAATACTTGATCTTACGATATTAGAGAGAGTTTTAACAATGTTTTACACTGATGCTAATGATAACGTATCTGCAAAAGTTTTCTCAAGTTTACAAGATAAGGGTATAACATTGGAGACCATACGAAAAGCCTTATCCCATAGAATATAGCCATTCTCTCACAGATATAGATCCTTGTATAAGAGTATAATAAGAATATAAGTAGTATTAAAGCTGCAAATAAGCAGTTTTTTGCGACTCTAGCTCATTAGCCTGTACACTACTAAGCCAAAAAATCAAAACATCAATGAAAAAAAAGACAAAAAACCAAAGAAGTTAAAGTAGAAGAAGGAAGGATTGGCCGTTCAGTTTGGTAAGGATTAAAGGAAGCTCGAAAAAGGATGGTTGATTTAAAATCTAAGTTTGACGACATTGAAATGTTGGAGATTCCCGATGAGGAAACCACCTCATCAGAGACAGAATCTATGTCTGAATCCCAAAATTCATCATCAGGATCAGAGAATAGAGATACTGCTAAACAACCACGTACATATATCGAATTGAAAGATTGGATACTGACGAGCAAACCTCTCGATTTTCAATTCAACTCGAATGAATATAGACAAAGTTTGACTGAGGATGATGATTTTTCAAAAGCTCATACCATGTACGTCAACTCATTATACAAGATCATTGAAGGGTTGAGCGATGTGAATGTGTCGAAAGTGCCATTGGAAGAAGAAAAAGATTATCCACCAATAGGAGTTATTAGTGACTCTCCTGATATAGGGCGTAATGCATTGAAAGAATACAGAAATCAAAAATTGAGTGAAGCATTCTTAAAATTGGTTGAATTTTTCCAAGAGTTCTTAAAGCATATAGCAGGATCAGTCGATTACGAAAAATATCAAAGATATCACTTGTTATTGAATATTCTTGATTGTATCTATGCTAATATTTTCTGTAAAGACGTTAGGTTTAGACCTGAGTTATTGTGCAAATGGGTTAATAGATACGATAGCAAACCAGACCAAGAATTAGTAGAGGAAATCATGATAAATTGCCCCAAACCTTATTTACATGCTCAGTTCTGGAATACGTATCTCGCTCAATTGATCACCAGAGGTTGTTTTAATGAAGCAACGGATGTGCTTAAGAATTCCAAATTCGAAGAATTAGAGGAAACTGAACCAAGTCTTTACTCAATAATTCAAGACTTTCAGACCCTCATAGGAAACTACCAATCACTTTCATTAAAAGGTCAATTCAGAGAATGGATCTTAAAAGCATCTGAACTTAGAGATTCTTATAGTAATTTCAAAGCAGACATTAAAGGTTCAGAGAATGTCTTAATTGCGGACCAAATATACGAATTAGTTTGTGGTATTACCGGTCTCACCAAAACCCTCTCTGCATTAACATCTACTTGGTATGAGTTATTTCTTGCATTATCCTTATATCATACTCCGGATGATGAGCTGGTCACAATTGAAAATTATAATATTGCTATCAGGGAGAAGCCAGCGGGTCTCGTTGACGATTTTGAAGATGATGAAGAAATATTGGTTGAGCATGCATTTATAAACATCTTGGAAGCCAATCTTTTGAAAGTCTTAGAAACTATTGCGATATTTGACCAAGCTACTGCCGCATACGTTTCAAGGTTATTTGAGTTGAAAGGTGTTTTAACTAGCTACTATCAAGGATTGTTTCATACTCATACTGCCAACGAGCTTCTCAGCAAGAGAACGGTCTCTGAATATCTTTTAACAAAAAATGCTTATGAGAACTTGAATTTCCATCCATTGGTGCCAGCTGGTTTAGGAATATTAATGAACCCCGATATTTCACTGTCTGTTGAATCAGCTAAAAATAACCGAAAAGTGATTAGTGATTTTCTTCCAAATTTTGATTTTAAGACAAACGATGACTTAGAATGGGGGTTAACTATTTGTGCAAAGTTAAACTTGGTATCGACTGCTAAAAAACTATACTTAAAATATGGTAAGAAATCGCTAAAAGATGGTCATATTTATGAAGCATTGAATATGTTTGTTCAATGTTATGACCCGGATAGTGGATCTGAAGAATCAAGTGAGGGAATGACCCAAGTTCATGACCTTGTTTGGAATAGTTTATTCCAAGATAGTTTAATTAATAATAGACCAGTTAAAGATGAATTGATTAATAATATAGTTGAACATAAAGTTGATGAAAAGTTTGAGATTCACCCGGTCAATAGACAATGTCTTTCGCCTTATGCTGTTCTTATTGAATTTTTCAAATCATTAGAAAAAATTGACGAATCAACTTCGCCAATGAAAGTTTTATCTAAATTGGTTCATTTAATCAGATTTAATCATTTACCAAAGAAATTCATACCATTATTATTAGCACAAATTTTGCCATTTTTCCATAATAAGAAGATTGGTAAGTTCCAATTACCTGATTTAATTATTATTACTGAATTAATAGATAATTACGAAAGCCAAGCCACTGTCGATGAATTGATCCAAGGTGATGAAGTATATAAGTATTCAATTCAAAACTACGAGAAACAAACATCAAGTTATGATTGGAGAATTTTATTAAAAGAGTCCCATGTTGAAATACCTACTGATTCAAAATCATTAACTAGAAGTTTGAGAAATGAACTTGTGGCCAAGATTGGGAAAGTATTTATTGGCAAATAAAAACGGTGATGAATGTTTGTATACTACAGTTAATATAAGTAACACCTTAATAGTAATGTAAGAAAGATATGAAATGTTCTATTTATTTTAATGACTAGACGAACAGAATTAGATTTATAAAGAAACAAAATACAATAAGCTTCCAATAGCCATGTAAATGAAAAATAAAAATGTTTAAAAAAGGAATCAACTTAGCCAAGAATAGAATACAATTAATCTATTCATCCTTGTTGGAAAATGATCCTAATTTATATATTTGTAAAATATTTTTAGATCTTCAGAATAAGATTTGACATCTTATACAAAATGAAAGTAAAGGGGATGATAAAAAGATAGAATAGAAGTGAAGGTTAAAGATTTTGAGATAAGTAAATTTTCTAATCCAGAAGCTTTTTGGTAAACTTATCAAAAAGAAACTTAACAAGAGACATCTTGTTTAGCTTTAGAGTTTAATAATAAAGCAACAATCAAACCATATAAACCTAAAACTTCAGCGAAAATCAAAATCAAAATCATACCAACGAATAATCTTGGTTGTTGAGCAGTACCTCTAACACCAGCATCACCAACAATACCAATGGCAAAACCAGCAGCCAAACCAGATAACCCGACAGACAAACCGGCACCTAATTGGATGAACCCAGTATATAAGGCTTGTTTTTGAGCTAATGAATCAGAGATTAAAACAGAAACGACCAAACCATAAATGGCAATAATACCAGCCATAATAACTGGAACAATGTTTTTAACTAATAAATCTGGTCTTAAAACACAGGTAGCACAGATACCAACACCAGATTTAGCAGTACCATAAGAAGCACCAAAACAGGTGAAAATAATGGCAGCAGCACAACCAATAGAACCAAAGAATGGAGCATAAACTGGACTATATGATTAACTTCCGTTAGTAAAAAGCTTTTTTTCTGAAATTGACTTAATATGAGTTGCTCAGATGTCAAGGCATGATGCATCATTCAATTGATACATCAAACAGAATCAATTCCTCAAGAAAGGCCCAGATAGACTTCCCCTACACTTTGAAAGCCGTATCTGCCAATCACGACCCGCCAAATCTGCTCTTGCAGTACAGCCGCCGTTTCATCACCACCCTTTTTTTTTTCCGTCTTTATTCTGATCACCAGGACCACAACCCGGTTCAAACAACTTCCTAGATCAATTAACCAGTGCAAATACATACCATAAATCAGACATCTTGTGATTAATTATATGAGATTGGGTTAGATTGATGAATTGATAAGATTAAAAAGGAGCCTTTCTTTTCGACGCTAATTAATTTTACTGAGAAGGTGTTGTTTTTTCGTTCAATCGGAGAATTCCCTATTAAATGTTAGTGCTACGATGTACGCCGAGCTCACGTACTTAAGGCCACCGCGCATGCGTAAACGCCAGCACTAACAACGCACGTGACCAAAGTTGAAGAAAAAAAAATCATCTCATCGCTGGGAAATTTTTCAATTGAAGATTGCAAACTAGTACAACCTTCTTTTTGATATTGTTCATCAATACGTTTACTGGCGAGCTATACACTGCAAGGAGCCTCTTTAGAATACGATACAATGTCTGCCCCAAACCCAAAAGCCTTCCCATTAGCCGATTCTGGTTTAACTCAACAAATTTTGGATGTTGTTCAACAATCCCAAAATTTAAGACAATTGAAAAAAGGTGCTAATGAAGCCACCAAAACTTTGAACAGAGGTATTTCTGAATTCATCATCATGGCTGCTGATGCCGAACCAATTGAAATCTTACTTCACTTACCTTTATTGTGTGAAGATAAAAACGTTCCATACGTTTTCGTTCCATCTAAAACCGCTTTAGGTAGAGCCTGTGGTGTTTCTAGACCAGTTATTGCTGCTTCTGTCACCTCTAACGATGCTTCTTCCATCAAGAACCAAATCTACGGTATCAAAGACAAGATTGAAACCTTATTGATTTAAATTTGGTTAACTTTTTATAGCATTAATATATAAGTTTTTTCAAATCAACATTGTAAATTCTATGACCATGCAACTTATGCCAATAGACTGAGCCAAGGGTAACCTACATGCAAATCACGCCAGATGCTGCACAGTAGATTCAGTTCAGTAGATTCAGCTGAGTGGATTCAGTTCAGTAGATTCAGCTGAGTGGATTCAGCTGAGTAGATTCAGTTGAGTAGACTCAGTTCAGTAGATTCAGTTCAGTAGACCGATGGCATCGGTGATATTTTGTGTGCGTCCATTTTTTTGAAAAAAGTTCAAGATGAGCTTAACTACTTATACATATCAAGCCGGGATACAAGTCTACACTTTTAATTCAATAGAAATGCTGGAATCCTTGGACACTTCTGGAGGAATCACTCGATATCTTCGATCAAAAGATACCCCATTAAGTGAGATCATCTTAACTGCAAACAAGTTATATTCTGGTGATTTAAATACTTATTTACCGAATAAGATTCACTTCTTATATGATCTTTTATGTGATAGACTTAATGATAACAGCAATAAAACATTCAAGGTTTGGAAAACAAAACCTCAAGTATGGACTCTTCTTGACAAAGTTTGGAATGCTTTAATCAAAGATGAAAATGTTTCAAAAAACATTGTTTCTAGAAAGCTTAAATTAGTTGATTCAGTCATAAATATGTTCAAGTTGATAAGTGAGTATTCCGAAGATACTGTTTCTCTTTTAAAAGCTTGCTTTACCGCTCTTGACACTTTTACGAAGGATACTTACATTGAAATTGATGAAAATCAATCGATTCTTTTATTAACTGCATACCTTAATATCTTAAATAGGCTCATTGAGTCTAAGATTATACCAAATGATTTAATAAACCAGCTCACCTCGTCCGTCAATGTATTATTCCAACTCCCCCGTGTCCAAGTCACTTATAAAGCAAATAAGAAGAATGTTTCAAAATTCATTAATGAATGTCTTCCTTTAGCTTTGAATTTTTTGAACTGTGTCTTCAATATTGAAAGTGTTGAACATTCGAAAAACCTCATTGAAAATATCATCAAACAAACCATTTTTGATGAAGAAATCCGTAATACTTTGACATCAAATATTGAATCTGCGGTATCATCTCGCTCAAAAGATTTTTCAGAGGATTCGATTGAACTTCTTTTCTCCATTTTAATAAAAGAAGTGTCTTCCAAAGATATGAAACTATGTGAAGATGTTTTCACCTCTATAGTAAAGTCAAAAAAATTCAATAAAATGTCCGAAAACTTGTTAAAAATCTTATCGAAAGTTAATAGGGCATTATCACATAGCTTTTTCGACTCTATCTACAAATCTGAAATAACTCTCCAACCAATCAATTGGAAATTGATATCATACATAATTGAATTGGATGCTGAACTTGCTTTAGAAAACTACAGTGAAATTTTTGAAAAAATAAAATCGAACAAAAATAAAGACTTGACCTTTTTAATTGGTGAAAACTTATCAGAGGCATTTTTAAAATCAAGAGAATTTAGTCAATTTTTCAAGAATGTTTGGCCAGAAGCTATTAAAACCAATCAAATATGGAAATCATCTCGTTACATCGACATAGTTTCGAAAAAAATCAATGATTTTTCTTCAAATCAATTAAAGACCATAGCTACCCTGTTTCTCGAAACAAATGATCAAATGTATGTGCCTTTGATCATTTCTATCATCAAAGGTCTATTATCATCATCGCAATCAAAAGTCGATCAACTCAGAGAAACTTTAATAGACAGTAAAATGCTCTTCCATGGTAAATCTTCTGAATTGTGGGAGGCAAGATATTACTTATTATGCTTATATGGGGACCTTGTTTTAAAACCCAAATCAAAAGAATTCGATGAGTTATTAAGCCAACCTTCTAAGTCTATATTCTTCTATTACAGTTTGCTAAGAGTAATTGAACTTCAAGGTGACGATAAGAACCAGAAGTCTTATAAGGATAAATTTGTCTCTTTTTTACAATCTTATAAGTCAGATGATTTCCCTACATTGTTCAACGTTATCTTGAAAAGATGGATGGTGATGTTCAATAATTTCTTCGATAATGACCAAATTGAGAGTATCTTAGACATACTATTGTCAAAGTTAGATTGGGAAAAAGTGTTACTTCCTTATTTCAAATTTGAAGCTGATGTTTTTTTCGAACAGCCTAACGTAACTAATGCTTTAATTTCTTATGGTCACAAGAAAATGAAATCTAATGATAAGCACATCAACAAGATTTTAGAACTTACCTCGATTATTCCAGTTCAATGCTTCGACAGAAAAATGAAAAAGGCATTAGTGGAAGTAATTACAGAACACTACCTCTCTTCTTCAAAAGAAGACATAAACCTTTCATCAAGACAAGCTATTCGAAATATACTTTCCATTCAATCCAGTACATCCTCTATTGAACTCAATTTTGAAAAACTAATTGAAATTTTCGCAACTTCTTCACCAGAATCTAAGGAAGTCACTACAGAGATTGTGAAGCTCATTTGGTTAAATCATTTGAATCAAATAAACTCATTCGATCATGAAAAATATTTATTTTCCTCGATAGATTTACTCTTGGTGAACTTTTCATCAAAGACTACTCCTAAAGTCATAACTCCAGAGCTTGAAGTGGCTCGTTGTATTCTTTCAAGCTCAAGTGAAGTCAAACACGAACGTTTCGAGAATTTATTGAGCCAATTGATTGGTAGGTTCACTGCGTCAATTGCTTCTATTTTGAAAAAGTCAACAAAGCTGGTGGATCAAAACTTAAACATGATTCATTGGTGTCTTTCTTCCCTTTATACCATTTTATCGTCCAAGGAAGAGGTATCTACCGAAATTCCAACTTTAATAAAAGAAATCGGAAATGGTTTGTCTTCTTCGAAGGATTCGCTGATAAAAGCCGGCTTATTCAAATTACTTTCAAAAATTTCTGTTCCATCCTTCAAAAGGAGTGTTTTCATTACTACTTTATATATCTCTCTATACAACGAATTGAAAGATGAAAGATTGATCAAACCATTATCTGAGTTTTACAGCAGAATCTCTCAGGACAATGAAGTCTTTGAAGAAGTTTTCAAGCAAGTATTACTAACTGCAAAAGTTGATATGGATTTAGAAAATAGTGGTGCTCTCACACAAATTTTGAGTATTTTAATAACTAAACTCTCGAAGAAGCATCAACAATCTCATTCGAACTTATTCATCTATACCTTATCCATCATTTCTAGCAACTTTGAGGTGATCTTAGGCACAGATATTAAGGCTGCAATGTTTTTCTTGAAGTCCATGAAAAATACCTTGAGTGATCTGATTTGGCTATTCAATCAATACGGAATAGAACTTGCATTATCCTGTATTAACAATGTTTCCTCGCTGATGAATACTGTTGATTCATCTGCAATCATTGATATGTATATATTACTCACTCAGGTTTTATCTCACATTTTGTTATTCCATAGATTCCGTCTTACCTCACGTCACCATATCCTTACTAGAGTCTTTACTAATTTATTGGAAGTGTTATCTTTGAAATATTATAAAGTTAACAGAAAAACTAATTTGTGCCTTTCGTTGCTGGCTGCATCAGCATTCTCCCGTGTTCTTGTTAATTTGAACGAGCCTTCATCAGTTGTGGGCTTGAAAGAAGCTGCAGAGAATTCTTTGAGTTCAGCTTCTGCTATAATCAAAAAGAATTTGAGACTGCATGTTCATATTATACTAGTCAATTACATTTACCTCCAGTTGAATTTCAATTTTGAAAGTAAGGTCAACATCGAGGTTTTAAATGGTATATATAGTGTTTTTGATGTCCTATCAAGAAAAGAATTACATATCGCAAATCTTTCTTTAGACACCGCTGGCAGATCTTACTACAGAACCTTATATGGTAACTATAAGGAGCATGGTAAGTGGAAAGATGAATGAGCTAATATTGCATTTATAAATAATACATATTTTTTTAATAAAATTGATCTAGTCTATAAATATCGAGTTTCGTCGTTATGTATCAACTTACCCCAAAATCGTCTGAATGAATCGCTAAAGTAGAGCATTGATTGCCAAACTTTAGCATCGAAATGTTCTTCAGAAGTTGTTCTGTCAGCTGAATGAAGGATTGCACGTAGAGTGTACTCATATCTAAGAATATCTTTTCTAGTAATGGAACCGACAAGAAGACCCGCATCTTCCACTAGGATATGCCTTGGTCCCAATTTGATGAAAATATCAAGGACATATTCCAATTTTGTATCCAAATGAATAGTCAATGGAGATTTATTCACTAGAGATGACATATTCATAATATCACTCGAGTATTCATTGGAGTTAAATACACAAGGCGTATCTTCATTAAGACCTTCATTATTTGCTAGAACATACTCCAAATCTGATCTTACAACGTAGCCCACAATTTTAGGCTGGTCGTTGGATAAAATGACGGGATAACCTCTGTAACCTGTTTTTTCGAGTATCGCTTTGATCTGGGACAATAACACAGGTTCATTTTGTCCTGACGGGATAGCCACTGTGACACTTGACATTGCACTAGCAACTGTAGTCCCAAAAATAAACTCTTCCTTGGAATCAATGAGAGGTAAACCATTGAATTTGATCATTTGATCAGCAATTCCTCCTTCACCCCATTTATCATTGATAGATTTTGTAATAGCCACCACAATCATTGTTGGGATTATATAACGTAAGGCACCTGTTAACTCAAACATGATAATAACAACAGTTACTGTTAAATGGGTGATACCACTTAAAGCAGCGGCGGCGCCCAAGAAAGCATAAGTACCCTGGATAATACATCTACCATCAGTTGGACAAGTGAGGAAAATAGATGAATCTTTATTTTGCTCGTAGATCTTATCAGCAATCATCCCAAGAGCTCTACCAAATGTTGCTCCTGCTGCCATCGAAGGAACAAAGATACCAGCGGGAACTTTGCACCCATATGTAATTATTGTAAAGAACATTCTTAAGACTGTGGCTAATAATAAAGATGTAAAGAGTTTTATTTTGTTTGAATGATCATCACAAAGCTCATGCTTGAAATTAGCTTCACATTCATGAAATAGTATTTCCATTGACTCAGTCATATCCAATCTTAAATATTCATTAAAATAACTTATTGTAGCAGTTAATAGCGTTAACAATAAAACTTCACGAACTGCAAAATTAGTGAAATATTTCTTCCTAAAGGCAACCACTCTTTTGTTAAATTTTGAAACCAAGATTCCGTATACACCACCGAATACCCCTAACACAATATAGAGAGGTATTTCAAAATAATGCCAATTGGTATCGTAAGTCACCTCGAACATGACCAATTGACCAGTTCTGAAAGGATTTATAGTAGCTAAAGTAGTGACTGCTATTAAAGAACAAACATAAGATTTCCAAATTGTAGATAATTGGAAATTTGTCGAAATTTCTTCTATAGAAAATAGCACACCACCCATTGGGGAACCAAATGCAACAGCTACACCAGCAGCAGAAGTTGCAGTCAAGAATTCTCTAGCTTTAGATGCAGATTTTCTATAAGAGCTAAAAGTACGAGCAATTGAATTACCAACGCAAACTGCATAATGAACACTAGGACCTTCTTTCCCAAGACTTAATCCAGATGAGATAGCCAAGGGTAATCCAACACTTTTAATTAAGAGAGTTGACCAGCCCAAGAACCCTTTCATTACAAAACCGGAAACGATACATTTAATTTCTGATATACCTGAACCAGCTGCAAATGGAGCATATAACTTAACAAGAATAGCAGCCAAATATGCAAAAACCAATGAAATTAAGACATAAGCAATATAATTGAACAATCCAAAATTAGACCAATGCTGCCATTCAGGGCAATTTTCATCATCTTGGCCCCAACAACAAAATGTTTTATTCAAATAAAGATTATTTGAGCAATGACCAATCCGAATACTTGATAACCATGCAGTGATTATATTCAAACAACTGGCAATAAGACCAATCAGTATACCCATTAATGCAAGAACCAACCAAGTTTGGGTAGATGATATTAGTTTTACTTTCAAAGACGTGGCTTTACCTCGAATAGTCTTTTGTTTCAAAAGCCTTTGTCGATGAACATCAAGTTCATCTTCAAACCAGTCAATGGTGGTAAAATCATTGAATCTTTTCACTTCACTAACCTCATCTTGATCTATCCAAGAACCAGTACTTCTACTTCGTAAGTTACGACTCGGAAGCGTGAACTGATCTTCGTATTCCTGTTCAGGAGTCATGTTCGATTTGGTTGATTAAAATGGAAACGATATTTGATTTAAACTTAATGCACAAGAGCTAACCCAAAGCACTTAGGCTATTATATGAAAATGATGCTTAACAGCTTCCAGGTTCAATACTTTGAAAAGAAGAATTGAGAATCAAGGGCGGAGATCCAGTGATATATTTAGATGAGATTGTATCGGGGACAACATTGTTGTCTCGTAGTCTTTTTATCTGATTTTTCTCTGCGTGGAACAGTCGAATTTTTTTACTGCAATTTTTAGAATTAAGTGATTAATATATTAGTTAGAGATTAGTTATTAAATATTAAGTAAAAGCATTATATAGTCTAGTCGAGAGCAAAACGAAGTATGTTATGCTTCAATTCAGTGATCAAAGAATCAAGGGGTTTGGACTGTGGCCCAAGATCGAAATAACTTAAAACAAAGTTCATTCCCCCAAGAGCAGTTGAAATAGAGCTCAACATGAATTCTGCAGCAGATGGGGAAAGGTCCTGAGCAAAGACCATATTGGTGATTGTCCAATTATTAGCAAGTTTGGGGAAACGAATTAGACCCAAGTTTGAAAATTTAGTATGATCAACTTTGGGTTTACCCAAAGTTTTCGTGAAGAAATCAGTATTATCATCTAATTCACTATATACCTCTTTAAAAGCCTTTTGGTTGTTGAGAAGTCTTCTATTGGAAAGCAAGCTTTTCAAGTTTGTATTGAACGATTTGGTCAATTCCCAGGAAAAATCATTGATTGGAGGTAAATTTTGGCCAACTCCAACATGAGCGAAAGTTCCTAATATTTTATATTCGGGGTCAGTTAAAATGGATTGGTATTCAGGCGAGGTGAATTTGGGATCCATAAATCTTCTCAAGTTGATAGCGGTCTTATTCACAGTGTGGTGGTTATCACCAACCACTGACTGTAAAGTCATATAGAATATCACGGCAATGTAAGCAGACAAAGTAACCGATTCCTTCTTACATCTGGCCAATAAAAGTTTCAATTGATCTGGACTGATATTGATCAATTTAAAGCTTATTGAGAAATCGGAGGTACTAGGAGATATTCCTGGCCATCTATCGGGGAACTCTTTGGGAATCACCTTTTCAAAGAAGTCTTCTTTGCCGAAAGAATAGTCAAGCTCAATATCCTCCATGAAATCATCGATTGGAGGGGGTAATGAATTCTTGATGAACTCTTTATCCTTTGAATAATCGAATATTATCGAGTCCACCCCGATAACCAGAGGTAAAACACCAAATTGTTCTTCGAATGAGTCAGAATCTTGAAGATCATCAATATGAGCTAAATTCTTCAAAAAGACTTCATGGAAGTAGTTTCCAGCAACACCATCAGCAATTGTATGTTCAAAGAGCGCACATACGCTATAATCTCCCAAGACTATCAATTTGAACAAGGGTTTTTCCACGTATAGTGGGAAAACGTATTCATCATTAGCATATTTCATGAAATTCTCTGTTAATAAACCTTTTTCAAACCCGAAAGATTCACCTTTAAACTCAACCAAATCACCTAACTTGGCATTGGCAATCGGTCTATAGACCGAGTAACCGGCATCTTGATCTTTGAAAATATTACAGATGAGAATATGATATTCAAGTATTGTTTTCCTCAATGCCATATAAAGCAACTTCAATTCGGTCAAATTTTTAGAATAAGTTGCAGTCACTTGGAAGTTCCTATAGAAGCCACTAGCGGTTCTTGACCGGAAGAAATTCTCAGAGACACCAAGCCGACGCTCAATTACTGTGTTCTGGGTCATGTATGTAAAGAAGCTACTAAACGGTATTGAACATTACAGATGTAGATTTATATATATGTATATATACAACGGAATTCAATGAGTCAACAGATTAGATACGCATAAAGAAGAAACAAAAAAAAAAAAAAAGACAGATAGGGGCAAAAAGAACTACTCCACGAAACAATATTGAAAGGTGACTACCAAAATGCCATTTATTGTACCATTCTCCGTCAAGGCAGCCTTGACTACGGGGGCCATCATAGGGGGAACTGTTGCTGTTATTAACAATCGAGAGAAGTTGTATGAGGTTGCAGCAGAATTTTTGGAGAAAGGAGCAGAATTTTGTAGAGAGAGATCCAAGACTCAGCCAATCGAGACTCCAGCTTATGCTCTGGAGTACCAGGATGGAGAGTATTCGAACTTTGATGAGGAGGGAAATTTCATTGACGGGGTTGATGAAGGGAGTGAAACTGACGAGATGACGACTCCGGATACGACTGACATTGATAGTGATTTTGATTTACTGAGAATCACTACTAGGGACTACATGTCAGAAGATATTGATGTGGTTAGTTTAGATTAGTTAAAGGTTTTTCATTTAGGGTTTCATTGGTTTATTTCATTTCTTTTCAAGGTTTTAGTTATTCTACGTATTTGAGTATCATTAAATTAAACATTCATTTAAAGTATCCCTGTAGGAGAAGTAATGTAGAAATGAAGTGGATTATCTATTTAAACAGCGTAAGAATTAGCTAATTACAGCAAGAACAACAATCAAAACAACTATGCATAAAGCAACCAATAGTATACAACTCCATTTCCCTTTCGATCTCTGATAGTCGTCTGCTTTACGTAACTCATTAGAGGCTTGTTTAACATTACCGTTCATTTGGAAAATATTATCCTCCACAGTATCTAATTGTTCACCCTGCTGGTGAACCAATTCTCCTAAATCTTTAAAGATAGAATTCACCTCCATGATCCCTTGACTGACCTGTTCGATTTCTCGATTTCGTTCTTCTGTAAGTAGCACATGGTACTGTAGTTCTGTTTGATTGATTTGATCTTGCTCCTGTTCCTGTTCTTGAATTTGGATTTGCTGCTGCTGCTGTTGTTGCGTATCGTCCTGTATTAGTGGAGTATTCTCATTGATAGCCACATCTGCTTCAGTTTTAATGGGGAAAGCCAATTTCTTCTCGTTATACTGTCTTATTGAATTCAGAAATCGTTTGTGCAAGTCATTAAATTCATTAACCAATCTTTCCTTAATAACAACTTGTCGATTGGTGATATTTAATTCTGAGACTTCATCGTACGCCTCATCATGACTTTCATCACTGGTTTTCCTCGACTTCTTAGTCAGCTTTTTGTTCACCAAATGAGATAAATTTTGAATCAACGTTTGAATAGCTCTGCCTAAATCAGTGATTTTTTTATTCAATTCGTCTAAATTATCTCTGAGATGTGAACTGTCCCGCCTAGTAGCAACCAATTTCCGTTGACCATCGAATTGAGATATTAAATTCCCGAATAGTTGTAATTGTATCGACGTATTATTGATAATGTTATCTAATTCATTTTGAGCATTAGTCTGACTTTGTGAACTGGAGTTATCTTTTGCAGCATTTTTACCAGCCCCATCCCCATTTCTTTTATTAAGAGGCTTCTGCGACTCTAAATCATAGTTAGCAAACGACATACAGCGCCAATATGTATTAAATTACCTCGAGTTTGAGTTCTTTGAAGTTCGGCATTCCTTTAGTTTTTATACGCAAGGCAAAAACCCAAACATCAGTCAAAAAAACAAAAAAAAAACTGACGCAAAATTTGCTGGCTGATTTTGCTGCCAATTGAAACCTTCAAAGACATATCAATACGAGACGTCTACTCATAGTCAAGGGACTAGCCATTGCTGCTAAAGGACCTTTTGGTTGGGCTTGTTGTAAGTAACGTTTGTTTGTGTGGGATTGTGCGCTGCGGTGTTAGTATGGTCGCAGCCTGGAACCAATCCAACCGGCTTAGTGATAGCTGGCATGGTTTGCAGCTAAAGCGTTGGGTTAAAGGTGATGGACTGGGATCACCGAGGTGTCTGACACTATCTTGACAAGTCAAAGCTGATGTCCCACTATTACTTTATAATTTTTCATTTTTCAGTCATTCAATGATATCCATACAATCGAGTGCCATAGTGTTCTGCCAACACAACCACCACAACCACAACTACCAGTACAAACAGTACAAGCACCGGTAGAACTGCAATCTACCACCTATCTCCTTGTAGTGATGACACCCAAGTCTTTGTGTTGTGCGTGTTCGTGTTTCTGAATAGCTCAAGACACGCGATTGTTATGTATTTTTTTTTTTAACGATTTTCCTAATGAGACGCGTTGGTGTAATATCCAGAAGCTCACGGGTTGATTCTTTTTCTGAATTTCCATATTATCCTTCTTCCTTGTATGATCATCGACTTTCCCGCTTCAAGAGTAGCATCAGCATGTCAAGGGTAAATAAGCGTGATAAGTTGAAACAACTTCGTGAAGCTAGAAAAGCTGGTACTAGTTTACTTCACTATAACGAAGTAGATGAGGATGATAATGAAATCTACGATGAACTCGATGAAAGCCAATATAGACAACACAAGCGAGACCAGCTAATGAACGATGACTTCATTGTTGATGACGACGGTGAAGGGTATGTTGATAATGGTGCTGATGAATGGGATGACAGTACGAGGCCGAATTATTATTCTGATGAAGAAGAATCATCATCCAAGAAGAAGAAACATTCGAAAGATCAAAAACCAGTTAAGAAGACTGCTCAAATCAATAACTTTTTCCAACCAATGAATAGAATGTCTAGTGTCCCCAATCCTCAAAATGCTAAAAAAATTGATGTCAACCTTGATGATATTCTTGACGACTTCGATGCAAACAAACCCAGGGCCAAAAAACAGAAAACCAACAATCCCTTTGCTACCAGCTTCAAGAAATCAACCACTAAGAAACCATCCAAGGCACTTGATCCGTTCTCCACATCTAGAAAATCAAAAACTAAGAAAAATGAAGATATCTTCGAAGAAATCGATTCTTCGATGGATATCGATAACGTGGATCAACAACCGTCTTCTCCGATCAAGGCCGAAGTCAAATCGGAAGCCGTAGAAGAAAAGGAAAATATCCAAGAGGCTGCGCCTAAAAGCGAAGCGGATTCGGATTCTGAAGATGAAGTTGTGCTTAGAAGACCAAGGGCTTCTGCATCAATCAAACACGATAACCAAAGTGTCACTTCATCCAAAGCGGCTTCATTCAAAAAAATACCAAAACCAGAGCTTAGACAACCATTGTCGTCTTCTCCTGCCAGATCATTTGCACCTGCTGATAATTATACTGAAAAATTAGATGAATCAAGAATAGTCGATAATGGATCCGAATCAGAAAACCCCAACTCCTTTAAAATGTTCTGGCTCGATTACTGTGAAGTCGATGGCTCTTTACTTCTTTTTGGTAAAGTCTTGACACGTGAAGGTAAATGTGTTTCTGGTGTTGTTCAAGTTAATGGCTTATATAGAGAATTATTTTTCTTACCTAGAAAGTATAGAATGACTGAAGCTGGTGAAGATCTTGAAGATAAAATTACTCCAATGGATATACACCAAGAAGTCACCCCATTGCTTTTGCAACAATATGGTTTAGAGAAACTTAGAGCTAAACCAGAAAAAATGAAATATGCTTTTGAGCTTCCAGGTATTCCTAAAGAGACTGAATATTTGAAAGTTTTAATGCCCTATAATACTCCCCGTAATAAAAATCTTATTATGCCAGCTGACTTAAAAGGTGAAACGTTTAATCATATATTTGGTACCAATGCTAACTTATTCGAATCATTTGTTCTTCAAAGAAATATAATGGGTCCCTGCTGGTTAGAGATTCTGTCTCCTGATTTCGATGGTCTTAGAAATGCAACTCATTGTCAGGTTGAGGTTGCTGTTGACTCTCCAAGTCTTATAAAGCCAATCACCAATGTTAACATTCCAGCTCCACATTTAACGGTCACTTCCATTTCTGTCCAAACTGTCATGGATGCAAAAAACAGTAAACAGGAAGTTGCTGCTATTTCGCTTGCCACTTACCGTAACATTCCTCAAGATACCCCAATTGATGAAAATACTGAACCTACTGAATCTCTCACATTGGCTAGACCAGTTGGTGGAGCTACCTACTTCCCACCAGGTTTGCAACAATTGGGTCAAAAACAAGGTATGAATTTGAAAACTTTGCCAAATGAGAAAGTATTATTGAATGGTTTAAATGCTTTTATCAAGTCTACGGATCCTGATGTTTTCATTGGTCATAGATTGGAAAATATATCATTAGATGTTTTGGTCCATAGAATGTACGACCTTAAAGTTCCAACATGGTCATCATTGGGTCGTCGTAACAGAAAGACCTGGCCTGATAGATTTGGCCGTTCAAGTGGTGGATTTAATAACAGTTTACAAATTCGTGAAATTTTCCAAGGTAGATTATTATGTGATATTGCTAATGAAATGGGTCAATCATTAACTCCTAAATGTCAATCTTGGGATTTACCTGAAATGTATGATGTCGTTTGCCACAAGAAACATACTGCTTTAGAAATTAATTATCAAACACCAAGTTTTTCTGAAGATGCTTCTTTATTTCTCATGGCTTTGAATGAAAATGACTTTAATGCTAAAATCACTGCAGAAATATCATTTTCTACCCAAATTCTTTCATTATCAAAACAATTGACCAACTTGGCCGGTAATGCTTGGTCACATACTTTGAGTGGTACAAGAGCTGGTCGTAACGAATTCATTTTGCTTCATGAATTCAAAAGAAACAATTATATTGTTCCCGATAAAGAGGATAGATATCATAAAAATTCTCAACAACAGCAAAACAAACTTGAATCAAGTGAAGATGATGCAACTACTGTAACTTCTAACAAGAAACCTAAGTTTCAAGGTGGTCTCGTTTTTGAGCCAGAAAAGGGTTTGCACAAAAATTATATTTTGGTTATGGATTTCAATTCTTTATATCCAAGTATTATTCAAGAATTCAATATTTGTTTTACTACTGTTGATCGAGATGATTTTAATGTTTCCCATGATGAAGATAAAGACTTACCAATCATTCCAGATAGGGACTCTTCTCAAGGTGTGTTACCCAGATTATTAAACACTTTAGTTACTCGTCGTCGTGAAGTTAAAAAATTATTAAAAGATCCAAAGAACTCTCCTGTTGAAAAAGCACAATTTGATATCAAACAGCAAGCTTTAAAGTTAACTGCAAATTCTATGTATGGTTGTTTGGGTTATGTGAATTCCAGGTTTTATGCCAAACCATTGGCTATGTTGGTTACAAATAAAGGTAGAGAGATCTTAATGGACACTAGACAATTAGCCGAGTCTATTGGTTTAAGAGTTGTTTATGGTGATACAGATTCTGTCATGATTGATACCGGTGTCGATAATTTGAAAGAAGCTTTGAAAATTGGTGAGGAGTTTAAAGTTCAAGTAAATGAACGTTATAGATTATTGGAAATTGATACTGATAATGTTTTCAAAAGATTATTATTACATGCAAAGAAAAAGTATGCTGCAATGAACGTTTCTATTGATAAAAAAACTGGACAAGAGCTTACGGCTTTAGAAGTTAAAGGTTTGGATATGAGACGTCGTGAGTATTGTCAGTTATCCAAAGATATTTCTACTTTTGTTTTACAAAAACTCTTATCTGACACTGATCCAGAGCAAGCTTTGGGGGAAGTTTATGATTATTTGGAAGAAACAACACAAAAGATTAAAAATAATGAAATACCAATTGATAGGTATAAAGTTAACACCAGATTATCCAAGGACCCAAGCAATTATCCAAATGGTAAGTCCATGCCACCGGTACAAGTTGCATTTAGATTGAGGTCTCAAGGGAAAGTGATTAAAGCTGGATCAGTTATTACTTTTGTCATTACTGCTGCCAATGATGAAAATGAGACTAAAGAATCTTCACCAGCCGACCGAGCAAGAGCTATTACTGAAGTGCTCGCAAAGAACTCGAATTATAAACCTGATGCCAACTATTACCTAGAAAAACAAATATTTGCACCCGTTGAAAGATTGCTCGAAAGAATTGAGGGTATTGACATGGTTAGAGTTGCTAAATGCTTGGGAATCGATACAAAGAAATATATATTAAGAGTTAAAAACAACGAGTCTGCCAATGGTGAAATTGTGCCTTTAGAATCAAATATCACCGATATAGAAAGATTCAGATTGTCTAGTTATCTAATCATGAATTGTAAATGTGGTCATAAGTTTAGATTCGGTGGTATACTTGCATCTAATGACTATAAAGTTACATTCAATGGTATTTCTTGTGGGAAATGCGATTATACATTCCCACAAATCAGAATTGCATCCCAATTAGAAAATGCTATCAGAACCCATTTAGCTTCTTACTACGCAGGGTGGTTGGTGTGTGATGACGGTGCCTGTGGTATCACTACCAGACAAATCTCGGTATACGGTAGACGTTGCATTGGTAGTTCAGGTACCAGTCACGGTTGCAAAGGTGTTATGAAATACAAATATACCGATAAAGCATTGTATAATCAATTATTATACTTCAACTCCATTTTCGACGTTGATAAAGCAAAAAAAAACGAATTGAAACCAATATATGATGTTTTTGATACGGTTGAAAACCAACCTAAGAAATTAGCATCTGGTCAAGTTGACGCTTTAGCTGAACAAAATAGAGAATTGTTCACTCAATGCCAGGACGTTATTCAAAAATACTTAGGTGATTGTGGTCGTCGTTATGTTGATATGTCTGGTCTTTTCGATTGGATGAGTAAGGCATAGCTTCAATCCTTTCAAGTTATTAGTATTTTGCACCTCTCGTTTCCTTTCAATTCTCTTCTTTGGTTGTATTTTGGTTCTTTTTTCAGTTTTGTATTACACTTCTCTTCCTTTTTGTACACTAGCTTATCTATCTAATTTATGAATTGTTCAACTAAACCTTATTGTAGTTCAATGGTTAATATATCAGTCGTTATAGACCTATTTGCAGTCTATTTTATATGGTAGTGCATAAACCAATATACCGATTTTTTTTTTTCTTTTAAAAAAAAACCGAACTACTCTCGGAAAGTCTAAAAACTTGAAAAAATGCTAAGAAGGTAAATAAATAGTAATAAAGCTATTTAGTGAATCTTCTCCATAAATCAAACAACAAATAGTTTTCGTTCGTTTAGACCCCAAGCCTTTTTCAGTGCATCACAATGAATTTCAATCCGCAAGGGGGTAATGGGAATATGAATGGAGATCAAGCTCCTTTCAATCCGCAACAAGCTGGACAGAGCCAGAACCAACAGGGAGCTGCTAGTTTTTTACCTCCACAATTTGCCAACTTGTCTCAACAGCAAATCCAGCATTTGATGAAGACCAACCCACAGTTTCAACAAATGATTAGAACATATGTTCAGAATCAGCGAATGTTACAACAACAACAATTGGCACAACAACAAATGCTACAACGAGGTCAAGTACCACCAGCTCAACAACAACCTGTCCCACCACAACAAGCGAATTTGTCTGGGATGAATACCAATTTGGGTATGGCTCAAAGAAACTTGAGCAATCCTCAACTCTCGCAACAACCACAACAAATGATGGGGTCACCTCAAGTGAATCCTAATGGTTTACCTGCTCAAAGACCATTTTCGAATTCAAGACCAACATCTTTCCGTCAGCAACCACAAGTACCACCATCCCAACAATTTCCAGGCCAACTTCCTCAGCAGCAAAGGCCACTGTTACAAGGAATGGCTACTGCTCAAGGTAGGCCGAACATGTCACCTCAGGGTAGCATACCGCCACAAGCTATGCCTATGGCTGGACCGGGGACTCCAAGAAACGCGGCCACCATGGCTGCTGCTGCTGCTCAGGTAAAGCAGCACCCTAATATGAGTAGAGCCGGTAGTGTTTCTGCTGTACCTGGCGGGGTTCCAGTAACACCTTCTACAACAGCGCAAGGGTTCTATGGCTCTACGTCTAACATTACACCAGGAACAATTCCAATGGGGTCTGGTCCTATGGGAGTTACCGGTGCTACTCCTGTCAATGCCCCTGGTATTGCTGCTAATGTAGTTCCTGGGGTTCCACCTGTTGGGATTCCTGGTGCATCTGGAGTCGACGTGAGTGGGAATGGTATGTCCAAGCCAGAAATGATTGGAGTTCAATCACTGAATCCTAATGAGCCTCCACACTTCTCTCCACAAGTGCTCGGAGCACTTCTGTACCGTGAATTAACGGAATTGAATGAATGGTCTGAAAAGCTAAAGAAAGAAGGGAAAGAGGTACCACTTGACGTTAAAATATATGAAGAGTTAGTCAAAAGAGATAATACTTTTGTTTCCAAATATAATCAACAGTCTACAAAAAGCAAACAAGTTGTTGAAGGATTAGTTCGTGATATCAAATCCTATAACGATATCAAACAGTTAAGGATGAATGCCATAAACTTATCATCAAAGGGTGCATTCAATAACAGTATATGGGGAGAAGGTTACCAAGGGTATGGTAATGGAATCAGTAATACTGCTACTCAATTAATTATGCCAAAACATAATAAGGCAGTTTCCAGATTGCCAGATATAGGTATGACTGATCGAAAAATAAACAGTAATGTATTGAAAAAAATTGAAAGTGGTAAGACTAATCAATTGGTGCCAATTAGATTGGAGTTTGATCAAGAAAGAGATAAATTCAAATTAAGAGATACCTTTTTATGGGACTTAAGTGAAGACGTTTTGCCATTAGACTATTTTGTCAGACAATTAATTGAAGACTATAAATTTATTCCTGAACAACATTATTATACTATTTTAGGTTCCATCAATGAACAAATCAAAAGTTTCCGTAAAAAACCCGATAAGACAATGGGTGAGCTAAGGATTCCAATAAAAGTAGATGTCACCATAAACAACACTCAATTAGTTGATCAATTTGAATGGGATATATTGAATTCAGGGGAAAATGATGCTGAAGAATTTGCACTTATCATGTGTGATGAGATGAATTTACCGGGCGAATTCACCACTGCAATTGCCCATTCCATCAGAGAACAAAGTCAATTATTCCATAGGGCATTATTTTTAATCGGTTACAGTTTTGATGGCTCATTAATTCACGAAGATGAAATTAGATCAAGACTTCTTCCTTCGCTTAGATTGCTTAGTCAGGATCAACAGAGTGGTAAAGTTGTTGATGATTTTGTCTCGACTTTGCGAAATCCAAGTAATGTACCAGATTTCACCCCTTCTTTGGTCAAATTAACTCAATTAGAAGTAGAAAGATTAGAAAAAGATATTGAGAGGGATTCACGTCGTAAAAGAAGACATACCACTAATGATTATGATAATTTTAATTCTGCGGGTAGCGGACTATCAAACAACTCCAGTGGTGGAGGCAGAGGAACAACTAGTAGAAGAGCCGCATTACATACTGGTAGAGGAGTCAAGGTTTCATTGCCAGATTTATCTGACGTTCCAAAAACCTTCAGAACACCAGCCCCTTCGAGTATTTTACCGGGTGCTATCGATTTAGGGGTACCAGACATATATGGTTACACTGAGATTGCTGCTAACCGTACAACCGTACGTAATCCCAACTATAAACCACCTAATTTAAATAATGAAGGCGGTGATGATGCCACCGATGACGAAGAGTCAGGTAATGATAGAGTCAAGTACCTGTACGATGATGTTTTGGAAAGATTTATCGTTAAAATAAAATTACCCAGAGCATAAGTGTATATTAACATATAGATAAATTTAAATGTATTCAGTATTTATACTACTTTTTCATGTTTCATTTTTTTTTTTGCAGCATTCGGTAACTGATCGGTAGCTTTTTCACAGGAAGAACAAAGAAGCCCCCGCGTAGATGTCAAGCTATATATATACCTATACTTATATTCAATTTTCTACTTTCTAAAGCCAAATATCAAGCTAATAAAAGAACTATAATGAAATACGCTTTAGTCACGGGGGCATCATCGGGAATTGGATTCGAGGTATGTAAGAACCTTGCCAATCGCGGGTACAAAGTTTTGGGGTGTACTATTGCCAAAGAAGTTGAGAAAATGGCACCTTTGAAAGAACTAGGAGTGGTACCAATTGAATGTGATATCAGCTCAGTTAGTGATATCAAGAAAATGGCTCAGGTTGTTGAAGAAGAAACCGGTGGGCGCTTAGATATTTTATACAATAATGCCGGTATTCTGATTGCAGGAGCAGCCGTGGAGTTTGATGATCTGGAAGCCAAAAAATTATTCGACGTTAATGTCTTGGGACACATCTATGTCACGAAGTACATGATTAAGTACGTGATTCTGGCAAAAGGAACCATCATTTTCACCAGCTCTGTGGCTGCCAGAGTCCCACTTCTGTGGGTATCATTGTACTGTGCAACTAAAGCAGCCATTGATCAATATGCCTTGGGCCTTCATGGAGAAATGAAGCACTATGGCGTACGTGTCATCTCGGTGATCACTGGTGGTGTAGACACTGCTATTTGTGATAATAACGTCAATTATACCACTGATGGAGGACTATTTGATGTACCGGCTGCAAGAGAAAGTATGATATCCTCAGCAATGATGCTGAGACAACAGATTTCCATTTCGCCCAAGGAATATGCCAAGCAAGTCTTGGGCAAGGCTATTGGTGGTAGGGGTGGTTTCAACGTATATGCTGGAGGCAGAGCATACTTTTTACATTTGGTTAGTCGTTTTGTTCCCTTATGGTTGATGGAATGGGGTATATCTTTCCATTTCAAACAATTATCGGTCTGGGCCCAGCTACGTAAGAAGTTGAGAGATCAATCAGCTAAACGGCTGGCCTGAGTTGGTGTGTATCCGTTTATATCGTAATCTATATATCTCTCTATCTCTCTATCTCTCTATCTATCTATCTATCTATCTATCTATCTCTCTATCTATCTATCTATCAGTAGGTGTTTATTTGCAACCGTAAAGACCCGTGCACCGAAAGTCCTCCTATTCATAAAGAACAAGCATTGCCCTTTCTGTCTCGTGTGCAGGACTCTTTTTAAAACGAATATCTTTACATTAAGAGACCAAATAAAAACACACGATATCAAATAAATCTATTCATTAGCTTTTCATTCTTTCTATTGTGTACTTGATATTAATGGATTGTTAAAGAGCATAGATTTGTTCATCTTAGGTTATCATTTAGATATAAGGGGCTTTTTCCAGGTTTGTTTGCCGCTTTTTTTCAACCGTTTTTGCCTTTCTGAATATCTCGTATAGATTGCCGATATTTCTAATCATCTCCCCAGTCCCTTTCAGAGCCATCAGCAATCATGACTACAAGTCATTCACATCGGGAACTGTTAGAGCAGCAGGATAATGCTGAGGAAAACAATCATTTGTTAGAATCGTTCGATACTCCGGAACCAGAGGATGGTAATCAAGAGTTCAAATTAAAATATTCCCATTCCCAACATAGTTTGAATGAAGTATATAATGGCAAGAAGTTTCTGTCTGATCAAAGCGATGATGACCGCTTGCAGAGCACCAGTAGTATTCAGCAACATGAAACAACGCCCAGAGAACAAGATAATGAAGAAGAAAATACCCAACAGCAAGATGGATTAAATGGTGCTTTACAAGAAGGAAATTCATCATCCCATCCGGATTCTAACGGTTCACCAGATCAAGTTGATTTGGAACTGCAGCAACCCCGTCGTCTTACCACGTCACAACGAATCAAGAATGTCATTCATCATTTGGTTCCCATCAAACAAACTTATGAAAGAATCAATAACGGGATTACTACCGGGAGAATGCAATCAAATACTCCAGGTCGATTTATTGGCCAGGGTACTGATGGAGTATTCCGAAACTTGATGGCAAAACCAGATACCGAAAGTAACCGGATCGATCAAGAAAATAATCCTCCTTCATACGAAGAAGCAGCCGCTGATGCAAGTCCGGAGTACTGGGAGTCAACGGTTATCTCCCCTATGTATGAAGATGAAGTGTTTGTTGAAGGTTTACCGGTTGGAAATATTGCAAATTTTGTATGGAATGGTTTAGTAACTGTTGCTTTCCAATTTGTTGGTTTCATTCTTTGTTATTTGTTACATACCTCTCATGCTGCAAAACAAGGCTCAAGAGTTGGTTTGGGTATAACTTTCATGGTTTACGGGTATGGAATGGTTCCTTCTAATTTTGGTAATCCAAACAGAGTACCCGATCGGTATGAACCTTCGGATCCTAATCTGTTTGATATCAATAAATCTCTGTCCATAAGCACTGGTGGCAAACTTGATACTTATAAAGTTGGATTATTGAAGGGAGTTACTTCGGTCGATGCTTCTCAACAAAATGACCCAAGCGTATTCGATGCTCCTTATTTTGCTTATGGATTGATCGCTTTTGGTCTATTCATTATCATAAAAGCTATTATGGATTATTACCGTGTTAAACAAATGGAAAGGGTTATATTATCACCTCCTACAACGACTACAACTACAACTACGGCAAATTCTTCTTAATAACTCATAAAAGATCTCATATACTTCTTCATTCAGTTTTTGTTTTTCTATTCTATTTTATTCTTTGTTTTTCTACTGGACTTAATAATTAATCGGCATTTTTGTATACTACTCTAAATATATTTTTATACGGTATAACTATTAATTTAAATAAGTGAAACTTTGTAGATTAGGCTGTGAAATTTTTGATCTCTCGCACTAACTTCACTGATCGTCCACAGATTATTTATTACGTTTACAATTTTGAAAATTTACGAACAACAGACCCTTTTCACTTGAAGAGATAGTTTTTACTACAATTGAAGATGAAATTCCATTCAATTGTTTCGTTTGCAGTCTCTGCACTTTTTGCAACCTCTGCTGTTTTAGCCGAAGATGTTCAACAGGAACAAGCAAATGCCGCTTCAAGACAAGAACCTGAAAACTCGGAATCAATTAAATTTTTAATTGATTACGATATTAAAGAGTATCCAGAAGTCTCTAACACCAATGTTGCTGAGTTGAAGAATGGTGAAGTGATTACCTTACAATATAACGCAGTCAATAATGAAGAAGAAGACATCACCGTTGTTGGTGTTGGTGGTACATTCCGTAACCCTGCAAACAACAAGATTGTTACTAATTTGACTGCTGCCACCATTGGCCCAATTGTTATCAAATCAGGTGAAAGTGTTGCCTTTGACCAAAAAGTGAATTTGGAATTGGTTCCTGATAATTACATGTTAACCCCTCAGGTATTCATTGCCTATAAAGAAGAATTAAAATTAATTCAAACCAGAGGCCAATTAGCAAGTGTTAATGATGTACCAATTTCATTTTTCAACCCCCAATTATTATTTTTGGAATTAATCATTGGGTTGACCTTGGCTGGTTTTGGTTATTTTGCTTGGCTGGTTTGGGGTCAAGTCTACTTTCAAGGAACTTCTCCAATTAGATCGAAGAAGATATCTGCTCCAATTGCGGTATCAACTGGATCAAAGACCGTTAATGAAGACTGGCTTCCCCCAAATCATTTGCAAAATAAGAAAAAGAAGACCAGAAAAGCTTATTAAATTAGTTATAATATAAATAATTTGTCTCTTTTTTTTTGAAAAAAATTACGTCTATTAAAATATTATCTATATGAATGACTTAATGTAGGATCAACCTAACAAAACCATCATTTTTTCATAAATGGTGAAAACTATACCACCACTTAAGACCAATCTACCCAATCTTGGGGTTGCACCTTTCCAGAATACCAACAAACCTTCGTCTTTAAAAATCTTTACAAAACAGTTGAAAGTTGAAGAGTATATTTTATCCGCACCCAAAGCTTGCATTCTAGTTTTAACTGTATCAATTGGCATGGTGGCATAAACTGTCACAGTACCGGCAAAAGCACCAACTGCAAAAGTGGCAGCACTACTTAAAGGTTCATTCGGTTTGGTCCCCGAAGCCTGCTGTATCATAGTTTTGATGGCATTATAAGAACCCAATCTTACTGCTTGATTAGCAGCCTGTCTCATTGAAACTGGTAATACACCAGCGTAAATACCTTTAAATCCCAAGTCTTTAACTAATCTAAAAGATCCCAGAATCAATCCATTTTGGTATTTTGGTTTTGGAGTTTGTTTATCATCAATCAATGCAGTTTTAATTGCTTCGAATGGAGTGACTGCAACAACACTTTCTAATAAACCAGCACCCAAACCAGCAAGGACCCCTCTTGGTCCAGATAATTTACCATTTTTATCAGCAAGTAAACCTTTGATGGAATCAAATCCAAGGAATCTAACTGAAGCCTTGACTGTATTACCCACAACAAAAGCTGGACACCCTATATAAAGAGAAGAAACCCCTTGAGTTTTAGCCACGTTATAGATAAGTACTAATGGGTTACGGGAAGCTTTAGAAGCACGATCGGCCAATTGTAATCTGGTCTTAGCAAATTCGAATGGATAAGTGATCACCCCTTCAACGGCACCGGCCGTCCCACCAGCTATGAAAGATTTGAAAGGATCAGCCTATTTGCGAGTTAGTATTTAATGAAAATTCATCTTTTTGCACTCAAATGAGAGTGCCGCAAGTTCTCTCCGCAAAAAAAAAAAAAAGTGAGTCATTCAATGATTTAAAAGAAAAATGGATATAGAAAAGATAAGTGGATAGATGTCAATGGAGAGCCAAGGGTCGAATGGGAAACGTACTTTTTTGTCGCTTTTGCTCATGATGTCAATGTAAAATAGAAAACCACTAGGAAGAAACCTGGAGAAAGAAGTAGTTGATCAAAAAATTTTCACTCGAAATTTTTCAAAAGTATTTTTTTTTCTGACAGAAACTCCGTAATCTGCAAATTGTCCGATAACGGGACTTACAAACAAGTAATGCAAATATATATTGTACAGTAGAAAAGTAATTATACATCTTCGAATTCGTCGAAGTCGTCCTCTTCCTCGTCGTCATCGTCGTCATCCGCTTCACGTTCAGCCAAATCCGCATAGTAAGCTGCCAAAACATCTTGAGCGGCTTGATCTTTTGAATCCAGAGTTGGAGGGTTTGCTGGGGCGGATTGGACTTGATCGGATGGTTCGATTTGGGGAGTAGAAGATTCTTCTTTAATATCGGTTGATTCTTCTTTAATTGTAGGGGTTGTTTCTTTAGAAGATTCTTCGCTATCTAATTTACCTAACATTTTACCAACGGTACTTGCCGAGTGCCAGGAAGGTAAAGCGTTCTGTTCTAATTTTTGTCTTCTTTGTTCTTTTTCTAATTGTTCACGTTCGTAATTTTCATCGTTAGCAGTAATTGAAACGTTAAGAGTAGCTTGAGACTTAGAAGCAGCATTTTGTAAAGAGGAAGACATATTGGATCTTGATTTATTGCTAATACGATTTGATATGGTATAGGAAGCAGAAGAAGAAGTTCTTGCTGGAATAGCAATGGTTAAAGCCAGTTCGAAATTATTATCTTCGATATAAGAGTCGTCAATTTTTTTCAAATAAGAGATGATTGGATCAACTTGTAACATTAATTTTTCTAATCTAGCTTGTCTAATTGAAGCTTGTTGATATGAATCATCTTCAATTAAGATGCCATTACAGTTATCACAAACAAAATTTAATTTATCATCACTTAATAAAGAAATTGCATCCAACTGACTAACTTTTTTCCCACACCTTGGACAAACGTACCCATGAGGGTTACCCAACAATGACATTTCTTGTTTTAAATCATTTACTAAAGTATGCACTTTCCATTTGATTGAATCAATTGCTTCAGTAATATGTATATAATAATATGTTCGAGTAGTTAATCGTTGTTGGTTATTCTCTTCCTTCTGCACATGGTTCACCAATAATCTATCTTCCACCAATTTATAACAAAGTGCTCTTAATTGCTTGGGATTGATTCCTAATAAGTAGTATAAATCATCCTCCGACAATACGGAATGTAGCAATATAGCATCAAGAATCAAGATGTACTGGCGCAGGTAGAAGCCCCGCGCAACAAACCGAATCAAAGATCTAATCGTATCATCCATCCTTGACTACAGCCGGTAAAGTGACTGCAGTAAGCCAGAACTCTTTTTTTTTTTTGATGTCCACGGAGACCGCACGACATCGGGAACATAAATGTCGCACTAATGTCGTTGATCGACCAATCGGCCGGTCACGTGACCGAAGTGCTGCCACTCCTTCCCCAAACCACATCTAAATGAACATCTAAATGAACCAAAAGGAATTAAATGAACTAAAGGAAATGAGCTTTAATCACCAAGGACTACAATCTCAAACGCGTGGCTTGTTGGAGATTGCTCCCCGTGGAAAACCAGAAACCCTTGCATAATCTCAAACCCAACCGAACAATCACCAATCACGTCAACCATTTCATCCCGTGCTGCCCACCTTCCAGTGGCCAATCAACCCCCGGACATGGACGTAAATATACTCGATCGAGACGTGTTTCAGAAAGATAAAACGGCTAGCAGAACAAGGAACACAATCGCGTTACTGGCAGCGGGTCGTGTCCCCTTCACCGAAAGAACAAAACGACGCGAAAAAAAAAAAAACTGAAACGCGTAATGAAAGCATATAAGTCATTTAAAATATCACGCAGATTTTATTTTATTTAATTTTTTTTTTTTTGGTTTGTTAGTACCAGATACTGATTGAGTTTGGGTTCTACCGTTTCTTCTTGAATAATATTAAACAACGTCCATCGCCAGTACTCTAACAAGAACAAGAAAGATTGGAAAGACGGCCAAGAAGTAGTAGTTTTCAAAAGATATGTCTAGGGTATCAACTGCTAATCAAATTACCAATAGTGAAAGTGATACGAATATGAAGATGGGATCCAGTTCCAGGTTGCCATTACAAGAGAAGGTTACTAATGCTCATGTGGATGAATACAAGTATAAGGTTACCGATACTCCAGTGTCGTCGTATAAGAATAAATCCAAGATTAATACTCCACCACAAAGCATTCATATTACCAGTAAGAATCGTACCAATAGTATGTTGGATACTCCTATAAATAAGAGTGTGAACGGTGGTGGTAATCAGACGATCGATAAACAAGAGTTGACCTTACTTTCACCGGCGTTTTCTTCACCGCAAAATTCGTACTTTGATGCTAAGCAAGACGATTCGCGTCACCATCAACTGCAACCGCAACATTATATGGCCATGCCACCGCCTAAACCATCGTTTGAATTGGAAGACGCTGGCAAAGAACCATCGTCGTCCAATTCATTGACGGTTTCGATTGGCCTGGATGATAATGAACGACCATTACCTAAAAAGAAACAAAAGAAACCCAAAGAGTTGAAAGAATCCGGGTTTTCTATAGAATCAGATGAAAAACCTCCATACTCGTATGCTACGTTGATTGGAATGTCTATTCTAACCACCAAGTCGAAAAAACTAACTCTTTCTTCGATTTATCAATGGATATCTGATACTTTCAAGTATTATAAACGTGAAGACGTTGGATGGCAGAATTCAATTAGACATAATCTATCATTGAATAAAGCTTTCATCAAAGGTGATAAGTCAAAAGATGGTAAGGGCCATTATTGGTGTATTAAACCAGGATTCGAAGAACAATTTTTAAGATCAAGAAATAATAAAAAATCGGGTTATCATGAAATAATGGATCAGTTGAAAAAATATCCAAATCACCCAAATTACCCAACTCATCACTTTGGGGAAAGACCCGTTGACATCGAGGCTAAACCAATCCATCGTTCCATCAATTCTATTCCTTCCTCGCCTAATCTTGCTGAAGATGAAGATGAACAACCAATCAAAAAAAGAAATCGTTCAGAAATCGACGATGACTTTAATTATCGTGACAGCGATGATGACGAAACTAATTTTAATGAAGATAATGATCATAAATATAGTCGTGCTATTTTGGATCATCCTTTCAAAAAACAAAAATTGGTTGATGATGATGAGGACTATGAAGATGACGAATGGGAAACAACTAAATTGATAACAACTCCAAAATCTGGGAAAAATCATCCTAATTTCATAATCAGCGAATCTCCAAATAAACCATTATTGGCCGGTAAGAATTTAACCTTCACTTCAAGTTTTAGTTGTCAATCTAATTTTGAATTATCCCCAATAAGAACCAGCGAAACTGGTCCTTTACTCGAACCTTTAACTCCTGCCAATAATAATTATAAAAGTTCAGCCAATGTAATCCAAATTCCTCCTCCTATTCATTTAAACCATTCTAATTCAAATAACCATCTTCACCCCCATTATTCCCTTTCTCAATACCATCACCCAGGTCAGTCCCAACCACCTTCCCAATTACAGCATCCTCTCAATAACTTAAAAACCACTCCGAAATCAAATATTAAAACTCCATTAAGAATCTTGAAAACTCCTCAAACATCATCGATAATGAAAAGATTATGGAATTCTCCTTCCTATCTTGATGATTTTTATTATTCTCCATTACTCAGCTCCTCCCATGGTGCATTGAACTCGTACGATGATGATGATATGATCATGAGAGCTTTTGAAAGCCCAGCTAATAATCAAGTAAATCAAAAAACTGCGAAAAAAAATTTATCTTCAAGTATTGATTCAAGTCGTAACTTATTTGATGATTTGAAAAAAATTGACTCCTTAACTTCAACTAGCTCAATTGATTCTACAGAAAAAAAGGATCCAGATCATCATCGTTCGGATTCGAACCTCACGGATGCTGACTAACTTGGTGCTTGGTTTGCAAACTTTTATTTTTGGTACGGTTTAGGGTTTACAGGGTTTTGCTTTTTTGTTTTCTTCTTTTTTGTTATTTTTTGTTAGTTTTTTTGGCTTGTTTGATTTTGTTACTATACTCAATTTTTCCTTGATGTTTTTTGTTGCAAAAAACATCACTGCTCTTGATTTCATTTCTCGATATCTTGCTATTCTTATTCTACTTTGTATTATTAGCGTACTCTTTAAGTATGTTTCTTTGTTTTGTTTTGTTTTGTTTTGTTTTTTCGTTAATTTACTGTGTATTTGTATAATTTACTATTAATAATATTCATTATTTTATGTCATTAGATCCTTTAGTCAATGCTAGAACACCCTTTACAGCCACATGTTATACATCTATCGAAATCTTTGCCATCGTCTTCTAATTGTTTTCTAGGTACTCGGCAAATACAAGTATTCTCATGATTCTTCTCGTTAACTATAATACAATTTATACAACATAACTTCTCGTATCCTTGTTTTTTCCATTTGGCAATCAAATCCTTATTCACGTACTTCTGCTTCAATAGATATTGATACAACTCACTCAGTATGGTCTTACGTTCATAGTATAGTGAATAAACGTATCTTGATATTTGATGATTTATTTGATAAATGGGCCATAAAGATTCATTTTTATTAGTGGTTTTCAATGATTTTGCCTGTGACTCCTTGAGCTTTGCCAATAGCTTATTCAAAGTTGGTTCAATCTTGTCAAACCCCTCGGGTATCTTGGATTTTTTAGATGCCTTGGGCATTTTTGTTTCCAATTATTTAGTAACTAGTCATCTTGTTATCAAGTTATTTTTTTTTTGTTCGATGACTTAGCGCAAAAAAAAAAATCGAGTGAAAATCTCATTACCTCCCCTGCCAAATACAACTTGATATCCGCTACTTTTGCTAACCACTTCTAACTATTACCAAATCCCTAACAGACTAGTTCAATCCGCTTTGCAATCCACTTCGTTAGCATGGGCAAAAAAAATGACGATGTTGGCAAGATTCGAACTTGCGCGGGAAATCCCATTGCATGGCCCGAAAGATTCGAGTGCAACACCTTAACCGCTCGGTCACAACACCTATAGAGAACGACCTTTCCAGGATTCGATCTCTCAACATATTTGGAACGCCTGACTGCACCTCCGGCGTGGAGGAGTACACGACCAAGCTATCACCCCAAATCATCAAAATTTTGAAATTTTGGTTAACTCGATTGACACGCTTTTCATTAGCATTAATTTGTAGAGTTAAAAATAAATCCCTCCGATCTAATAATTCAATGCTTACAATGCTTTCTTCAGGCTCTTTGAAATATAAGAATTAACTTTTGAGAAGGATGAACGTTTTGCAAGAATATTTTCTGGGAATTAATAAAAGTAGTAAATGGGTCATTTTGACATTGATTTCTTCATTGAAGGTTTTCCAAACCTTTTCTTTGGGCCCTCTGGGGTATTGTCCTAATTTGGGCGGCTTAATTTTGGGTGCTTTTTGCTGTTAAAGGTTTCTAATACCAAGAGTTTAGGTATTTTAAATGATATTTTTACCAGGCTGATAATTATACTAAACATCAGAGAAGGGATATTCAATTGATCCTAGCCCTTTCCTCTAGATTTAATACTTTCTTCTGTGAACATAGGTACATAAATATATATTCAGTATTCTAAAGAATGCAGTTTTAAATGTTTGTTTTTTGAATGTTTGTTTTTTGAATGTTTGTTTTGGTGACTTTCAGCTAGCTTGATGGTCAATCTTCGATTAATTAATTAAATCAAGTCACTGGCCCACTAAGCAGAATATTAAGAAGTTTTTTCAACATATATATATATTGCAAGAAGGAACATACAATATCTGCTTTAACATGATAGGCAAGTTTATAAAGTAGACGGTTTCAAATTCAACAGCTGGTGAAATAAATGTTTAATGAGTATCTTCACCAGAGCTACAGCAGAATGAATATTAGGATACGTATCTGATTTAAAGCTGGAATGGAAAATACCAAGAGTCGAACGAGAAATTACGCCTAAGCGAAAAACCAAAGCTCTGAATAGTGGATTGATCGCATAACGAATATCGACATATATGCTGCTTAAATTTCCTGATTGCATAAACAAGACTCTATTCACATTCTATGGGTTGATTGGGTTATGATTGAAATATTTAAACAGTAACCTGGTGTTAGTCAATGGCTGCAATTTTGCACAATCAACACAAAAATTTGAGCAAAACTTAAATGTCTACACTACAAAGGACAAAACTACTATCATTAATATCTCGTCATGTCATTAAATATATATAGTTATTCTTTCAACCAATCCGGCAATTTTTCAGGATCAGCCTCTATAGTATTTATATCAAAGCTTTCAATTAATAATTCCACCAAAATTCTTCCACCTCTAGCACCAGTGAATCTTCTATATTCTTCACTAACACTAGCCAAATTCCAGCCTTGTAATCGTCTTAAACAGCCAATCACGGCTCCAGTACGGTGTCTGCCCATCCCACAGCAAACCAATAAAGGATAGTTTTCTTTATTGCAAATCAATTCCAAGGCCTTTTTGATCGTTGTTTCACTTAATGAATCCCACGGATTTACGTTTGAGTAATTATAATCATTGATCATGCCCACAAATTCGATATTTATATTGTTCATGGAACAATAATCTAAAAAGTCTTCTTGAGGTTCTTCACTAGCCAACCATAATATGGTTTTCAAATGTAAGTCTTGTAAGAAAGACTGATTTATGATTGATGGTTGACCCGAACGGTATAGTTGTTTTTCGACCGGGCAGAAATTCAAAGGAGGAATGATTCTTAGTGCCGGTGGCCGGGTTATCTTCGTGAGCTTTTTCGCTTCACGATCAACCTGAACGTCCATGATAATGTGGAAGAATAGCCTTAAACAAGTTTTCTTTAATTGAACTTTTTTTTTTATGTTTTGATCGAACAAAACACCCACACACCACACCGAACAGTAAATTTTTCAAACAACTCTCAACTTTAAACACGTTGAAGTTTCCGATTCTTCTTCACAAGACAATCAAAGAATGGCTAAGAAGGATAGCACTCAGATGAAGAAGGCAGCAGCAGCTTCCAACAATGGCACCTCAATTGGCCAATCGATCAATGAAGTTATTTCCGCAATTGAAACCACATATAAAGATTATTCGAATACATTGACTCCAAGATTGAAATTAATTGATTTATTTTTATTATTTTTAGTGGTATTGGGAGTTTTACAGTTTTTATTTGTCTTACTTGTTGGAACATTTCCTTTCAATGCATTTTTAGGAGGATTTATTAGTTGTGTTGGACAATTTGTATTAACTGTTAGTTTAAGATTACAATATAACGCCGATAATAACTCAATTGAAAGTGAAGATAAATATAAGAAGGAGATTTTAGAAAAAGATATTAGTGAGATTAATAGCGGACTGGTAAACGTTGAAAGCTTGGAAGAGGATGTTCAATCAAAACCATTCAAGTATATTAGTCCAGAACGAGCATTTGGAGATTTTATTTTTGCCAGTTTAATTTTACATTTTATAGTATATCATTTTATTAATTGAATTAAATATATTCAATATACAACAGGGAGAGAAGAGATCGTAGGAACGATAACAAATAAGTGATTTTTTTTTTTTTTTTTTTCAGGATTTTTTTTTTCAAGTAGATGGTAAATCAAGTAGATGATAAATCAAGTAGATGGTAAATCAAGTAGATGATAAATCAAGTAGATGGTAAATCAAGTAGATGGTAAATCAAGTAGATGGTAAATCAAGTAGATGGGAAAAAAATTTTTTTTTGGAAACAAAACTTTTCAATAGATCAATATTAATAAATAGAAGTAAACGATTAAACGATGATACAGCAGCCGGATTTTTCTTTACCTTGTTTAGCATTTGGTTGGTTCTTTCTATTTGAAGATTTAGATTGATTATTAGCAGCAGAAGCTTTATCATCAATTAAAGAATCATTGGTTTGTTTATTTGGAGAGTCACCATTGTTACCAGCAGCAACGGCGTCTTGATTAGAAGAAGGAATAGCTTGATTATTTATTGTATTATCATTAACCGGTTGAGGTTGATTTACAACTGACGATTTTTGTTGAGACTGTTGATTTGATGATGCAATTTGTTCTTGTTCTTGTTTTAATTTGGATTCTTCTTCTTGTAATAACTTATTTTGATGTCTGATGGATCTAACCAAACCATGGAAAGCTTCTTCAACGTTAATTCGTTGTTTAGCAGAGGTTTCCAAAAATGGAGCATTGAAAGACTTGGCCAAGGCCAAACCTTCTTCGTAACTAACTTGTCTCTCGATTTCCAAATCACACTTATTACCAACAACTAACACTGGAACATTTTCCGAATCTTTAACTCTTTGAATTTGTTCGAAAAAAGATTGCAATTCTTCTAAGGAATTTCTCGAATTAATTGAGTAAACTAAGAGAAATCCTTCTCCAGTTCTCATATATTGTTCTCTCATAGCACTATATTCTTCTTGTCCGGCGGTATCCAAGACATCCAACAAAACCTGTTCTTTATCAATCATACATTGTTTACGGTATGAATCTTCAATAGTTGGATCGTATTCATCAACAAAATGGGATTGAATAAATTGAATGGTCAATGCAGACTTACCAACACCACCACCACCAACAACAACTAATTTAAACTCTTCTGGTACCATTGCGTTGTATTGAAATCAATAGATGTTTTAAAAAGAAAGAACGTGAAACTGAAAAATGCTAATGGTCAAGCTGTCGCTAAGTATTTTTGATTAAACAAACACTAACAAAACGAAAATTAAAAAAAAAAAAAAAAAATTCTTTCCTAACAAAAATAAAAAAATTAAAATTAAAATACACTAACAAAACTAAAAAAGACAGGAAAAAAAAAAAGAGACAGTCAAAAAAAACAAATCAAAAAAGCTCAATTCAATTGAATGCTTTTTAAAGGATCTGAAAATGGACAACACAGTACTCACACACGCGTAGGCAATCCAGAATTCGATTATAACTCTGATTGATCAAGACTTCTGCTTGGGGGTTGTACTTGGTTAAGGTGAAGTTTCTACGAAAGAAGGAAAGATAAAAAAAAAATTTTTTTTTTGTCTGCCTTNAAAAAAAAAAAAAAAAATTTTCCTGCGAAGCTTTCGATACCGTTATTTTGGTTGTTTTGTTAGTGTATTTATTGGTGTTATTGGTGCTATTGGGTTACTGGTGCTATTGTTGAATACTTTGTTATTGGAAGGTTAGTATCTGTGTGTGTAGCTGGGTAGGTGGGTGTGTCTTGGATATAGTTCAGCCTTTCAATCGTTTACAATGCGACTAAACAGACGATAGGGTTTTTACAACGTTTAATTGACGAAATGAAAATTTGCTGGCTAGAGTAGCCCTTTACAAATGTTTATTTGAAGAGATGAAAAAAAATGAAATGGTTATTGAATGGCCTGGAAATAGCCCCAATGGCATGCCAACGTAGCTAAAGAAAAACAACCTGAAATAATTGTAATTGTTGAGAAAGTTTAAAAGTTAGTATAATATGTTATGATTTTTGTGTTTAACAATAGTGGAATTCTTATTGTTTAATTATCACCTTCGTTTAATTTGTTAATCGATTGGCCGTTTGGCTCGACAATTTTAGCCCTAATCTATTGAGTTAGGTCTCTCTCACGTGAATCTCTTGATATCTATATACATATTAAAACTTCTTAACTTTTCTTGATTTGTTTAAACAGTCGTCGCAGTACCATTTACCCTTGGGGGGATTTTTAAACCCAATACAAGGTAAGTGAAACCATTCTCGCTTACAATCATCTCCATCACATCCAACCATTTCTCCAAAAGAAACCTGGTTACAGTAACAATAGGTGGGTTCCCCATTACCGCCAGTGTTGGTTGGAATTGGACCTGCTGGTTTTGTAGGTTGTTCAGGATCGATTTCTCTTTTAGGCTTAGATGTAGCCCTCTTTTTAGCAGGAGGTTCGGAGTGCGCATGCGCTATGGCTAGGCCTTCTTGTACCGATTGGACTAAATGAGAATGTTGCATTGGTTGTATTGGTTGGGGTTGTTGTTGTTGATGTTGTTGATGTATTGGTTGGGGCTGAGGTGGTTGATGTTGTTGATGTTGCTGTGGTGGTGGTGGTGGTACCAGACTAGGTAATTCTTTTCTTGTTCTTTTCTTACCTTTAACTTCGGGAGTTGATTCTTTGTTTTTGATTTTTTTCGACAGTTTATCTAAGAATTCTTCATCATCATCTTTATTTTGTTTTCTTGCAGCCAATGCTTCTCTTCTACTTTCACTTCTTTGAGATTGTGCTGAACGATTTGGATTTGAATGATCTAAGGTATTAGAAGAATCCATAATCATCGCAGGATGATTCAAAGGTCCAATTCGAATGGATTCGGGAATCTCATTATTATTGATGATTAATTTATAATCGTTATTAATTCGATATAAATGTTTATGTAATAAATCAGTGGCTACTGATGTAACATGCATTTTCTCTTCTAAACATGGTATCACTTCGTGTATTTTGTTTCTAATATTGGTTAATCTTTTAAATTTATTAGAATTATTCATTGGTGTAAATTCTTCCTGGTTTGTTTCTTGATTTTCTTCTAATGAGTTAATTGGTTTGGGATGTAAATTTTCAATATAACTCTTGATTTGATGATTAATCACCGGAACCGTGTTGATGCATTTGGCATCGATTTCCTTTAGTAAAGTAAAATACTTAATCAAATCCATTGGTAATGCTTCAATAGCATCACTTATATCATTCAACCCCGGTAATAGCTCATTTACATTATTGATGTTCTTCGCCCGTTGTTTGTACTGCTGGAACTGCTGGTGTTGCTGGCTGCTCTTGATCCTGTTGATGAGTCGTTGACTCTTTTGACGTGACGGTAAATCTTGACTAGTCATGTTGGGGTCGTGATGAAGAGTTGTTGATGAAGATATAGTCGGGGTCTTTTCTCACATATCCCTTTGAACAAGAGCCACCTCCGTACATCACAAATCAATTGGTAAGTGCACGCCTTCCTTTTTCCGTATTCCTACTTCAGAGTCCAGTTGTAGTAGGAGCTGATATATGGGCAGTCAAATAGTCCTTCCGTGAATGTTATGTATGGACAGCGGTTGGCTGTTTCGATAACGCATTGCCATTTGCAGCAATCAGAGGCTGGGTCGCGTTGCTAGTGTGGTTCCAATTCTATTCAGTCATAACACGTGACTAGTGATGAAGTATGGCTAATTGTTGCAATAGTTGAGCCATCAAAAAAAAGCTAAAGATATAGATATCTCTTCCGAGTGAAACAAGTATTCTTGGGGGTTGATTTAGAATGTTATAAAAGTACTGGATATTTGGTTAGTACTGGTATACTTGTTATTGTTGAAACTTTCCAGAATTTTGATTAGTTATCAAAATATATCTTATAAAGTAAGTAAAATTAACATATTGGAATACAATATTCGTATTAGAAATCACCTATCTAATTGAAAGAAGCTCTAGTGGAGGTAACTCCAAAGATACAATAGAAATTGAATTGCTGCAAAAGCTAAAAGGATTCGAAAGTAAAAATAAGATATCCACAGTTTTGCATTTCAAATAACTCCCTTTTCTCGTTTCTAATTTTTTGTTTTAGGGTTCGTTGTTCCCTTTTATTTAGGCGTTGTGGCTTACTATATGGTTATTCACTATAAATATACTTGAGTAATCAGATTTGAATAGTGAAACTGTCAATTCTTTCTTTTTTCTTTTCTTTTTCAGCTTTTTTGGAAGTTTGTTTTTTTTATGGAAAAGGATCAGCCACAGTTTAACCCATTAGATCAACTAGCTTATAATAAAAATCGAAGAAAATCTTCAAAACAATCGAATGATAATCCCAATCCAGTATTACCTTCACAAAATAACAATCCAACGACTAAACCTCTATTAAGATCGCAAAGTTCAAGGACAGGAATGAGTTATCCAGTTTTACCACTGCAACCTAATACCAGAAACACTCGAAGTCCTTCAAGGAAAAGAGCCCTTGAAGGCTCTAGTCCACTAACCCCAAATAATCAGTCTTTAAATTTTTTATTAAGTTCACATAGTCCATCAATTGAACAAAATATAAGTTATACCCGAAATTATCAACATGAACAAATTCCCAACCCTGCATCGTCTAAATTCACTGCACAATCACCACCAGCATTAACTAGTGGATATAAATACGATAACACCTCTGATGATGATGCCAGGTTTTTAAGATTAGCAAGAGAGGCCTTAGTTGCTACTGCCAGCGGAGTTTCTAAAAATAAAGACGAAAATTTGGCAGGAGAAGATTTGTTAATTGATCCAACCATACAAGATTTGTTACAAAGATTACAATACGCCGCGTCGCCCCATGGGAATCCAATCAAGAAGAGTGACGAGATCAAAGCCAATTCTAATGGGCAATTAATGATTCAGAATTTTTATGATCAGTTCCCCAATTTAAGTAATGACATTTTCATGAATGAAGAGAATAAAGTAAACCATCCGAGTAATCGAGAAAACACTGGTTGGAATTTTTTGGTCGGTGAACCCCTACAGCTAAAATCAGACGACCAAATAGTGAAAGAAAGAGCAAGAAAGAACTCGATCGATAAAGAGCCTACCAAAAAGACTAAAATCCCGGAAAAGGAAGAAAAGAAACCCTTGGATTCTTCTCGTAAATTTTTGTGTGAGAAATGTTCAATGAGTTTTAGAAGATCAAGTGACTTGAAAAGACACGAAAAACAGCATTTGAGCATTCCTCCTAATATTTGTGAGTTATGTGGCAAAGGTTTTGCCAGAAAAGATGCATTGAAAAGACATATGAGTACTTTAACTTGTAAAAGAAACGCTGATCGTAAATTATACATCAACAATTTAAATTATTTAAAGGAGTCCAGGGAAAATGGTTCTCAAATCGATCTTAAAAACGACGACGAAGAAGATGATGATCTAGACGATGACGATGATGACGACCCTAATCAATTCAGTTCAAGTAAGAACTGGCAACTCTAGGCTGGTTGCGAAAACTATGTACAGTAATATATATTCGTTCGCATGCTTATGTAAGATCCCGTCATTTTGCATCATACCAGAATAGCTGACTGTCCGCTTAAAGTAATATGCTATTGAATATACAAGCGATGATGCATAAGGTACTGGTTAAGATAAAGATGTTAGCCAAGCACCAAAGGGTTAGCCAAGTACCAAAGGGTTATCAAGAACCAAAGGGTTAACCAAGTACCAAAGGTTAGCCAAATACCAAAGGTTAGCCAAATACCAAGATACTAAAACATACCAAGATACTAAAACATACCAAGATACTAAAACGTACCAATATACAAAACATACCAATATACAAAACATACCAATATACAAAACATACCAAGATACTAAAACATACCAATATACTAAAACATCGTATCTCAAAAAACAAGTATTCAATTGATCAATGCATACCAAGTTAACCAATGCACCCATGCACCAGGTGACCCCCGGCTGAAAGGATGCTGCCGTCACGCGCACACGACCGCATCGCTTCAGGCCTCGGTAGTTCGGTCCTTTTTCGGAATGGGAGAGTGGTGGGTGTACGGGTGATGTCGTCACTTGGTTTTTCGGTTCATGGTTAATCCGTGATTCTCCGGAAACAGCATTTTGACTCTACCGGGCCCTAGGCCAGAGTCCACGATATCTGGGCTTGCTGAGCTTGTTGCTGGGCAATTACTACACCTGCTAGAGATTACGGTGGAAGAGAAGACCTGGCCAAAAGAACCTGAAGGCTGCTAATAAAAAGAAAAAGAAACCTGAATGGGAAAAGAAAAGAAAGAAAACGTCCGGTGCGACTCATATGATTCATTAAATTACCATGGTTTGACTCTATTTAAAAAATTTCAAATTTATATAAAAGGATAAATCTGCATTGGAAAAAAGCTTTTTTGAGATTTATATGAACTCTAGTTTAAGATATCTTCGAATCGGTAAAAGATACTTTTCAATTAATCAAGTAAGAATGTGTTCTGATCATCAAAAGGCTAATGAAAGATTATTACAATTGAGTAATATTCTTCAACCAAATAAAACTAGTGTTCCAAAGTCATTAAAACCGGACCATCCATTCAAGATTGCTGTTATTGGATCTGGTAATTGGGGGACCACTATAGCCAAAGTATTGGCTGAAAATGCTAATTATAGACCTCATTTATTTAAACACCAAGTTGATATGTGGGTTTTTGAAGAAAAAATTGACGGTACTAATTTAACCGGAATTATTAATACTAAACATGAAAATGTTAAATATTTACCAGGAGTTGAATTACCAAAGAATTTACATGCTGAACCAGATATTGTCAAGGCTGCTAAAGACGCTGACTTATTGGTTTTCAATTTACCTCATCAATTTTTACCTAGAATCACCAAACAATTAAAAGGTAACTTGAAACCAACCACCAGAGCAATTAGTTGTTTGAAAGGGTTGGAAGTTACTCCAGAAGGTTGCAAGTTATTGTCTACTTATATCACCGAACAATTGGACATTCCATGTGGTGCTTTATCCGGTGCTAATTTAGCACCCGAAGTTGCTAGAGGTAAATGGTCCGAAACTACTGTTGCTTATAAATTGCCTCGTGATTTCAAAGGTGCTGGTAAAGATATCGATCATTTTGTCTTGAAGGCTGCTTTCCACCGTCCATATTTCCATGTTAACGTCATTGAAGATGTTGCTGGTGTTTCTGTTGCTGGTGCTTTGAAAAATATCGTGGCTTTGGCTGTTGGTTTCGTCGAAGGTTTAGGTTGGGGTGATAATGCCAAATCGGCAATTATGAGAGTTGGTTTATTGGAAATTATTAATTTTTCAAAAGAATTCTTCCCAGAATCTAAAGCTTCGACTTTCACCGTTGAAAGTGCCGGGGTTGCTGATTTAATTACTACTTGTTCCGGTGGTCGTAACGTTAAAGTTGGTCGTTACATGGCTGAAACTGGTGAAGATGCTCAAGCTGCAGAAAAAAAATTATTAAATGGTCAAAGTTCTCAAGGTATTATTACTGCTAAAGAAGTTCATGAATTATTATCCAATGTCGATAAAACTTCTAAATATCCTTTATTCGAAGCTACTTATCAAATCATTTACGGTAGTGAATCAATTGAAAACTTGCCAGTCTTATTAGAAACCAGTAGCTATATTTAATTCTCTCATTTAATAGATTTTCTAGTGATTGTTTTTAACTTTTCATCAACGCATATATTCATTTCTTCGTAATTCCCATTTTTGTAAGATGTAATGGTATGATGGATGTTTTTTTTGACTGCTAAAAAGAAAATGAACGCGCGATCCCCAACCACGTAGTTCGTCATGTGTGTATACATAAATGAAAGATACAATTGTATATTACAGTATTCGTTATAAATTATTGTTTGATTTTCTTAGTTGAGTCACCATTTGGTTCATCATTTGATCTTTTCTTATTTTCCTTTTTGGTACGGTATTTCTTTAAAAATTTATCCATAAATTCATTGCAGAAATCTTTTAATTTTTTCAATTTGGCTCCTTCAAATTCAATTGGGGGTTTGGCTTTAGCATCACGTTTCAACTCTTTATTGGTTAATATATTGACCAATTCTTTAGCACAGCCCTTTATGTTATCACGACCAATTTCCTTTTCATGTTTTTTAATCAAATTGGGAATATATTTTGCGAAAACTTTATGCCATTGAGATTCAACACTAATAACTTTATCAGGAGATTTGCCCTTGGAATTATGACTATGCTGATGTAATTTGTGTCTTCTTTCACGCTCTTCATTCTTTAACTTATCTTGTAATCTCTGTTTCTCCTCAACTTCTCTTTGTGATTGTAAAATGAAATCTTGTAATTGTTTCTCCTTTTCTCTAATCTCTAAAAATTGGCTTTCTTTTAATTTTTTTAATCTTTCTTCTTCTCTCCTTGAAAATTCACTTTCATCGTCCATTGGGGTATTACCTCCGTTAAAACTACCATTGTTTCTTGATATAGGTCTTCTAGTTCTTGGATTTATTGGTGGTTTGGTTTTAGGTTTGGGTCCCTTGGGTAATTTTGTCAAATTCGGTCCTTTAGGTCCCTTTGGAACCGCTGAAGTTGGTCTTTCCCATTTGGATATCATTAATTGTCTATGATAATAATATTTGATATTTGTAACTGGATCGATGGCTTCATCCCAACCATCGGGTAATGGCTCCTCATTTTCAATTTCTTCTTGTTTGATCTCATCTATATCTTCATGATCAGTATTAGTAGCTGATGGTTCATGCGATCCACTACGAGATGGTGATTCATTAGACCTTGTACTTCTTGCATAAAGAGAGGGGGAATTTGATACATTCTTACCATCATTGATATTTTTAGGAATTCTATAAGCCATTTGTAATTTCCCCCATTCTTCTAATAAATCTTTTGATAATGAAAGAACACTGGAATTCTCACTGTTATTACTAATGCTTTTAACAACATCTTCAATTTGTGATGACTCTATTTTATTTCTTGTGACTTTTGGCCATTTTGTTAAAACTTGTAAAATTCTTTCGATTAAATCATCTTTTAATTGATCATCTTTATCTTTGAAAGTTGATAATAATTTTGATAATGTTTTATACCCATGGAATCTGACTATAATGGAATTTATCTTGGAGTCATTTGTTAAGTAAATTCTATCAATTAATTTCATTATAATATTAATATCTTGGGCTTTTAATAATGCACCCATTAATTTGGATACATCACCTTCTTGTAATGGAGTTGGTTCAATTGATTTAACAAAATCTTCATTTATTACCGAATCATCAGATTGTTGGATATTTCTTCTATGCTTGTTTTCTTTTAACCATTGTTTTTCTTGTTTATGAGTAACACCTAAAGCTTCAGAAATACCATCTGGTAATAATAAAGCAGCATCAGTTTGAGTTTTACCACCCATCCACTTGATACAGTTTGGCTCTCCGCAATAACATGGCTGAGATTGAGCCCCATATCTATCAACATTATAATCAAATGTAATTTCTTCACCTTGTTCTATATGTCTTTTAGCAAAAATACCCATTCTCAATTTATCACCAACTACCCACTTATCAACGTATGCATTTGGATTACACGAATGATTAACAAATCGAGCCAATGACCCTTTTACAGTAGCATCAATAAATGCATCTTTTGTCAACATCATAAAATAAAAATGTTTAAAATTTTTTCGATCGTAATCAATCATTCTTTGTCTGAATATTTTTTCATCAATAACTTCACCAATATATTCATATATGAAGCTAGACTCACTAATTGATTCATCTGACCTAACCCCATAACCTTTTTTCTCGGTTTGAAATACTGTTATAGGAGCATATTGCTTTTTTTGAAATCTTTGATTTTGACAATTCTTCCCACAAGTGCAAAACTTATTAATACATTCAACAGATGTCACTCTATTTATACAATCACTTTCTTCACCACATGCCATATTCTGTTGCAAAACAGAATCCCACGATTCTATACAATCACAAGTCATATGTTCATTTTGTCCGGAATCTCCAATATGTTTGTTACTGTATGTGCATTCTGATAATTCTTCAAATGCCTTTTTAGCCTCCTCTGTTTTACTTTCTGCATCCATGAACTTCGGTAAAACCCTTTTCACAGTCTGAGCTGGAACTGATTCTTCAGAGTCGGACATTTTTAAGAATCTTAAGCCTGAATTTCAATATAATGACCTTAATTAATTAATTTTTCAAAGTTTCGCTTGATTTCGCTTACTCTATAACTCCAAAAAAAAAAAAAAATTGAATCCAAATTCCGGTTCAACTCAGCGATTGATCAAATATAGTTATAGTAGTATCTTCACTTGCGAAGCTTCTTCGACTGGTAACAGCTTTAAGGGTAAAACAAAATATCTGCTTACTCTATTTATTCTTATTTATTTTTTTTTTTTTCATAGCTTGATACTCTCGTTGAAAAAGGTCGTGTTTGGGGTGATATGAGATTTATGCTGCAAACCTAATAATCACTCCATTTTGCAGAATTATTGGGTAGTAAATTATAATAGTAATAAAGGTCTTCATCAGAATTAAGCTGTTAATTCAGTATTATGACAATTAATCTTGATTATAGGCATTAAAATATACACAAGAGAAAAATTAATGTAATAAATTACTAATTAAAATTGCCAACTTCTCATTGAAGTCGTTGCCGTCATCATGGTCGTCATTTGAGTGCTGCTTGTTATGCTGGAAATAATCTTTGCTTTGGGATTCGGGATTGAATAATTTATTAATTTCTGTCAAAGTAGTTTCCACAGTATTGATTAAGTTCTTATCACCTGAACTTTTATTTGGAGTAAAGATCTTTTTGATCGTCGTCTTATAACTCGAGCTGGTGCTACCGCTATTTGAAACGGAATTCGTCATGGATGTTTGTTGGCTGTTTTCGTTATATTTCATGGGAGAATTGATATTCTCTGGTAAATTACTTGAGTTCTTGAAATACGCACTTAATGGAGATTGATTAACCGATGCACCACCATTACCTCTAGTACTTGGCGATAACGTTTCTTCGGGGTTTTTATTCAATGTGGAAACATTATTCTGGGAGCTAGAGCTTTTGTTTTTCAAATTCTGAAGTATTTCACCGCCAACATTCATCTCAATTAATTTGATTTCTCTTGCTCTTAAACTGATGAACACGGTTCTGGATGTAACTTTTTCATATTCACAGTTGTTTTGATAGAATAACAAATCGTTTTTCATAGCAGTCATTACTTGAGATTCCAATTTCGGATTAACAGGACATGACTGAACTGTAAACTCCGGTCTGAATTCATCAACAAATGCGACATTAGGTAATAATGAATTTCGTTTATACAATTGTAATGGTCGTTCAGAAACTGGCTTAATCGAATTGACTGATATGCTCTTATTCAACATAGACGATGTAACAGTATTTTCGTCATGGAAACTATCATCCGTATCATTAACTGATATGTCAGGACTATCTCTAGAATGATTGGTGAAGTCAATGGAATCAACGTTCAAAATACGATCTGATTGGTTTTCAATTGAATAAGAAATATTGGCCTTCATTATTTTGGAACATTTTGTTTCAATTCTAGACTTGTTGATTTCATTAATATTTTTCAGGGTCCGTGCTTGTAATATAGGGGTGATAACACTAGATTTAGTTCTCTTGAGGCCAACGATTTCTTTTTGAGGTTGATGATGTCCATGATACAGCATTGGGTGGTGACTTGGACTGCCTTCTTGAATGACATTAAATCGTTTATCTTGAACACAATGATTATGATTATGGTTATTCATATGATACAAATCAAACATTGATTGAGTTCTCGATAACTTAGCTTGAGAGCTTAATTGACTAACAGGAGTCAAGCTTCCAATATTCAACTGACTGTTGGAAGATTCATCAATTGAAAATTCCACCACCGGTGATGGTGTACGTAACGACTGCACTGAACTTCTTTTAGTTAGGCTACCGGATTGGTAATGTGGTACATACTCACTGCTATCGTATAAATTGTGACTATTATTATAGTTATTGTTGATATTGACCCCATTTGCATGATGATTGATATTGAAGTATCCGTTAGAGGCATTATAGCTCCCACCGGAGTTTTCATTTGGTGTTTGATAAGATGAGCCGAAACCTCCTGGGGTACCTATTGTGCCTGTGTTATTACCAGCTGAACTGTTAAGAGTATTTCTCCATTTTTCCATAAAACTACCGCCAAGTTTACTCAATGAATAATTAGAAGCACTCGAAGACAACGAAGAGTTCAAAGAGGACGAAAGATATGCCATTGAGAAGGACTTGGATTGAGAAGATCTTCTTTCGCTCAACAGACTTTCTTGAGCAATTGGGATGTTCTTTGAACTAGTTTCGACTCTTGATGGTAATGCTTTTCCAGTTGTTGAAGTACTAGGTCCAGATTTTGTTGGAATTTCCCAGCCTTTGGAATATGAAGCTGACCTATTAAGGGAAGAGCTGTTTGAAGACATAGAGCTCGACAGTTCCCTAGTGGCTACTGGAGAAGATGAAAGCCCAGAATTTTTAATTGGGATTGGCTTTGTTGGGCTTGTTGAATGTGAATTATAGGGAGTAATTGGTAAAACTTGTTTCCCATTTGAGCTTGAAAATTTTGAAGGTGAACTTGGCGAAACTTTCAGTTTTGGTGAAGGGGGATTTGATTGTTGGAATTCGCTATTCTTAATCTTAGGTGTGGTAGTGACATTGTCAATATTATCGTTAAAGTTATTCTTTTCATTTGTGTTCTTGTTGTCATCGTCATTATCATCATTACTGATCGAAGTTTCGTTAGTTTCATTTTCATGGTGACCTAAAGAGTTATCATCATCGATATCAAGGTCAACTATTGTTTCATTTAAATCAACTAAAAATTTATCATTTGGAATCAAGGCATTGATTATGAATATTAGTTTTTTCGCAACCATTGGATTTCCAGTCATTATAACCACTCTAGTGATTTCTTTTTCTTGTTTATTATTGAGACTAGCACCAACAGGCTTATTGCATAACTTTTGGCGAAGTGGTATTAATAGAGCAAGTAAGCTTGCTAAGAAAGTATTGCCAATGTTGTGGGAGTTATTGAGATTATTAGTAGGGTGGGCCGAAGGTTGGATGTGATCATGATTAGAGAAACTTGCATTGTCTTGATGGAATTGGGAATTATAATTGAAATTTATATTTGAAGATTGGTTTGAATTATTTGATTTACCATCTTTAAACTCTAGCCAATTAATAATCTCTAAGATCCAATTGATTAGAATCGGAGTAAAATTAGAGGTTGTTGGATTAAGAATTGAATGTTTAATGAGAGAGTTTGAATTGATTAATTTTGGAATATTAGAATTATAATGAAGTAATTTTATCAATTTAAACAATTGACCATTCAATTCATGATCATTTTGTAGAATGTAGCTTGGGAACTGAATACGTTTTTTAATGATAAAGGGGGAAGAATTAGGGGTAGTTGAATTCAGACTCGTTGGTGACGGCAGCAAAGGAGGCAAGCTTATACTATTATTAAGAGCCGAAATTAATTTTTTAGACACGATTTTTTGTAAAACAATCAGAAAATGAGTTATTTCATCCCAATTGTTATATATTATATCAGCTATATCATCATCAATTGATTCGATTGGGATTATAATACCGATTGAAAATCTGCTGCTAATATTATTCAGAGAATTAGAATTTTGGCTTGGTGAGGAGCTAGTAGAGCTTATCAATGAAGTACTGGAATTTCTTCGACTTGGTAAGTTTAGCGAAAGGTTTTTAATCGTTGTTTCCTTGATTGGGATAGAAGGATGAGGGAGCCAAGTACTATCATCATCTTCATTATTAGTAGTTGGGTTTGAAGTATTCGTTTCGGAGGTAGCACTCGGTATCAGAAACAATTTTGTAATCAAGACAGACAGATATGATCCATAAATTGAGTTGTTCAAAGTAGGTAATATGTGCATTTTGGTAGAACTAGCCGATTCATTTGTGGGCAACCCACAGCCAAACATATAATCATTTAATTCACTTGCATTATGATAAATTTTTGAAGTAAGAATATTCTTAGCGCTAAGATTTGATTTTGGATTCTTAGAAGAAGGAGAAGATTGATTAGGGTTGGAATTCAGCTGCCAACTAGAAGAAGGATTTTGGTTATGGTCCATTGAAGATGAAGAGTCATAAAGTACTTGCTTTGATCGCAAGCTTCCACCATCTTGAGCTATTATAATTCTAAAGAATTTTTGGTTTGGGTGGTACGGTTTTAGAGATGATGAATCAGGAGTACCATATAAGTTGGATCTGGTATAAGAGTCTTCATAAGAATTGACATTTGAACCGCTTGAATGATGTGGTATTTTCGGATGAGGGTTTTGAAAAGGGGGTTGTTTGATGTTGGAGTTTGGCTGTTGGTTTGATATACTTGATTGACTATTCTGTCTGAATAGTCTTCCAAGCATGGTTGATAATTTGATTTTATTTTGTTAAGTGGTTATTAAAGATGGGAATTCATAACTACAACGAGTTTCATGAGATTATCAGTGAAGTAATGAAAAGCAAGGTAAGGAAAGAAAGTACTGATTGGAAACTAAGGAAAGAGTGCCCTAGTGTAATTTGCAAATGGGAATGGAATATGGGGAGAAAAGGAAAGTTGAGTACCACAGCAAGAGAACCTGAGTACTGCCCGAAAGATTTAACTAATCTAGTCACAGCCAGAGGTTGGTTAGCTTTGAATAAACTTGATAACAGATGAAGGAACAAGTTGTTGATAATTTAAGCAATTAGTAATGAGTATGACGTTCTATTTTCGGAATGAGAATTTTATTTGAGTACACACTATTATCGTACAAAATTCAATTCGCTAGTGATGAAAGAAGAAATTGGGTATAGAGAAGTAATGGAAGTGTAAGATGTAGAAGAATGAAGGTGCTTATTTGTATGGGTGTGGAAGATGTTTTTGTTTCCAGTATAGTGCTGATCATCCGATGCGGTACTAAATGGTCAAAAAAAATTCGATTAGTATACAAACAAACATCTAAAACACTGATAAGCACGAAACACACATGGTCATTTGGATAATAATAGCTTAGACCAAGGAGGTACTTACGGACTACAATAGCTCCTCACAAGAAGGTTAAAGATGAGATAGCATCATCCTTCTTGTGATAGACTCCATAAATCGTGAGCACAACTATCGGAGCGATAACGGAATCATTTTTTAAAGAAACGAACCCCCCAGATAACAGTGCACGACTCTGGACCAGCTTGTTAACTACTCGAACAAGGTGAGAGGGATGTTCTTCTTTGCTTGTTGGTTTGAAACGAACAAACAACCGGAGAAAATGCCTTTATCGGAGTACAATTGAGTGTCTGGCCCAATAACGTCAAGACAGAAAAACGTCAAACTTTTTTTTATTTGCAGCTATACGAAGAGAGAGGAAAGTATTAATATTTCAATACAGCTTCGATTGTATCGACCAAAAGATCGGCATGGGACTCTTCGAATAAGAGGGTTGGTCTTAATCTTACGCTCACGTCACCACACCCACCGATATTCACCCCCTGCTGTCTCATTTTGAATAAGAATTTATTACGATCATCGGCATGTTTAAAGTCCCAAGCAATGAAAGTACCAAAATTTTCACCTCTCAAATTGAAGAAGGAGCCATAAGACTCACTTAATTTGGCGAGTTTTGGGAACAAGTAGTTACCTACTTGAGCGGTTTTGTTGACCAAGTCATTTTGGGTAATTTCGTTATAGATTGTTCTTGCAATGATTGCCTTTGAAGGATCACCGCACCAAGTATTGAATTGTCTGAAAGGTTGGTTTGGTTGTAAATTTTCATCGCTGAAATAGAATCCGGCAGCTTGAAATTTTTTACTGAAAGTAACCATATCTGGCGGGTTGGTTAAGTTCCAGTGTTCATGAGCCCAGAATTTACCACTAGCACCGACCCCAGTTTGAACTTCATCAACAATCATTAGGATATCATGTTTCAAAGTGATATCTCTCAATCCTTGGAAGAAATGTGCCGAGGCGTGGTTATCACCGCCTTCCGATTGGACTGGCTCAACTATGATTGCAGCAATTTGATGAGGCTCCCAATCATTTTTAATAATTCTTTCAAATTCTTGTAAACAGCGATCTTCTTCTTGCAAGTTTTCCTGGGTGAATTCATTCAAGGGATATTTCAATTTGGGGAAGGGGGCCATTGGCCAGTTGAAAGCCGGGATATCTAATTTATGGATTGGTTTTGATCTGGTAGTACTCAAGGAGCCAAATAATCTACCATGGAATCCATTTTCAAAAGAAAGAATGACTTTCTTCGAGCTACCGGGGAATTTGTTTTGCATCACTGACTCCAATTCTTCGTGATTAAAATCCAACAGACCTCTTTCCTTAGCAGCTTGATACATAAACGCGGCTTTATAAGCGGTTTCATTTGCACAACTCCCACTTAAAGCAGTCCAAACTTTCGACATACCAGGAGGAGCAGCCGCCAAAATACCTTCATTTAAGATCTGAGCATAATTTTTCGAAGGGAAACAAGCCAATGCCGGTCTATTAATTAAACTGTCAATCATTTCCTTTGATTGAGCGGTTTTTTTCAACGACGGATTATTATAACCCAAGGCAATTGAGGATATTTGACAATAAACGTCCAACAACAAGTTCCCATCAACGTCACTTATATAATTACCCAAACTATTTTCATAGTCAGTGACGAAATACGCAGCTCTATTATCAAAGATGGTCCCCAATTGATTGTTTGCTTCGACACTCAAGGGCCCAGGGACTGACGAGCTGATAAGCTGTGGTTTCACTGGTTCTTGAGGGAACACCTTCCCACAGGTCGAGTAAGCTCTGGCTATTCTTCTTAACATGATTACTGAGTATACTGCAATTTGCAAAATGTTAAACAAGAGTTGAATATATATATAAGAGAAGTGCGTTATCAAAAGAGTGAAAAAAAAAAAACTACACAAAATCTTTCAGGGTATCGTTTCCCGGGGTAATTCCATAGCGGAATCTCCAACCACGAGCCGCTAGTCGATACAGAGCTTTCCGTGAGTCGTCTCCAGTGAGGTTTAAAGGAGGATAAGAAGGAATCTTCAGGGAAGATTGAAATTTTTCAAATCAGTGGAGGTGGAGTCTATCACGTGCTGCGGTTCGCGCACACCCGTCCCAGAGTTTTTCTCTTCATCACGACCAACTCAGGGGGAATTTCTAAATAAGGCAGAAAAACGTTTAAAAGAACAAGTAATTAATTGGAGCATAGTGACAAGATGTCAGAAGGACAAGAGGGACACCAATTGAAGAAGTTTTTAAACAAGATCAGCGGACAACCATCGTCGTATTCGCGCAAGAACAAGTATACGTTTGGTAAGACGTTAGGAGCCGGATCGTTTGGGATAGTAAGATACGCCAGGGATAATGAAAGTAATGAAGAAGTTGCGGTTAAGATAATATTGAAAAAAGCCTTGAAGGGGAATGAAGCGTTTGTGATTGATGAATTGAGATTGTTGCAGGAATTGAAACACCCACATATAGTTGGATTTCGAGATTGGTTTGAAAGTAAAGATAAGTTTTATATAGTGACTCAATTAGCCACTGGGGGAGAATTATTTGATCGAATTATTCAACAGGGGAGATTCACCGAACACGATGCTTCTTTGGTTATTATACAAATGTTAGAGGCATTGAAGTATTTGCACGATAAGAATATTGTTCACCGAGATTTGAAACCGGAAAATATTTTGTATATTACGCCCGAAGATAATTCCAATGTTGTATTAGCGGATTTTGGAATTGCCAAAAGATTAGAGAACCCCGATGAAAAATTAACTTCCAGTGCCGGATCATTTGGATACGCTGCCCCTGAAGTTATAATAGGAACCGGACACGGTAAACCGTGTGATGTGTGGTCCTTGGGGGTAATTACCTATACATTATTATGTGGATATTCACCATTTAGAAGTGAAAATGTGCAAGATTTTATAAATGAAGTTAAAAATAATAACGCGGTAATTTTCCATGCTGATTATTGGAAAGATGTTTCCAAAGATGCTCGTAGGTTTATTATCAAGACATTACAATTTAATCCTGATAACAGACCTCCAGTTGATCAATTATTAGCTGATCCATGGTTAGTTTCAATTGCTGCTGAACATAAAGATACTGATTTATTACCAAATTTGAAACAAGGATTTGATGCAAAATTAAAATTCAAACAAGCAATCGAATTAGTCAAATTACATAATCGCGTTAAGAAATTGAAAGAATACCAAACTGAAGACGACGATGATCCAAATGAAATCAATTTATTTAATGAAGAAGGTTTAGTTGATAAGAGGGATGAAGTCTCCGAAGATACTTCTTCCCTATCGAATTGGAAAAAATTAAGAGAGGCAATTAACTCAATTGGTAAAGACGAGAATGAAAACATTAATGACCTTTCAAAATCAAGCTTATCAAGTATCAAAAGCCCTTACGATAAAAAATCAAATCTCACTAGTGAAGCATTTATCCAATTAGTCCATGCAGCTAGCGAAAATAAAGAGCGGGTTAATAATTATAAAGAAAATTAGTATAAAAAAAACCTCTATATAAAAAACCTCTGTATAAAAAACCTCTATAAAAAACCTCTACATAAAAAACCTCTTTATGTAAAATATATTTTTGAGTAGATTAGATTATTAATATGTAATCCCCTCTTCCGGTTGAAAGGGGGCTCGCGCTTTGCTTAACCGGATGGGTTGGGTTCTGCACGATCCGTCCTCCTAAAATTGCAAGGGTGTGTGGCAAATGTAAACAAAAAAATCTAAGTCTGTGGAGCATTACGGCACTTTCCACATTTTGCAGCCCCCCCAATTCTATTGGATTGCAAAACTCGTTTATTCGCTGACTAACACAAGAAGTGAACAAAGGGCTTACGATGTTCTAGACAATATGTTTCAGTGAAGACAGCTTCTGAGAGCAGCCACTGAAGGCAGTGGAAGACACTGTTGAAAATTCTGAAATTTGACTTGAAATTGTTGGATTGGCAGGGAAAAAACAGCGTAAGTAAATCGTTTGTAGTTTGAGTGTATTGTTAGTATAATTGTAGCAAATCATAGTATAACCATAGCAAATAGTATAACTATAGCAAATAGTATAACTATAGCAAATTTGAGTATGAAGTCAATCTATATGACTGTAGGTAAGATGAGTTTTGGTTGAAAGCATCCTCCCAAACAAGGATTAAGCGAGCGGCGAGCGGTAAGTACATTAGTCAATCCGATTAAGTAACAATTCTAATGAAGCAGGTGTCCAATGTATTGTATTCTAGATGTTCTATGTGAAATGATGTAAGGATCGACATTCAACTGGTCTTCGTATGGCAGTGTTCAACTTCTTGTGTTTTCCCTTCCGCAAAAATCGGATCGGTACATCTAGTTTAACCTGGACACGCACCGATTCTGTGCACACCCAGGAAAAGACCAGTACCCCTAAAATTGGCCCGATAAAAAGCTAGGCTCATTGGCATCCCTGACTTTTCAGGGTACAGTCTGTCGATCTTTGCTTTGAAACAGTCCACAGCCTGTCATAGACGGCATTGTGGTGTACACATACGGTCATTAGGTCAAACAATAAGTGTTATGATGTAAAATATGATTTGCGTTTTTCAAATGGTCCCATTTGGATTATTCAGGAGGATGTACCCCGACACATGTCACAAATTATGGATGGCAGTGACCCAACTGCCCCAGTTATCTCTTTTTTGTTATAATATTTTTTGTTAAGAGAGCACATCCGTACCTCCCTAGGGGGGGCTTATTTTTCTGTTACTTCCTTATTACCATCACCATTACTATTACTTACATTATTACTTTTCTAACACTATTAAATATTATTTGTATATTATCATAAAAACAAAGGTCATCGCGTCATTAAAACAGAGTAGAAACTCAATCTATAAATTAATATAATTGGAAGATAATAATTCTGGAGATAAATTGAACAGACCGTAATCTTCAAGTTTAACTTGAGAGTTCGAAGAATTATTATTGAATATCTCTTCGGCAACTTCATCACTCATCAACAGAGGCATCTTAACGTCGTCATAAGCATTCAAATAGTCTTGATCGTGTTCAAGACTAGGCATTTCAAAAGTATTTTGTTGAAATAAAGGAGATGTAGTATTTGGACTTGTATTTTGAGAAGCCAATTGACCCCCCATTGGTTGATGATGAGTTTTAGCATGCTCAAACAAGGTATTTGGTTTCATATTGAAAAAAGTCAAATCTGGAGCAGAAAAGGCTCTAGAATGATTAGATAAATCTTGGGTATAATCAATAACTGGCATATTAAAGTCAAAATTGGATTGGGGAACACTGTATTGGGGGCTAACCATTTGAGATGGTTGTTGTTGAAGTGGTGCTTGCATTGGTGCTTGTTGATTTGGTGGTGGCATTGGTGGTTGCAAGGATTGTTGCATTGAAGATTGAGATTCAATTGGAGATGGACTAATTTGTTGTTTTTTAACTGGCGATTCCAAATTAGGACTGCTGGAATTGGAAGAAATTGGGGTTTGGTAATAATTAGTAGTATTAGCTTGGAAACTAGTATATTCTCCAGAATCTTTGAAATTCTTAACAAATTCCCAACATTTATCACCATAAGTCTTTGGGGTTAATCCAGTAACCGATTTGAAAACACGATGGAAATGCCAAGCACTCAACTTGGATTTGGCAGCCAATTCCTTAAAACCAAGCACCCCACCTCTTCTTCTTCTCTTTTTACCACTGGAAGGAGAATTACCCTCATCCGAAGCTTCCAATTTTTGAATAGCTTGAGGTTGGAAGATATTCATGGCTGCAGCCAAAGCCAAATGTCTACAAGCCAAATCAACCAATCTATAGTGGTCCGAGTCATTTTTGGAAAGACTGGTATTTTCAAAATCTTTTGAAAATTTGCCATCATAATTGATGGCAGGAACAGAGGCACGACGATTCAACCCACCATTGTTAAAAGCACGTAATATTTGCTCTTCGTTAGTCTTTTTGGATTCAATGATATTTTCTTTAATCTTTTGATTATTCTTCTCTTCATTTTCATCCAAAAGAGGAGGTAAAAACCCAATTTGACGATTAATGCTCGAAACACAGTTAAATAATAATGAAACATCAATGGGAGGTAAATTGATAGGTTCACAAGATTGACATGGATGGAAACCCAAATCCATAGCCTCTTGACACCCATCAACAAACTTAATCTCCAGTTTCAAATTGGTTCTGGCTCTAGCATCACAATCTGGACGACAAAAAGTTTTGGATATCTTATTGCAAACGAAAAATGATCCAGCAGCAAAAGGATCACTAAATTGATAAGCTTTCCACTTAGCACATTCTGTTGAATAAACCATACTTCTATCCTTATAATACGTTCTTGAGAGCAATAGCTAGGTGTCTGAGACAGTTGATATAATAGTTAGACAAAGGAAAACAAATTGGAAGATACGGAAATTTAGATATATTTATATCAGGGGAGAGTATGAGACAAGAACAGAAAAAAAAAGTCAGGAAACAAAGTTTGATCAAAATAGTTTTTTTTTTTTTTTTTCAGTATTCAATAATAGTTCTTTGTATGATGCAAGAACCCTTGTATGCGTGCCCTGGTGGAATGAGGGTGAATTTGTCCTGAAAACCCCCAAGCGACCCCCTGGTACCCGGACACTGCGTAGTATTTTCTGTTTTCTTCTTGTTCTTTCTTTTTTCATTTCCTCTTGTAAGCTCTACATGCATATGCAGCCTGCGCTAGGCTTTGCGTCACCCTGGCTCCAACCACAACACGGGACTCCGTTCGATGCATAATTAATTATTCGTTAGATTACCAATGGTACTCTAAACGGATAGATATGTGCCGGTACATAATCCACTGAGGGTCTGCTGGCCATTCAGTAGACTCTAGTTAGGCTTCCTAGACAAGTAGCTGGGACGGTCAGCGCTGAGAAAGGGCCGGGAAATAGGAGCTAGGGAGTTGCACAGCCATACGGAACTCCTGGCCTAGCCGTGTCATTGGCCACCCCGGTTAGACTTGATATCACCAAAGATGCATTAAAAATAATACATCTCCACAAACTAATTCCAATAATAACAGAAAGCTTATCTGTTGTCTGAAATTTTTGAGACAAAAACAAGTCTAGACTACGGAGTTCAGTCAAATAATAGGCTTATTCAGCCATGATTACGTATGATATTACCATTTCCAGACGTATTCAAAGGTTATTGTATTAGATTTAGTTTCAATGGTTATTCCTTGATATGTTGCATCAACATTTGTATTCCGTTTTCGAGGTTCCGCTCAGAATACCACGGAGTTCAGTCCTAATTGGATTACACTTTCGAATCCCCATCTCAATTGGGATCCATACACCAACTCCACTACTACTACTCCCACTACTGAGCAGGCAAGTTCCAGACTGCATCTTGGCCCAGTCTAATTACATCACCAGCCAATTTCATGGATGAGGTCAACTTAGAACATGGCTTTCTTCGACAAGATGTGTCTAATTGACATTAAGTAGTGACATCACCCTGAGAATTCTCTGTGGAAAATAAAACTCATCAGATGTCCATCGTGTCTATTGTATCCGGCGTGGCTATTGTAATTATTCCCATCATATCGGTTTTCCCACACGGCGGAATAAACCCTCTTTGATAGAGTTGGATGAAGTCACCGTTCTATGTAAATGAGATTCGCCTTCGACAGCCATGTAGCTGACATCCCATCAGTATTGATCTTCCTTGAAATTCGGGTGAGACGGCCGGAATTACCACAAATGGACTTCCACCCTGCTATCTGCTTATCACCCAAAAGAGTATCTCCTATTAAATGGGCAGCTACGAGAGGCTACTTACAGACACATATGAAAGCTTAACTCTACGTTATCTGTACGGGTAAATAGGACTACTGAAAAATTCTCTGCCTCCTTTTCCTGTTCTCTATTAGTCGATCCGGAAAGAAAGGGTGTGGCGTCTTAAAACGGATGCCTCCCTCACCATTCTGTCTGTACCACCGCCTAATGGATTCCATATCATACTGCGCAGTCTTTCTAGAATTTTTAGTTGAAAAAACTCGGTTACTTAGTTCTAGCGGCACGGACCGCTTCTATTACATCTCCTTTCTTCTATTCTTTCTATTCGCTCTACTCTGACCGCTCGAGTGGTGGACCAGAGGGAGATCCCCTATATAATATTGCTAGATAATACATCAAATGCTAACTGCCATGCACGAAAAACGTGAATATCAACGGCTTTTTCTTTGCCACACCCTCGTCACCCCCCTCGACAGCACGCGAGTGTCTCACTTTCCCCCGTCATTTGCGAGATGTAAACAAATGGAGTTCCGCACCCCAAAGTCGATTTGTCTCTTTATTGAAATCCGTTACACTAATTCCGTTCTTATAAGTACTGGTGATCTCGTCACCACAATCTCCTCATTAAATGCGTCCTGGTCTAAACGTACCCTTGGCTAAACGTATCTTGTCCTATGTCAAGTTGACGGATTGGAGTATCAGACAACCCATTTGCCATACGTATTAGCCAGACAGATTGGGACAGGCGTATCGGCCAAACGTAATAGACAAACAGATCAGGCCAGGTGTGCCACTGGTTAAAGGTACCTTCTCGTAGGGCTCGAGAAAGAGATGGAGACTTCTGGTACTTGCCTCATTTCTCGCCCTTTTGTTTTGGTTGTCTGAGATTTTTCAATATTTAGATATTTAGAGTTTTTGGCGCGGTGTCCGGGTGTACTACTGCTACGATTTTTTTTTTTTTTTTTTTTTTTCGTCTTTTTGGCTCTTAGTTCGTTTTCCATTACGTGGTTGAAGGTGACACTCTTTACCATTGGACATGGAAGTAAGACATGAGGGCCACCATCATACTGCCAACATCAAGTATGGCCACTTTATAGCGTTGGTCTCGTTGGCGCATGTGGGTTGTATTGTTTTATCTCGTACGGTATTGAAAAAATACCAACTCAATAATCGGATTGGGTTGGTAGCGAGCTTTTTGCTCTGGTCAATTATAATCATTGGTACCACCTTGATTAATGTTGATTTGAGTGAGAGCTATAAGACGTCGATTAAGAGAATCGGAAGATTGAGTTATTGTTTGCTTCCGTTTGATATTTTCTTAATATTAAGACCTAATTTCCCCATTATTCGTTATTTAGAACTCATTGACTTACATAAATGGATGTCCCGATTGATTATAGCATGTGGGTTGATCCATGGCGTGGGCTACATGGTCGTTTGGTCCATTGAAGGGACCTTGATGGTGAAGAGTTTGAAGTTACTCAATTTCTATGGGGTAATTGTGTTTCTTGCAAATTGTCTATTACTAATTATATCAATTGGCTTTTTCAGGCGTAGAAATTATCCGTATTTCTACATAATCCATAACCTTACCGTATGGTTGTTTGTTTACTTGATTAGTTTCCACGCTAGACCCGGAGTCTCCGTGTACACTCTTGTGATAACCTTATTATTAGGTTATCAATTTTATAAAAAAATAGGCTACTTAACAACCTTAAAATTACATCAACACGAATCGTCAAATCTAAAAATAATTGAACTTCAAAATAATTTTGATTTCTCGCCGGGTTCCCATATAAGATTATCCTATTCGTATTGGGATTATCGGTGCTGGGCTTATCCAACCCATCCTTACACTATTGCCCACTCCAATCTGGATTCCGTTTACTTGGTGGTTAAGCCGTATCAATTTGACTTCAATGCCTCTTCAAAATATTGCTTAACCGGTCCATTCAATTCCACCCCCGATCAATTCTGGACTAATTCAGAAAATATCTCCATTGTGGTTGGTGGTTCCGGAATCTCCTTTGGGTTGCCTATTCTAACTCATCTACTTGCTCAAGGCAAATTGGCCCATTTATTTTGGTCAGTTAAATCTCAAGCCGATTTATACATTTTAAATGCTTTAAACATTAACCATCTGGACCATATAACTGTCCATATCACCGGTAATGAAGATGAAGAATCTTTTGGGCTATTATCAAATGATGAAATCGAATTACAATCTTTATCAAATTCAAATATTAAAATTGGCCGCTTCAGCTTTACCCATTTGGTCTCCCAGCTCAATAAAACTAATGATGACAATAAAAAATGGTTGGTGGCTTGTGGGCCAGAACCCTTGGTAATTGATGCAAAAAAATTTGCCAACAATAAAAAAATTCAAATTTTAACCGAAATTTATTCTATATAGAGTCAACCTTCCTTACCTCGTATATAATTATTTATTATTTATTCTTGTTTCACTCGCCTTCGCCTGTTATGTATCCTGTCATGTATCCTGTCTGAATCATCGTCTTAAATTTCACTTTCATCCATCTTGTGATTTATATCAATCCGAGGTCGTAGAACAAGTTGGTGCATGGGTGTTCTGTAAAACGGCCCAAAAAAAAAATCTTGAAAAGTGACAGCGACCGAAAGGTTGCAATTCTTCTTTGAATTACTCCTATTCCTTCCATGTTGTCGAAAGAACAAGTAACTGAATTGAGAGAGGAGCTAGATACCTCTCTAGACGAATTGGTGACCCCTTCTTCGTCTTCAGAACAACCTCAATTGCTTTCGGTAGTAGCTGGTCTCACTAACCGAAATGAAAATATCTACCTTGGATCAAAGGGTATCAAGTCATTGAAAACTAATGAAAAAGTTGACAACGATAGCATATTTGCTTTATTCTCGTGCACTAAAACAATCACCACCATGGGTGCTTTGATTTTAATTGAAAGAAACCAATTAAAATTGAGTGATTTTGCGGCAGATTACTTACCTTTGATTGACGATTTAAAATTGATCCAACCAAATTCAATTGACCGGGAAACTGGTGATTTCTTAAGCGAGCCAACTAAGCCTAAAAACAGAGTTACAATTAAAGACTTACTACTTCATACCTCAGGGGTATCTTATGCTTTTATGAATGCTGATTATGCTGCTTTAACGTTGAAAAAAAATCATCATTTAAGCAACCTTAATCCAACTCTAGAGTTTTTTTCAACAATTAAAACACCCTTGGTGCATGAACCTGGTACAGCTTGGGCTTATGGTCATAGTGTGGATTTGTTGGGCTTCATAATTCAAGAAATCACCGGGCTTAAGCTAGGTGATTTTTTGAAAAAAGAAATTTTTGACCCGGTTGGTATGAACCTGTTCACATTTGAAGTAGACGATACTTCAAATTTAATCCAGGTTCATAAAAAGAAAAAGGGGAAGTTTTCGATCTTGAACGGAGAACCTGTACCTTTGAAACCCCATTTACATCTTGGTGGTCAAGGCTGTTTTGGTACTATTGGCGATTATATGAAATTTTTAAGAATTTGGTTGGCTAGAGGTTATTCTCCGGATTCTAATAAAAGAATTTTGGAAACTGAAACTGTAGAATTTGCAATTAAGAATCATTTACCTCAAAATGTTAATGTAACTTTTGGTGAAGATATTGATAAACTATTACCAGCGGATTTTGAACCCGATGGTTTTTCATTAACTGGTTGTGCTTATTCAATGAATGACTTCCCAACTGGTAGACCTAAAGGTGCGTTGACCTGGGGTGGTTTAGCTAATATTTTTTTCTGGATTGATCTTAAAAATGATATAGCTGGATGTTGGGGAGCTTCAATTTTACCAAAGCATAATATCGATTGTTTGCAAAATTATTTCAAATTTGAATCTCTTATTTATGGTGCTTTAGAAGATTCGAAAGAAATCACCTCAAAATTATAAACTCTGTTGTATATTTACAATTAATAATAAATATTATATAAGGTGTCAAAAATAAATCATCTACAATAATCCTAATTTCTCCATTCTAACTTGAACGGCATTTCTATGAGCTTCTAATCCTTCAACGGCTGCTAATGTCATAACAGCTTTACCAATACTCTTCAAACCTTCTTCAGTAACATTTTGTGAAGTAATGAATTTTTGGAATGTACCAGTATTGACCCCAGAATATTGTCTTGCATAACCATAAGTTGGTAATGTATGATTTGTACCACTTGAATAATCACCACATGATTCTGGCGATAATCCTCCGACGAAAACTGAACCGGCGTTTTGAATATAGTCTGGAACATAGGACTTAGCATCTTTGATTTGTAAAATTAAATGTTCTGGGGCATAAGAATTCGATAATTTAAAAGCTTCATCATAACTATCAACTAATAACGAGTATGAATGTTGTAAACATTTAGCAACAATTTCTTTTCTTGGTAAAACTTCGGCTTGCTTGCGAACGGCTAATTCGAATTCTTTTAATTTTGCATCTGTTAAATTAACACCAATTAAAATGACTTGAGAATCAATACCATGCTCGGCTTGTGATAACAAATCACTGGCAACGAAATCTGCATCTGCATCATTATCAGCGATAACTAAAACTTCGGATGGACCAGCTGGCATATCAATTGAGCATAACGCTTGAGTATCGTTTTGAACATACATTTTAGCAGCAGTAACAAATTGGTTACCAGGACCTAAAATCTTATCACATTTAACAATTGATTCAGTACCGTAAGCCATTGCGGTGACAGCTTGAGCACCACCTGCCATAACAATACTTGAAGCTCCTAATTTATGAGCTACATAAACAACTTCTGGAGTTAATTTACCAGTAGCTCTCGCAGGTGGTGATGCAATTACAATATTTGAACATCCAGCAACTTTAGCTGGAACCCCCAACATCATTGCAGTTGATGGTAAAACTGCAGTACCACCTGGAACGTAAAGACCAACATTTTCGATTGGCTTAGCGAAACGGGAACAGTAGACACCAGGTGATGTTTCTATAGTAGTGATTTTTTCTTTTGGTAATTGAGCAGCGTGGAATTTTTCAATATTAGAAATGGAAATATCAATGGCTTCTTTCATATCATCACTTATTTCCATTAATTCTTTTGGAAATGGTGCTTTTAATACTGGATCATTTAATTTAACACCATCGAACTTTTCAGTAAGTTCAATTAAAGCTTTGTTACCTTCTTTTTGAACTTTTTCGATAATTGGTAAAACCAATTTCATTATATCTGAAGTTCTTTGAACTGGTCTAGTTAAAGCCTTTTCGACAAGTTTTGGATCAGTTTTTTCATTCAAAACAATGGTTTCCATTTTATATTCTGGATTTATTGGTTCAGGTTTTGGTGCTGGTGCCGCAGGTTCTTCCTTTTTCAAATAAGCTGGTTTAGCATCACCTTTACGTCTAGTGACCTTACCACTCTTGATATCCAAGTTTCTTTCAATATCGGCTAATCTTACCCCCTTTTTAATACACATAACCATTGCAAAATAGAATAAATCTGCAGCTTCCCAAGAAACTTCTTCTTCACTTTCAGCTTCGATTAATTCGTCTAATTCTTCTTTCAACTTTGCGGTCAATAAAGATTCGTCGTTAAATAATCTCTTTGTATATGAACCTTCAGGAGCGTTATTAAATCTTTGAACTAAGGTATTATCTAATTTAGCCAAACCAGAACCATAACTTTCATCTTTGGTAACCAATTCACCATCGTGAAAGCAAGTGAAGTTATTATCCAAGTGACAGAATCCATAACCTTCTCTTGGTTCAACAATAAATTTGATCAAATCGGAGTCACAATCTTTTTCCAATTTGATCAATTTTTGGGTAGCACCACTAGTTTTACCTTTATACCATAATTCATCACGGCGTTTACGAGATTGATAAACACCTTCACCTTCAGCAATTGCAGCATGGATTGATTCGATAGAAGAATATACAACCCCTAAAGCAGTATAAGCAGGAGCAGGTGTAGTGATTAAAGTAGTGAAAAGACCATCTGGACGGTCGGTTGTCAAGGTTGAAGTGAAGAGTGAAGAAATAGAAATCTTTCCACTTTCAGAGACTTTAGTAGATAAGTTTGATGATTCAATAATCGGAATTATACCTAATGCAGCAAGTTTATTGGCCAAGTCTTGAGTAATTGAAGATCCAATGTAATAAATTTCTCTATTACCACTAGAACTCAATTGTTTATAAGTATCTTGGGAGATTTCTGAATCTACTGCAAAAGCTGCTTTGGTGGCTAATAACTTATCAGTTGGTGATGTCGATGTTCTAACAATAAATCTATAACTTGGTAAGCCAGCAGATTCTATAAAATCTTCAACTTGGCTTTCTTTAATGAGGATTTTTTTTATACCATGGTTCAATAACTCCACAGCTTGATCAGCATTAATATCAGATTGGCTAGCATCAACGTCAACATCGATTGAGTGGGGAAATTGATTGATAAAGTGTTTCGAAATTTTGAATGAGTCAACTGGAAGTAAAATCTTACCAACAACACTAAACTTTTCAATCTCACCTTTATCAGCAGGTGAAGAGATCACCGGCAATATAGGGAAAGTCATTATGTTTTACTGACTGTTTCAGATCAGATCGAATTAAAAATGGTCGGAGTCAAGTCTTTAAAACTGGTTTTTTTTCGATTTTTCGCTTTTTTCATGGAGCATTTTATACAGTAATTGACTTATCAAAAAAAAAAAAATTTTTTTTCTAGTTTGACTCATTCTACAAAGACTCAGTTTCGCAAAGTCAGGTGATAAAGAATTACATTGATTCGATAATGATAAGTTGCAAATATCATGAGCTAACATATTACACGAGTTAGCAGTATGACTAATCGTTGATATCGTTTATTAGTAAGAAGCATATGTACAATCAGTAGAAAGTAGAACTAAAAATTAAATTCACCACGGAATTGGTTTAGATCCATTCCGGGTTTGACAAATTCGATCAAGTCTCTTCTATCCAAAGCGATGAAAGCTCTTTTCAAGGTTTCCATCAAAGAAGAAGATTGGTTGTTATTGAGAGTAGGCTCTTCGTGACCTTCAACTTGGTGCATTGCCAAACCACTTAATAAATGTTCAGCAGCTTCTTTGTAGCAGCCAATATTGATACAAGATACACCTAAATTGTATCTTGCTCTAACAAAAGTTGGTTTTAATTCCAAAGCTTTAAAATAAGCGTTAACTGCTTCTTCTGAACGGCTTGAGTTAGCAAGGGAAGCACCCAATCTGTTCCATAAAACAGGATCATCTGGTTTAATTGATAAAGCAGCTTTGAAACAATCGATTGTTTTATCAAAGTCTTCATTAGCATAAAACAAAACCCCTAATCCCATTTGAACATCAGGATCCATATTTGCTTTATCAGGAGAAAGTTGAGCGGCTTTTATGAATAAATCAGTAACTCTTTTATTTAAGGTATAACGATCTTCATCATTAATTGAAGACTCTTGTTGACGAGCTCTTTCAGAAATTTGAGGATATTTTGTTGAAATCCATCTTTCTAAAGTAGCAAAAGCAGCATTATCATAACCTTCATTGATATAGGAGATGGCTAGAGTCATTAAAGCTTCTGAATTCTCTGGATGTAATTCTAGGCATTTTTCTAAAGCAGAAATGCCCGCAATTTCTTTTTCATTTTGAGTTTGAACTTCACCTAATTTTAACCAAGCATCAATATGGTTTTGGTTACGTTGTATAGCAGCTTCAAAAGCTAAGGCAGCTTCTGATAATTTTGCACCATTTTCCATCAATTGTAAACCTATTTCATAAGGATCATTTTCTTTTGGTAAATCTAAAAATTGATTATTTGATTTGTTTTCAAATTGATATTCACCAAAATGAGCTCTTGTTGATGCATATTTAGCGAAATCTCTTTCCCATTGTGATAAGTCTGCTGGTAACATTTCTCTTTGAGTTTCTTTAAAATCTTCATATTGTTGAGAGATGAAATCATTTTCAATTTCATCACTATTTAAACTATCCCAAACTTCCTGAAATGTAGCTTGATACTTATCATCGATAACAATTTCTGGTTCTTCTTCTTTTTCCTTGGCTTCGGGTTCTTCAACTTTATTAGTCAATTCTTCAATTTCTTTGAATTGATTATCCCAATCAACTTGCAGTTCTTGATTAGTTTGTACATCAGCTTGGGGTTGTTGGTGTTGTTGATTCATTTGGTTCATCATCCCTCCATTCATCATAGACATCCCCATCATTGGACGGTAACCACCAATACGCATACTTGGATTCTGATTATAACTTTGAGGATTATGCATAGCCTGATTTTGTTCCATTGATTGTGGACTGAACTCACTAGCCCATTGGGAGTTAATAGGCAGCGCGGTTTTGCCAACAATGTTAGGAGTACTGTGTTTGGTAACTGGCGACGGAGTATGAGTTTGGAACTCGTTTGTCCATGAGCTTTGCTGATTATTCATCGGCATTTGATGGTTATTTTGTTGAATCATATTCAATTCGTGTCTCATTGGCTGGAATTGGAAACTTGACTGATTAGCTCCATTGTTATTCATAAATTGTTCCAAATTTTGTCTATCTCTTTGATTCATCATATTTTCATTCTTGAACCCCTGATTTCCTGGTAAAAAACCTGGCTGATTGGCTGTTTGCCTCTGCAATGATCTATCTTGTTGAGTATGTTTATTGAACTGGGAAACTGCATTCCCATTAACCGAGCACTCGGCTCCTCCACCGACAAATGACATCTTGCAACTGGATAGCTCTGTGTATTACTAGAAGATTCCTATGTTCTTTGATAATCTTCAAGAAGAGAAGTAGCCGCTGACTAACAAATTGATCAAAATTCAAATGATTCACTTTTTTTCCTCATTTTTCGGTGTTTTTTTTTTTGTTTTGTTAGCGAAATCCCCAGTCATTTTTTGGCGGGGGGTTTTAATGAGAATCGGCATGTGCCGAGGGTAAGGCTGCAAATAAGTTCATAAGATTATATATATATACAAGTATAAGCATATATATAGGCATATGGATAATTACGATAGGAGTAGAACACGCAAACATATATTTAAACATATCTTTAATATGAAAGAGAAAATCACCAATCAAGTAAAGTTTCAGGGCTGGAGCCTTGACACTCCAATTGGTTGCAGATTTCTTGTAATTCTTCAACTTCTTTATTGGAAGAAGTTTTACCTACAAAAGCTGGATTGATTGGACCACCTTTGGCGGTTTCCAAAGCATAATGTTCCTTAACCATGTCACGAACCAAGCCTTGGTAGTATAAGACACCGGATTCTTTTGTTGGGTGCAAAAAACCAGATGTATATACTCCTTGATTCAAATTTTTTTGAGTTAATTGGCATAAGTTGAAATCTTCGATTTCAACCATTTGTAAAAAGTCTACAAATTCTTTCTTTGTATTTTCATCCAAGCCCTTTTTGGTATAGATATCGTATTGTAAGATGGTATGGGTAGCAGTAATGGGTAATACTCTAATTGAGTACCAAGCGGGAGAGTAACAGTTGATTCCGTTACTTGGCCAGGTATAAACCCATAATCCATCAAACTCACCACCGACGTTTTCTTTCTTCTTTTGCTTTGGTTGTTCTTGTTTAACTGGTTTTTTGCCAAAACCAAACCAGGAAGATGAATCTTGTTCTGGTTCTTTTGCTTGCTCGGCTTCTGGCTCATTTCTAATGATTTCAGCATAATGACGACAATATCTAGTTTTACCAGCAACTTTATATGTCTCCATACGGAAAGCAGAGTTCAATCCAGGATGAGCAGTTGGACAATGATAGCATTCTTGATAACCATCCATCAAGGTTTTCCAATTGAATTGACCATCAAGCTCATAAGACATATGATATTCATAATCGGAAAAATCAAATTCGTCAAATTCTTGAGTGATTCCTTCAAACCATTTATCAAATGGGATGAACTTTTCTGATGTATCATTATTAAAATTAACAAAGACTAATCCATGAGATGTAACATGAGTCTTAATAGGGAATAATGAATTTTCTTCCTTCTTGAAACCTTCAACGTTATCAAAATGAGGAGCTTTTGTTAATTTACCATCACTGTTATAAGACCATCCATGGTATTTACATCCTAAAACAATCGATGATCCCTTTTCTTTTCTAACAACAGGGTAAGCACGGTGACGACAAACATTATGAAATGCCTTTAATTCTCCATCAACCTTGGATTTGATGATGAAAAATGGTATACCAACAACATTAAAAGCATAATAATCCCCAGCTTTGGTAAAACGTGAAGCATGAGTACAAAATAACCATGATTTATTGAATATAGCTCTTTTCTCTAATTCGAATATCTTCTCTGAAGTCCACCAACTAGCTGGAAGAGTATGTTCACCTGGAAGTAACTTCCCACCAGTGGTGTTGTCATCTGCTGGTGGTGCACTTGGAGTAGCTTTAACTGGAGCAGCAGCAGCCATTGCAATTGTAGTTGTAGTTGAAGGCCATCTCCACCAAGTCCACTTTTTTATTCTACCTACTTACTTATATATATGCTCCCCAGCTAGCATTATCTGCAAAATTCTTATCGCAAAATATTTTGTTTTGGGCACAACCCTCAAGATAATGATAAACCTACTCTATTTAGGAACTACTATCCCTTTGCAGCCCTTTTCGTTTAAGCCTTTATACTTGATTACCGATATAAATCTACTGATTGGTTAAAATTCTCCCTTATTGTTATACCGGACATCTGTTTGTTTACGTAACTGCCGTTAGTATTAACGGGGAGCATAAGTATCAGTCAACGGAATTTTGAGAAATTCCAAAGAATCTCGGAATATAGAGTTACTCAAGTAAGTAAAGCTAGTGACTTTGTAAAGCAACTTGTACTTTAGATAACATGAGGAGATGTGCTTAATAGGTAAAGTATGGATTTTTTAACCTTTTTCTGGAGTTGAATCTTTAATGAGCCTTGTTACAATGGTTTATATCTATATTAAATGTAATTATACAAAAAAAAATTATTCATATTGATGTTTTCAATTTTTGTTTTTTTATCTTTTTTGTTTTGGTTTATTTAAAATAAAGAAGTGAAAGTTAGATTTGTATTAAAAAGATTTTAACAATCTGAGTAAACGTAAAAGTTCTTGACTGACATCCACGTCGACATTTGGGGCGATAAAACTATCCAAGGTTGATGTTTCGTCGGGCAATACCCTATAAGCATCGGTTAATTTGGAAAGCTCATCTTTCAAAGGAGACGATGGGGTATTTCTATAATACAATAAGGCATTACCAACTAAGGAATTAACAACAATTAGAGCTTTCAAAATTACTAAAGACAAGATCTTACTTTCGTTAGAATGAAGACCATATTTTGAAGCTTCAGTAACTAAAGAAAGTGAAATTCTGGCAAAGTTTGAAAGTAAAATATCTTTATTTGCAAGTAACCATTCAACTAAAACATCATTCAATGGGGAATTTTCATCATAAGGAATTAAATCAATTAATAATTTAACACCAAATAATGCCTGGGATAAAGTTGGAGCTCTTATAAAAGTGAATTTGGCAAATTCAAAACTGTTAGAATCAAATGGTATCACACTCATTAATAATTTAAATGATCTAGTTAAAAGCTTAGCTTCTTTTGTAGAATTATCATCACCGAAATAAGCGTCCATTAATTTTTTGGTTTCTTGTTGATCTTGAGCGCTAATATTGATTGAAATGACTGATGGGAAACTATTTGATGATGATGCTGCTAAACTACCACTAAGAACCGCTTGCATTAATGTTTTATTTCTAGGTTCACGTACTAATAATTTAGTAAATGCATCAATACCAAAGGGTAAATAAGAAAACATATCTAAATTAGCATAAGGGATTTTAAATCCAGATTCTTCCTTTTCATTTTCATTTAACTTGGGTCCAAATGCACTAATTAAAATGAATGATAAAAATGCTTCTTCTAAAGTCCTCAATTCCATTAAAAATGCAATATTATCTAACATCAATAAACAATCTTTTAAGATGCATAACCTTTTTCTGTAAAATTTAAATTTATCAGGATAACTGGCAATGTACTTAACACATGTAAATAATAAATCTTTGAATAATGAATCGTTGGCCATAACAGCTTTGCTATCCTCAGCAAATGAAAGATTTCTCAAAATCATGGTAATAGTTATTAATTGATCAACTAACATTACTTGCTCATCAACAGCACTCTTGGTTTGGAGTTTGCTGAAATGATATTTATTCTCTTCTTTGAACTTAAGTATTGTAGTATTATAATCGGTAATACCAAATCTTTCTAACTTTGGTTCTTCCTCGATATTCGACAATGGAGTGTCATTTTCTTCTTCATAAGAGAAAACTTCGTCCAAATCTAAGTCTGAGTCTTCATCCTCAATAACTTCAGCTGATAACGAATCCACAACATATGTAACGTCTTCACCAAACATTTGCTGATTCCCAGTATATTTTTTAAATACATCATCTATAGGATTATTTTCACTTAATTTACTAGCATCTTCATAAACAGAAGCATGTTTAGACTTTTTGCCAATAATATGATCTAAAACTTTCAAACCAAGCAGAGCCAATGAATCTAAAAGTTCTAGACAATCCGTAACTTTAAAAGAGAAACTGGAGTCAGAAGTAGTCACTAACAAGGTATTTAAAGCACTCATTATTTCACCACTATTTGGTACAGTATAATTTTTCAACGCCATAGTTAAAGCATGCACATTGATGGAACCCAACTCAGGAGCAAATAAATAAACTGGTTTGGTTAATTCAATTTCACTAGCTAAACTTGATAAGGCTTTGATATCAAACCCATCATGAGTCTCCACTAACTTACGGAGAGGTACATAATTTTTAATAATATTGAATTCTAGTTCCTTATCTGGTTTATCAAGTTGAGGTGATTCGGAAGTTTGATCATTTGGTGTTCTTTGTGGTTTAGGCTTCGTGGGTTTTTGCATGGTTTGCTGAGTTTGAGTTTGAGGTGGTGGTTGGGAATGTTGTTGAGGAGTATGCTGTTGAACTACACTTCCGCTTCTTGAAATTGTTTGTTGAGCCATGTACGGCGACTGAGAGACAGCAGGTGAATTGTGAGCCGATGGATTACTAACATGAGAAAGCTTTCTTTGTTGGGGAGTAGGAGCTGAACTTGGAATTGGGCTCTGATGTATCATTCCAGCACCTGGAGTAGGGACGTTGTTTATTCCGGGTGAGTTAATGTTGGCTGGCGGTGACATGTTGCTTTGAGATATATGTCTTGATGGTGGATTTTGCATTTGCTGTTGTAGTTGATTAGGAGCATTTTGTTGCTGCTGTGGTTGTTGTTGCAATTGCAGCTGTTGAAGTTTTAAAAATATTTTCTTTTGGTACATCATTCTTTTCGTTTGTAAATCTCTTGCACCATTTGGAGTTTGACCATATTGCTCATAAGGAAGCACGTATTGTATATAGACATTTGCAGTTTCCTTTTCGATTTGAATTCTCGAGTTAAAATCTTGTTGTACATTTATACCTTCGAAAAAACCTAATCTTTGACAAATAGCAGTCCAAGAATTACCTTGTTGAGGTTGTATGTTTTGAAGTGCTTTCATTAGCTGTTGACCCCCACCAAGTTTTTGGGATAACAAATGTAAAAGTAGAAGGTTAACTTTTTTACCATTCACAATCGGTTGTTGAGTTATTGGCGTATTACGGCTATTCATGAAGTCATTGAGGGTAGCTATGAATAATTCGTATTGGAGCTGCTGTAATTGTTGTGGACTGAGCTTACTGACTAGTTGCTGTTGTGCTTGCTGGGCCTGGTGTTGAGCCGGACCTTGCATTGGTTTCGGGTTTTGTTGAGGATTTGATGGTTGCAGTTGGGGTCTTGATAAATTTTGTGGGATTTGAGGAGTTCCAACCAGATGATTATATTGAGGAGTGGTTGATGACGCCATACTAGGAGAGTTCATATTGTTTACCGGACTAGGAGCATACACCAGGTTTACTTGAGAATTGCCTTGACCTCTTCCACCTTGATTCATATTCATCATTTGTTGAGGAGTTGGGGCATTAGATGGCTGGGGTGATGCTGACATGGGAATGTTGCTTGGAGAAAACTGCTGTTGTTCCTGTTGTTGTTTCTGCTGCTTTGCATGAAGCATTTGTTGTTGCATTATTTGTTGTCTCATCTGAAGAAGTTGTTCTTGTTTCGACTTATCTAAGCTTTTCTGCTGTTGTTGTTGTGTTGATGGCGCTTGTTGCTGCGAAGGAAACCCTTGTTGGTTGAGAGTCTGTTGAGGGTTTGAAAGCATTTCGGTATCCATTGATTGATTATTATGCGGTACCTGTTGATTAGATTGATTATTTGACTGAGCGGCCTGGTCAAAAATATTATTCAAGAACGCATCTTCTTTTGGAATACCACTGCTCTGATTTCCATCATTAAACCAAAAGTTAGACATGGCTTCAACAATCCCTAGGTACTTGAAATACGACTTCTGTGGTGGTATACCAATTAAGTTTTTGAGCGCTTAGCGTTCCCTTCAGTGTTATTTACTATTTTTTGAGTTTTTTTCGAGTTTATAGTTTTTCCTTTCTCCAGACAGGAACGAACTAAAAAAAAAAAAATTGTCATAACGGTTACTGCACTACTTGGTCTGATGTACTAGAATACTACAAATTCTAATGATAAATGTGAATCGTTCGGTTGATGCTTGAAAAAGGCTCTATACACGTATTAATAACAAGAGAAAATGAGTAGAACTAGAGAGTTTTGGATGAAAGGCGAAACGAAAAGAAAAACAAGAAAAGAAGGGTAGAATGGTATGTGAAAAATAAATTACAATAAGCATTAATGATTACCATAAATGCCACCATCTTTTATGAAGTTTCTTTGAAAGAGCTTTGTAGTGCTCCATCTCGCCCCAGCAGTCTCTGCCCCATTCACACCCTGCCATATTGACCACAAAGTCATTACTTTGGAAGAAATATTGGGGATCATCAGCTTTATCGGAACAGGCACCGGGAGGGAATGAATTGATGGTTCTTAAAGGTAAGAACCCGATCCTTTCTCGGATCCATGGTTGGGAGGAGTATAAAGTTTCCAAAGCATCTTGTTCTTTATGTTCCCATTGCATATGCATTTGTTCGTACATGGCAGGATCCCACCAAATATCAAGGAGCATATCAGACCAAGAAGATCTTCTCATTAAGAACGAGCCCAAGTTGAACCCCCCACAGTCTTGAGTAATGACCATATCAATTGGGCTGTCATAATTGAGGTAAGGAATGTCAACAGGAAGACCAAGCGGATTAAATGTTTCAGGGGATCTATAAGTAGCATTTTCTAAATTGTTCAAGAAATGTTTTTCTAATGATATTTGGGGTTCCATGATATAAGTATGTAAATCCAACCACCAAAACCATTCGGTATTTGGAAATTGTCTCATTGTTTGTTTCATAATATCTACTTTTTCCCAAGATTCTCTCCATTCATGTGAGTATCTCTTCTTTATAGTCATATCTTTGATGGTTAAACCGTATCCGTGACTTTTGGCATATTGTTTCTTATTAGCGATTGAAGATCTTTCCACTGACCACTCTTGAGGTCCTTTCCATTTAAGAACACCACCGCCTTCATTTGCAGCTAGTATAATAACAACTTTGGGACTACCAGTCCTGAAATGTGGAACAAAAGGTACCGATGTGAAGAGTGACAAGCATATAAAAGTTACTAAGAAAATCAGTATTTTTTTATATTTCAATGAAAATGATTGAATAGATCCAAAAACAGCGTTTATACTATTATTGATTCTGGTGAGTATTGGTTGGTGTTTGTTTGGTTTGAATGTCTTGGAATAGCCGTCATTGCTTGAGCCAGCATGTGTTTTCTCTAAATCATCCAGATTATCAGTTGAATAGGGTAAGTTGAACCCACTGTTCGAACTCATGATGGTATGTTTATGATGCTTCTCGAGCAGGAAAAAAAAACCTTTTTGGACAGAGTATGGATCGAACCGAAGCAGAGCTTAAAGAATCCTCTTCCTATCTCCCTCTTAATGAATTGCTGAACAGTTACTTGTTGAACAGTCTAATTGTTGAACAGTTTAATTCTAGATCAAGCCAAATTACTTTGTTGTTTTAGGCCACGGATTATTTCATGTTGAGATTTTTTCACTTTTTTCTTTCTTTTTTTTTTTTTAAAAAAAAACCTTTAACGTTGGATATATACATCCGTACACCTTAATAAAATAGCTAGCGGTTGGTATACCATTACTATGGATTGAACTATACAGATGGCATTAGCGGAGAGGGAGGAGATTCTGTTCAAGGCACTGCAGTCTACATAAGGGGCACTCGGGGTGTTCACGAATCCAATCAACAATGCAGACCCAGCAGAACATATGACCACAATTGGCAGCAGAAGGATTGGTCATTGGTGATAAACATAACATACACGATCTGGAAGCTTCAGGGATGTAAGGTAGTTGATTTGGGTCTGAGAGGTCGAAATTTACGCGTTCACTAAGTTTTAAATCTTCAGTGAACGACTCGTTGTATGTTTCTAATTGTTTAATAGATTTAATTCTGGATGGCTTCGATTCTTCGTCTTCTTCACTGGTATGTGATTTTTTAAGACTGTCTTGATAAGTTTTGAATTTGACAAGTGACTCAAAGACAAACTGTAGTAATATAATAGCCCCTAAGAATGAGTAATTGCCAGTTTTCTGTAATTTCCTGGGATCCTTGTTATGACCAAAGACATACCTCAAACCAAATATACGTTTGGACAATGAGTAAAACTCACCTTGAAAGTAAAAAATAGCAATATGCAAGTTCATCAAAGTATCTAAAACCTTATCATATGATGAAAGATACTGAAGTATCACTTGTTTTTTGGAGCTTTTATTTTGGTCTTCTTCCTCTTGTTTGGGCTTATGGTATTTGACTAGTCTGTTGATCAAGTACGGTAAGATTGCATAAGAAAATATAAATCCAAGCTTGGGTAAGATTCTGGGGAATCTTTTTCCTGACCTATTTACATATATTAAATCAACGTATTCTTCACCCAAAGTTCTGGCTCCAAGTAATGTCGTTAGGATAAGGTATACAGCTTTGGCGCCCACAGTTATTTCATTCCCATACGTGTTGATGAATCGTTGGCCCTTCAATATATGTAAAGCGTCTTGAAATTGAGATCGAAATAACGATTCAAAGTAACTATCCTTTTGATTAGCTCTTACTAATGAAAATTGTTAGTATTGGTTCTCTCCCCCACAAAAAAAAATTGATTATTTCAAATCTAATTGAACCATACCTATCGTAGCTGCGTCAGCAAAGGGTAATGCCTTATCATTCACTTTGGACATGATGCTTGCCTATTATAAAAGTACGGACGCTTCGTTATGTTAAGGGCAGTGAAGAGGTCAAGTATGAAGATTGCATTTCTAACTTTTCCTCGGTCACCGAACAAAAAAAATTCGGTGAGGACGCTTTATTACTGCTAAAAAAAAATGTATTACGGTTTAAATCATTAGTATATTACAGCGTTATCTATAGAGAATAAATATAAATTAGAAGGGTAGCTTTGTTTGTCCTTTGTCGAGTTTTTTCTTTTTTGGATTTTCTTGTTTATTTTGATGGCTTGTTCTTTTATTACTTTCTGGTTTAGGATTTATTTCGTTTTGGTTTGATGTCCCATTTAATTTTTCGGAGAGTTCCATAGCATAATGGAGGTCCACATGTTCAAATACATCTTCAACTGGGATATGGCATTTGTCACAGTATCTGGTTCGAATAAGTCTCTCGAGTAAGCTTTTGTTTGACTCCTCTGAAGTCGACAGGCTTGAGGACGATCGGAGAGTATTTAAGACGTTATAATTAGAATCTGGCGGGTTTGAATCTACTTTAGGTTTGGATTTAGGTGCAATTCTGGGTGGGTCCACTGGTGCATTACTGGACTCAAATTCATCAAATAACTTTTTGATGTATTCTTTGTCTTCTTTGAATTGAGGAGCTGGAGAAGCTGATTTGGATTTCAAAATTTGAGCCTGTTCTTCTTTTCTTTCGTTTTCACTGATTTGAAAATCCTCAAATAACTTTTTAACGTATGCTTGGTCCGGTTTCTTACTTTTCTTTTCAATTGGAGCAGGTAAAGCTTGTTTAGGTTGTTCAGTGTTAACTTCACTAAACATTTTTTCAATGTCTTGCTTAGCTAACAAACCTTTGTTATTGGGGTTACCAAGATACGAGTCAATTAGATTTGAATCGGTGGTCTTGACAAAATTGGATATAACCACTGATAAATTAGCCAATGGCATAATCTTGTAATTTTTCAAAACATCCATCGAATCGGTGACCTTGAGTAATCTTGGCCTCTTACCATTGTTCAAGGAAGGAACATTTGAATTTTCCAATAACTCAAGTAGTAATCTAAAAGTCAAGTTTGTCATTGACACTCTTAGCTTCTCGAGAGATCTTGATACTGGTATTGGAGTTTGTTTTGAAAGTTTTGTATAAGAAGATGTAGTTAATTGAATGCTAATCGTTTTCGGTCTCATGATTGAGCCTTTTTCACGGTCGGAATCAAGCTGCAGCATGGATAAGTTTAGATTCTCGTCATCTAATTCGATTAGTCTGCTATATAAATCTCCCACAAACACTTTCAACCAGTCGCAAGTGTCATATATGTTATCAACAAAAGCATTAACGAGGAAATTCTTTCTTGACATCATGGATTTGACTGATGTTCGTAATACTAACTCTTCAATATAGTTACCCCTCACCAAGTTAAACACTCTTTCTGCTAATGGGTGGTCATTTGGTAATTCTTGTTTTAATTGATCTAACAGGAAATGTTCTCGTAAAAATTTAATTGAATTTATATCTCCCGGAACATCAAATTTTGATAAAATAACGTCACCAGTTTTACCACCCATTCCAGTTATATCGATGAGTTCAAAATTGTTTAAAAATCTATAAATCAGTTTATTTCGAACAATAGTTTGCATATCCGGTTTAATAAACCCACCAGCCAATTTGGCTAGTCTTTTATTACGAGCTAATCCACCAGATGTTGTATAACCAAGATCCTTGAAGACACGATTCCTTAAATCATATAGGATTTGCGATCCGATAACCAGACATATATCATCCCAATCATTGATTACAGGCTTTGGTTCAGCTCCAGCCTGAGATTCCGAGAACCAAGCATCTTCTTCAGGGGTTTTGTAGATATCACCAACCCAATATAGAGATTCCGGTAAAGTTTTCAGTATAGGAGGTAAATAAGTATCAGGATTATGCTCTCTTACTAAATCTTGAAGAAAGGGGAAAAAAGATAGTATTTTCAGATAAACCAATCTACCAAAATCCATATAACTTTCATCGACACTTGCTTTTTCAACCATATCACAACCTTCTTTCAAAATTTTTATAATTTTTCGAGATTCACGTCTATAAGGATCTAAAGAAACCTTATAAACAGTTTGATCCGGGAGACCTTTCACGTACAGCCAATGGTCTTCACCCTTTTTGAAAGCAGCAGCATGAGCGATGATTAACTTTGGACATTTTTTTTTAGCTGACTGAATAGTATCCATTCGATTTATACCAAATTTTCTTGCTGGATAAGATACTGCGATCAATGATTGCCATTGGGCACAAACTACCGGAGCATCATCGTCTAAACCAAGACGAATTTGCTCACATTGAGCGAAAAAGGCATTTAAATCTATAAACCCAATTACTGATAGGTTCAGTTTATAAGATAGCTTTGGATCATTTAAATCGATCAAATCTTTGATAGTGAAGGCGGATTTGGATAGCGGGTCAGTGGTTAATGCAGCCAAATCGACATTAAGATTTTTAACTGACATAATATCAGTTGCAGTCTATAACATCAGTTCATTTGTAAGTAGGAAGTTATCAACTTGCAAACGCGTAATGAGATAGTTATACCCTTGGCATGCGGTGGAGTGGGATGTACGGGCGTGAATTTAATGATTGCAAAAATTTTGAAACTATTATATAAACACATGCATTAACCTAAAGAACAATTAACTAATATAAACAGATGATGAGAGAAAACTATATTTTAGAACCTTTAACAAAGTTGGTACCTTGAGCAATTGATTTATCCAATCCATTTAAAGCGACAGAAACCAATTGTTTTTCATTTTCAGTGATGGTGAGAGAATCGAAAGGATTAATGAATGATTTAATTTCACCTTTTTCTAAAATAACAGGGACTGAGAAATAAGTAGCGCCATTTAATGATTTTTTAGATAACTCTTCACCATTTGGTAATCCTGGTAAATAGACATACGAAGTTTCCGGAACGACCGAAGTATTAGTTTGACCACCAGCCACGGAATCTAAGACTGATTCAGCAAAACGATAGCCGGCATAGGCCATTGATAAAGTGGCGGAACCGGCTCCATTCTTAGCCTTGACGACTTCATCCCCACCGAATTGAACACGATGGACGAATTCTTTATATTGAGCCGGAGTGATTTTTGAGCTTTTTGCAGAAATGGTAGAGTTGACATTGATTAATGGAACAATGGTATCACCGGAATGACCACCAATAACGGAAATCTTACCCTTCAACGATTTTGGAGGTTCATTGATTAATTCACCAAGGAAAGTTTCTGCTCTAACGGAATCTAAAGTAGTAACCCCAAATAATTTTTTTGGATTGAAAACACCCAATTTTTTCAACACTTCAGCTGCAATTGGAACAGTAGCATTGACTGGATTGGAAATGATCAAAATAGCTGCGTTTGGACAAGTCTTACCAACGTTGGCAATCAAATCTCTAATAATCGAAGCGTTAATATTAAATAAATCAGCTCTAGTCATCCCCGGTTTTCTTGGAACACCAGCAGGTATAATAACTAAATCACTATTAGTCAAAGCAGATGTAATAGCCAGTTTATCTTCCTTATTAGCAGGTTGATGGCCAGTTACTTTAGCTGGACTACAAATATGTGATAAATCAGCAGCAACCCCATTGGCATTAACAATATCAAATAATGCTAACTCATCAACGTTTTGATTCAACTTTAATAATAACGAAAGTGGTTGTCCAATACCACCAGCAGCACCACAAACAGTAACCTTAACCATGATATAAATAATCAAGTAAATAGCCTCTATCTTAAATGAGTAAAACTTTTCAGTTATTACCAGATCTATTTATTGGATCCCTTCACCGAAGAGTCACATGTTTAAAAAAAAATTTATTATGCGTCAAAGTGACTCAGTTCAAGAGAGTTTTGTACCTCGGAAATTTGGGAAAAGCGACTCATTTTCAGTTTTGTATTTTTATCCTGAGGAGAAAACCGGCTGAGGGGATGCGGTACGGGTGGGCTCGGAAGTGGGAGGGGAAGTGCAAGCGAAGGAATAAGCTGGTGTGCGGGTGTGTAGTCACGTGTGTGTAACAGGTGAAAACCAGAGTTTGCATGTTACACACACGTGCCGCTAATCTGTAAAGCTGCTCTTCTTCCAAGGTGGACTTTTACAGGTTATCGCGGCAAAGGACAAAAAAACTACTATCGATTAAAAAATGACATTCAAAAGGTTCTGATTAATTGAGCTTTTGTGATTAGATTAACGTCGTCTTTATATCAATTCATAAAGAACAACAAGCTCCCTGGAGGCACAACTTAGTATATTGTTTTTTTCTTATTCAAGGGCAAGGATGATTAAGTTTATTCTTCTATTATTAGTTTGGTGTTTGAGGGCAGTTAGAGCATTTGATTGTTCGGTATCGGAATTATCATCGTTTGATTTCGAAAGTATAAAAGGAGTTCATTCGGTTACAATCAATAAAAACACCCCACCATCCACCAGTATTTTCACTTGGAATATTGGAGTATGTGTTAATACCGACGAGATTGAACATTGTCCTAAAAATTCGGATATCTGTGGTGTGAATAAACTTCAATTTAATGATGATAAAAAGACAATTGTATCGGAAATAATTGGTTTCAATAACGGGTTGTCTAAATCCTATAAAATCACTCCACCGACTAAAAATGAAGGGGGTGCAGTCACTATTCTGTATAAAGGTGCTAGTTGGGGTGATGTTTTGGTTGATGCCGATTTGAAATTCGTTTGTCCTTCTAAAGACGATAAGGATTTGGATGTTTTCAATGTCGATAAGTGGAATGGTGAAAAATTACAAATTTCGGTTAAATCAAAAGCTGCTTGTAATACTAAAAAGTCAAAAAATCCAAAGAAACCTTCGAACGGTAATGATCAAGATCATGGAGAATCTTGGGGGTGGTTTACTTGGATCTTTATCTTTATGGTTTTATTCTCAAGTATCTATATCATTGGTGGGGCTTGGTATCAATACAATAAAGGTAATGCAATTGATTTCCAATCGGCTTTAAAAGAAGTTTTGGAAAATTTCATCGATTTATTAAAAGGTTTACCTACTTTTATCAAAGAAATTATAGATAAATTCACCGGTGGTAGCAGAGGTGAATATAGTGCTGTCTAATTGAGGAGGCTTGCCTCTCTCATTCCTCTTTATATAGATTTAAGTTGTAAATACATATTCTAAATAGCCATTCGGATCATTGGTTTTTAGCAATTACACTAAAAAAAAAAAAGAGAGAGGGAAGTCAAATCTTTTGAAAGATTCTCAACAAATTGAAATCTTGACTCTGCAAAAAGTCTTTCTACTCAGCGATTATCCTTCTTAATTGATATACTTACTTTCTATTCATAATGCCGAGTGTCAAGGAAAAAATTCTATCTTTGAAGAGTAATGAAAGATTCATATCTTTCGAGTTTTTCCCTCCAAAGACGGATGCAGGGTTCCGTAACTTATTGGCTAGGTTAAGTCGTATGCTGGCTTTGAATCCCTTATTTATTACAGTTACCTGGGGTGCTGGTGGTTCAACTAGTGAAAAGTCATTGGATTTGGCTGCTACTTGTCAAAAAGAATTGGGTCTCACCACTGTTTTACATTTGACTTGTACAAATACTAATAAAGAAATCATTGATGATGCTTTATCAAAGGCCAAATCAAATGGGATAAGAAATATTTTAGCATTAAGAGGTGATCCTCCAAGAACTGAAGAATACTGGACTCCTAATTGTGATTTCAATAATGCTGTTGACTTGGTAAGATATATAAAACAACAGTATGGTGACTATTTTTGTATTGGGGTAGCAGGTTATCCTGAAGGTCATGTTGACGGTTCTGATAATTCACAACAAAGTATTGAAAAAGATATTCCTTACTTGATAGAAAAAATTGAAGCAGGTGCTGATTTTATCATCACTCAATTATTCTTTGATGTTGATAAATTTTTAAATTACGAAAAAGTTTTAAGATCATATCCTCAACTTTCAAATATAATTTTGATTCCTGGTTTAATGCCAATCACTACGTATAAAGTTTTCACCAGATCAACAAAACTTTCTCATGCCTCTGTTCCTGATGATATTGCAACTAAATTACATGATGCAAGTGTTGATGATGATAAAGTTAAGTCTTTAGGTATTGATATCATTGATGATATAATCACTAACATTAATAATCATACTGATAATCGTATAAGAGGTTATCACTTTTATTGTTTGAATTTAGAAAAAGCTGTCGCATCAATCATTAATAAATCAAATGTTTTATTACCGATAATGGATCTTCATGAATCAGTTGATAATAATGATGACGCCATTGCTTCAGATTCTGATGACGACTTGGATGCTAACCAAGTTAGAATGAACAGAAGAAAATCTTCAATCGTTAATGAAAACGAACCCTCAACTTCAAAACAAGATGTCTTAAATGGTCAAAAAAGTCTAATTGGTAAAGCATTATTAGACGATAAGAAAACTTTGGTTGATATAAGTATCGGTAAAGGTGCTTTAGGTAAAGATGCTACTTGGGATGAATTTCCAAATGGTAGATTTGGTGATTCAAATTCTCCTGCTTATGGTGAGATTGATGGTTATGGTCCAACTTTAAAACTTCATTCAACTAAAGAAATTGAAAATACTTGGGGCTCTCCTGAATCTACTAAAGATATTATAAGAGTCTTTATTGACTATTTATCGAATAAAATTGATTTATTACCCTGGGTAGATACTGAGCTTAGTCCTGAAACCGCCTTAATTCAAGAAGAATTATTTGAATTAAATAATAAAGGTTGGTTCTCCCTAGCCTCTCAACCAGCTGTTGATGGCTGCAAATCATCCGATAAAATTTTTGGTTGGGGTCCTTCGAATGGTGTCATATATCAAAAACCTTTTGTTGAATTATTCGTTCCTAAAAAAGATTGGAATGATATAATATATCCTCGCATGAAGTCTTGGTTTGACTCAAAAGTCGTTACATATTATCTTGGTGATTGTCAAAATAAAATTACTTCAAATTTATCTATTGGACCTAATTCCCATAATAGTAAAAGTGCTATCACTTGGGGTGTTTTCCCTCTGAAAGAAGTTTTACAACCAACAATTATAGATTACGAATCATTCAAAGCTTGGAATGAAGAAGCATTTTTACTTTGGTTGGAATGGGCTAGATGCTATAAGAAAACAACCAAATCTTTCGAAATATTAAATAATGTCTATAACGATTATTATTTAGTCAGTTTAATTCATCATGATTTCAAAAATGAATCTGGTTTATGGGATGCCTTGCTCGGTAATGAATAACTATCCTCAAAATCAAGACTTTAATTTACTTGAAGCCTCTTATTGTATATACTTTTCTGTTACATAGCAACTCATTCAATATCAGCCCATGAAATGATATCTTAAGTCTTTTCAGGTAGCTTTAGCTCATTTTTTAAAACAGAAATGTACTTTCCAACCAAATTGCTATTCAATGTTTGAAATAAACGCGTATCACGTTCATCAATTCCCAAATATTGACAATTTATATTCTTCAACATAAGCATACCATTCATTATGGTAGTCCCCTTATTCACAATCAATCTACCTCCTAACGGAATCGAAAGTGGGATTTCCGAATTGTTATTTGTTCTTATAAAGGATAGCTTGTCATCATATTCATAAGCATAGCAGTAGTTGTCAAAGTTATCTTTCAAAACTAACTTATATACATCATTCGATGACCACCCAGTATTAGCATTAAGGTTTGTAGTGCCATTTTCACTATCCATCTCTACCAGAGTGATAACCTTATTCGAGCCTCTTTTAGATTTCCCTTTAGATTTACTGACTCTATCCACTGATACACTATTAGGATCTTCATATTCTTTCCATTGATCTAGCTGATTTAGACGCGATTTACTGATATTATGGATGTGTATAACATAAAATAGTATTGGAACTTGTGTCTGGGTTTCAGGTATATTTGCAAAATGCTGAGATATGAACTGATTCCTTGTTGCCGTTGCTAGACTATTCATCTTTTCCAATTAACCTTAGACGGAGTTGATACAATTCTACCTGAGTTTTATGAAATAAGTTGAAGATCTGGTTGCGCAATAAAAAAAAATCAACTTTAGAAGCGAAAATCCATCTCTTTATCTTGCTAAGAGAGTCAAGAATTAGTTCATGCTACTATAATGTCCTTGTTCGTCAATGATGACGATGACAACGAGACTTATGTTGATGAAGGCATCAACGATGTTATTTTGCAACAGAGTCAAACACCTAGTTTAAAGGAAGAAGCGAACGAGGAACAAGTCCCTACTCGACCATCAATTCCAGTGGTTTTCGAAGATCCTCCAGATATCACGCCTATCTATGAGTCTAAAGAAGTCGGATGCCTATTGCCATTGCTGTTTCAGCAAGAAGTTGTGGAAGATATGTTATCTAAAGATGGTTTACTTGTGTTGGGAAGAGGGTTAGGCTGGGAGATAATAGCAGCCAATCTACTATACGCGTTGAGTTCCCCTTCTATATCTCTTGTGACTGGAGACAGGCAGGAAAGTAAAAGAAGCTTGGTACTCTTGGTGAATGCTAAAGAAGAAGAAAACATTAAGTTAAGCGATATCTTAACTGAACTCCATTGGGCAAATACAACATCTATTAATCGTTCATCACCTGAAAACGAAGGTGCTAGACTGAGTGATGAATATGACGAATTGACTGACCTGGATCGATCACCTCTTACAATTATTGGTGGTGATATTACTAGTGCCGATAAGCGTAGGCGAACTTACGATTGCGGAGGGACTGTCTCTGTAACTTCTAGAGTTTTGGTAGTGGACTTGTTATCGGGTATTTTATCACCTCATGATATTACTGGGCTTTTCATTTTACATGCTGAACGAATAAAGGAAACATCTAATGAATCTTTTATTGTGAACTTATACCGTGATACAAATGACTGGGGGTTTGTCAAAGCTATATCTGATAAACCCGAAGCATTTACGGGCTTTACTCCTTTAGCTACTAATCTTAAATACTTAAGATTGTCAAATGTATTCTTATGGCCTCGTTTTCATGTTGAAGTTTCTTCTTCCTTAACGTATAAGGGTAAACACTCAAGACAACAAAAGCTCGAAGCAGACAGAAGTCGTTATGTTACAGAAATCAATGTTCAATTATCTACGAACATGAGGAAAATACAATCCGCTTTATTGGCATGTATACAGTCCTGTTTACAAGAGTTGAAAAGGCATAATCCATCATTAGCTACTGAATATTGGGATATGGAGAATATCCATGATATCGATTTTGTCCCCAGAATAAGGATTTCGTTAGATTCACAATGGCATAGAATTACATGGACTTCAAAACAATTAGTATATGATTTAGCAACTTTGAAGGATTTACTTAGTGATTTATTGGTTGTTGATTCGTTGACGTATTATCAAACTGTACAAAGTCTAGTTAATGTTCAAGCAAAGTCTGAAGCAGTAGGAATGACAACTACAGCAAACCTGCAACCTTGGCTAGGAGTTCCAGAAGCCGATACCGTTATATCTCGTGCAAGGGACAGAGCATTCCGGGAAACTAAAATTTCAAAATCAAAAGATACAATACAATCTGCGGGTATTGAGGTTAATGATCTTGATGAAGTGAAAGAGGATCAACTGAACTACTATATCCGTAACTATGTTTTAGAAGAGCAACCCAAATGGGATCAACTAGGACTACTTCTTGATGACATCATGTATGAAAAATCGCACAATAACAATCCAAGAACCGATGGTCCTGTTCTTATTATGTGTTCCAACACTAGAACTGCTAAACAAATAAGTAATTTAATACCGAAGTTGAAAAAGGAAGAAAACAGTATGACTGGCAAAAAAAGGTTTAGTGCAAAGAAATATATGGTTTCGAAGTTGAGGGATTATAGAGCTTGGAGAGAGACCATATATGCAACAAGGAGAATCAAAGCTGATATGGATAAACAAGATGAAACTGGTGCGGCGGGAGATACAGAAGGGACAAATAACGAAGAATTGCAAATGTCTAAGACGTTTACTCGTGGTAGAGGAACACCATTGAGCAAAAGAAGGAGAACTCGAGGGGCTTCCAGTGTTGCAAATGTCCAAAGACTTTATTCTGGATCGGTCCAAGAGAAGAATTCTGAGCCAGTAGATCTCGATGATGAAATTATAGAAAACCTTGAGAATGAAGTTGGACAAAGCGACGATGAAGGTGACTTTGATATTGAGGATGAAGAAAAAATATTCGAAAGTATTGGTAAAAATGATGAAATTCAAGAAGTTGATGGGCTTTTTGTTAAAGATGAAGGTGGCGGATTTGTTGTTGGGGATGAGGATGTACAGGAGATTCAAAATAAAAGTCAGTATAGAAGCACGCCGAACTTCATATTCGAGCACATTGATATATTTGACCAGATTATTGTTGAATCATACGATGAAGCTATTAATGATGCATTATTGCAGGAAATATCCCCCGCTTATATTATAATGTATGAACCAAGTTTGTCATTTATAAGAAGAGTTGAGATGTATCAAGCCATTAATAGGGATACACCAGCAAGAACTTACTTCATGTATTATGGGACTTCAGTCGAAGAACAAAGTCATTTATTAAATATTAGAAAAGAAAAGGAAGCTTTCACCAAATTAATTAGAGAGAAAGCATCATTGAGTAAGAATTTTGCAACCGAAGTTGATAATTGGAAATTTCAATTACAAAAGAAACAAGCTGTTAATACTAGGATAGCAGGAGGAGCAAGGTTCAGAAGTGATGATGATGAAATGCAAGTGGTTGTTGATGTAAGAGAATTTAGGTCAGCATTACCAAATTTGCTTTATAGAGTTGGTATTAAAGTTGTTCCATGTATGATTACAGTAGGTGATTATATTGTCTCACCCAAGATATGTATCGAAAGAAAGGCGATTCCTGATTTAATATCAAGTTTCAAGAGTGGGAGATTATACACTCAGTGTGAGCAGATGTTCAGACATTATGAAATGCCTACTTTATTGATTGAATTTGATGCCAATCACTCATTTTCATTTGAACCCTTTTCCGAGACTAATCGAAATAAGCTGGCACCTACGAATCCAATAGCTGCTAAGCTCGTAGGGCAAGATATACAATCCAAGATCATAATGTTGCTAATTGCGTTTCCTAAACTTAAAATCATATGGTCATCATCGTCATACGAAACCGCACAAATATTCTTGGAATTGAAGTCCAATCAAGAGGAACCGGATATTGCCAGTGCCATATCGAAGGGAGTTGATTCACAGATTAAGAGCAATGATGGCGGACCACCAATGTATAATGATGATGCCATTGACCTTTTACAGAATATCCCCGGTATCAATAATGTCAATTATTATAATGTAATTCAAAAAGTAAGGAGTATTGAAGACTTGGTTCAGTTGCCACTAGAGGCCTTTTATGAACTTCTTGGTCAAGAAAATGGGAATAAGGCATTTAACTTTATAAGTAATGCAGTTAAGTAAGATAATAGATAGATGATTTAATGTAATTTATTCAAGATGTATATTGATTTATGTAAAAAATTTTCAAAATTTGAAAAAACTTACAAGCCCGGTAATTTTTAATTCAGATCTCATATACAAACAAGTCATTTGTCAAGATCCATCAACGTAGCTTATACTACGAAGTTAGTATTCGGTTGATAGTGTTAATGACTGCCAAATCAAACTTTCCTATTTTGGACAGTTTGTTTATCTTCAAAACCTCCTTTTTTTTTTTGTTTTGTTAGCGCTTTGGTGTTGCTAAAAGAAGGATATAATCCAGATCACCCAACTTTTGAAGTTAGGATCTACAAGGATGTTTAGAGCCAGAACCTATAGTACCAGTAAGGAGGGAAATCGAATAAGTGAATTCAAAAGTTTATATTTTCAGATCAAAAAACACCTTGATAAGGTGAACATTAGTTTGAGGTATGAACAATTGAAAACCCCTGAGATATATTCTACATTGGTTAAATCAATAGTGGAGAAGTTATTACCAGTGAATAACATATACATGATATATGTTTTATTGTTGGTAAGGTATGAATATATGATACAATCTGAAAATGATTTGATGAAGTACGATTTATTGATGACCAAAGCCAATTTGAGTGAGATATTGGCAATCAGGATGTTAAGAGAGTACAGATCGGTTGATAGAACCAATATGCTATTCATCAACACTCCAGTGAAGGGAACACCATTGAACGTTATCGAGTTAACGATATTATCAAAACTGAAGAAATTCTTATCGCAACCAATTATAGTACATATACTTGATAAGTTTTATAAGGGGAATCTTGTTATTAAGCAATATAAGAATGAGAATGAAGAAAACGGTTTATTGATTGATAATGTGGTTGACCACCAGTATGAAAGAGTATCGATTGGCAAGATGATAAGCCGATCTAATAAAGTTCCAAAATATCAATCGATAATTATAAATATGAAATATATTGGATTAACTGTTTTATACTTGATATTCATGAATGGACAAAACAAGTATGCCGAGATAATGTTTTGGATCCTTGGACTAAGTTTCAATATTGAAATGGCTATAAAATTTTATCATATCGAATACATTTTCCTTAAAAAAATCCTATGGACGTACGTCGATATGGTTATATTATTAATGATTGACGTATGTTTTATATTGAAAGTTAGTGACATTCAGTATCAGGATTATTTCAGTATATTATCGATAATCTTGTTTCCTCGGATTCTATCAATCTTTAATAATTATGAATTTTTCCATATGATCATACTTTCATTCAAGAAAATGTTATGGAATATGATTGGAATGTTTATACTTTTTTTATCCTTGATATTTGGGTTTTTCATTTGCTTTATCAGTTTAACCATTAACAAAAGCAATTATGAAATTGCTTTTGATATGTTGAAAGTATTTTTTGGTTTCACTCCGGCCATTTGGACCAATTGGGATAACTATACTGATATGGGCAAAGTTGTTCAAATGAGTTACTTATTCTTGATCCAATTCATTATCAATACTATATTGGCAATTGTATTGGGGAATATTTTTGTCAAAATAAATCAAAGCAATAAGGAAGAATTTGAATATTTCAAAACTATCAATCTAATCATATACTTAAAATGGAGTCAGTTAAATGAAAATTTCTTATTGAAATTATTGAAATTCCCCATTGTGATTCAAATATTCGTTTATGAATTATTAAATTCTTTGTTCTCTAAGAGAAAAGAACAAGTTAAAACTTTCCAATTCTTCGATAAGGAGGATTACGAAGAAGTGAGAAGCAGAAGATTCAGTAATGCTACTTTCAAGAAGAAGCTTCTTCCAGTCCAATCGATATCCACTCTAGGCATCCGAAGTGCATCAACTGACTCAACGTTCATCGATGAAATATTAAACAAGAAATACCCCACCAAACTACATAAAGTAACCTCCAATAATCTGGAATCGGCGAAAAACGATGAATTAATGAAAAAATTAGATGATCTACAAGATACCATGAACAATCTAGTCAACGATCGATTTGACCACGATCTGGTTTATCTAAATAACTCTGACCAAGACTCTGATTATGAAATCTAGAGTGTCTAGACTTGCAGACGGATTACATTTGCAGCTAATTCCACTGGTTGCAGTTAAACCGTCCGATCCTCGGCCAGTTGCACGGATCTTTACCCAAAACGGTAAATTGTGCTTGATTTAACTTTTCCAAGGCAAAAAATGCGAATCGCCAGTGATTATTTGTGCGGAGTTTGATTTGCTGAGTTTAGAGGTACGGAGTCTGTGATTTTGTTAATTCCATCAAATGACAAAGTTTGCATTATCATTCACAAGATACTAGAGCTTATTAATTTTTTATTTTTTTATTGTTACTTCCTCCTGATTCTTTTTTGTTTTTTTTTGTTCGACATTTATATATCTTTGAGGATCCCAGGTTGTTTATTTATTCTTTATCAGTAGTGATTTATCCTCAATATATATTTTGGCTCTGATAATTTTTTTTTTGGACCTTTTTTTTTTTTCTCTCTTTCTTTCGGTTACTGTTTTTTGATTGAAAAATTTTTAGTACTCGATGCCTCATAGACAACAGTTTCTTTTGACACCAGATTCAACACCTATCATGACCACCACCTCCTCACCAAACATTCCAAACAACCATATTCAGATCGGAGGAAGAAAATCACAGTTAGCGGTGAGACAATCTGAAATTGTCCGGGATTATATTATTGGGAAATATCCGCATTTATCATGTTCCATATTAGCTTTAAGTACATTAGGAGATAAAGTTCAAAGTAAACCATTATATTCATTTGGAGGGAAAGCGTTATGGACCAAAGAATTGGAGATATTGTTACTTGAACAGATTGAAGAATACCCCCAACTTGATTTGATTGTTCATTCGTTAAAAGATATGCCAACCAATTTACCGGATGAATTTGAATTAGGATGTATATTAGACCGTCAAGATCCCACCGATGCTTTGGTTATGAAAAAGGGATCTTCATATAAGACATTAAAAGATTTACCCGATGGAAGTGTCGTGGGAACATCATCAGTACGTAGATCATCACAATTATTGAAAAACTATCCAAAATTAAAATTTGAAAGTGTTCGGGGGAATTTACAAACAAGAATATCCAAATTAGACTCTGAAAATTCTCCATTTGAATGTTTGATCTTAGCAAGTGCTGGTTTGCAAAGAGTTGGTTTAGGAAATCGAATCACTTGTAGTTTACAAGCTCCAGATATGTATTATGCCGTTGGCCAAGGAGCATTAGGAGTGGAAATTAGAAAAGACGATTACTTAATGAAGGAAATATTAAGATCAATTGAAGATTTACCAACTACTTATTGTTGTCTTGCAGAACGTTCATTAATGAGACATTTAGAAGGAGGTTGTTCAGTACCAATTGGTGTACATACTAATTTCAATCAAGAAACAAATGAATTAATATTTAAAGGGTTGGTTGTTAGTCCCGATGGTACTCAAAGCGTTGAAGATGAACTTATTACGAAAATTAATAATAAAAATGATGCTGAACAAGCTGGTATTAATTTAGGTGATTTATTAATTAGTAAAGGTGGTAAAGAAATTTTAAATGCAATCAATTTTGAAAAAATCAATCAACCTCCATCTCCAGTTCCTTCAGTTGCATCTAGTGAACCGGCAATTATCGAAGATCAACACCATCCTAATCCTACCCATGATGATCTGATCAAAGTTGCAATCAATTAAATCATCTCATATATTCTTTAACGACCAATTAACGATTCTATATTCATTTCTCGAATCATTCTCGCTACAATTGTCATCAATTGTCATAACCACTCTCACCTGATACGGTGTCAGTGTCTATTTATTTATTTATTGCCATATAAAACTTTGTTCTGTACATAGATTCTCTACTCGTTTATTTGCATCCCCCACCCCACCCATCTCTTCATAATATTAAACTATAAACTACTACAATTGGCCCATCCAACACCATTTATAATCAGCTAATCATAGTTGATCTTCCGATGTACTTGTCTGATTTTGTCCCGAGCACTGCGAAAAAAGTGCGAACTTCGGTTTTGGCAGCGGGACACGCCCCGGAGGCTCATCGTCGTATAGCTCGTTTACTTCGTTTAGGCAAATATCCGGTATTTTCGTTTGGTGTCAAATTTTTTTTTTCTTTTTTATTAGTGAGTAGCACGATTCTATACGAGGATAATAAGCAGAGTATCCAAGTTATATAAGTATACTTCTTAGTCTTTTAGATCAGTCCTTCGCTATAGAACACCAGTCTCCCCATAGATCATCAGCTTCCCAGTATGGATATCGTTTTAGAGGTGTGTGATACCTTTTTTTTGGATAAGGTTTATGCTAAGGTATTACCAAGAGCAGGACCATTGGCCGCTAAATTAAGTAAATTTCAAACTTCCAATGGGTTTTTACAAGGGGGAAATGGAATGAACTCAACTAATACTTTAGATAATGGGATTTATAAGTCAGTATCGTTGTCAGTTCCATTACCACTTCAATACATTTGGAATATGATTGATAATTTTCAAGATAAAGACGAAATTTATGGGTTAGTACCAAAATTTTTGAACTTTACTGAATACACCGATGAATCAATTTTATCAAGATCGAACATTTTCAGAGTATCATTATCGACATTTTTATTAACTGCATTATTTGGATGGATATTATATTTTGCCGTTGCTTCTATTTCATATTTAACTGTATTTGATAAGAATATTTTCAATCATCCAAGATATTTGAAAAATCAAATGTCATTAGAAATTCATAGAGCAACAACTGCCATTCCAACCATGGTTTTATTAACATTACCATTCTTCTTATTAGAATTAAGAGGATTTTCAAGATTATATTTTGATGTTGCATCAAACGGAGGCTGGAAAGCAATAATTTATCAATTCCCAATGTTTATTTTATTTACTGATTGTGGAATTTATTTCATTCATCGTTGGTTACACTGGCCATCAGTTTATAAAAAATTACATAAACCTCATCACAAATGGATTGTTTGTACTCCTTTTGCATCCCATGCTTTCCATCCGGTTGATGGTTGGGCTCAATCTTTACCTTATCATCTTTTCCCATTATTTTTCAAATTACATAAAGTAAGTTATCTTTTCTTATTTACTTTTGTTAATTTTTGGACTGTTATGATTCATGATGGTCAATATTTATCAAATGATCCTTTTGTTAATGGTACTGCTTGTCACACTGTTCATCATTTATACTTCAATTATAATTATGGTCAATTTACTACTTTATGGGATAGATTAGGTAGTTCTTATAGAAGACCTGATGATTCCTTATTTGCTAGAAATACTCAAAAACAAGAAGAAGCAAAAATTTGGAAAGAACAAACTAGACAAATGGAAGAAATTAGAGGTAAATTGGAAGGTAAGACTGATGATCGAGTTTACGGTAAATAATTCTTTATATATTTCTCTATAAATTTTATATATGGTTTTAATAATATGACTATTGGTTTTAATAATATGACTGTTGGTTTTGATATTTTTCATAGTAGAACATCCAATCACCAGATGTACGGATTGCAAAATCGAGATATATCCAACTATTCTATGAGAGCCAAATTCAAATCTTTTTAAAGCCAAATCATCTCCATCCGTTGAATATGGTTGGTGTTTTAGATAACAATAAGGTTTATGTGAATCAGGCAGAGCGGTCCAACCAAGTCCCACAACCAGCTTTAATGGCATCAAATTCAATCTTGACGATCGCTCCCTATAAGCATCGTAAAGATTTAACTAGAGAATCAGTTTTATCAAAATATCTGATTATTGGATATATTGCCGCTGGTACTTACGGTAAGGTTTATAAAGCTAAATCCAAAACAGAGCTAAGCAGTAGAGATAAAGAAGTTATTGAAATTGATGGTGGTGATGACGGTAAAACCAAACCAATTAAAAATTTAAAAGATATTAATGATGAAGAAGTTAATAAGATAATGGATTCTAAAATTAATGAATTATCCAATAAAAACGAACAAAATAACAATCCGACATTATTTGCAATTAAGAAATTCAAAAGTGATAATCATCTGAATAAATCAATTTACCCAAATAATGAAATAATTCATTATACTGGAATATCACAATCAGCAATTAGAGAAATGTCAATTTGTAGAGAATTGAATCATAAAAACATAACCAAGTTGATCGATATAATTTTAGAAAACAAATCAATTTATATGATATTTGAATTTTTCGAACATGATTTATTACAAATTATCCATTTCCATTCTCATCCCGAAATTAATCCAATACCCGAATCAACAATTAAATCATTAATTTGGCAAGTTTTAAATGGAGTTACCTTTTTACATAAGAATTGGATATTCCATCGAGATTTGAAACCAGCAAACATAATGGTTTCAAGTAATGGGGTTGTTAAAATTGGAGATTTAGGATTGGCTAGAAAATTTAATAACAATTTACAAAGTTTATACACTGGAGATAAAGTTGTGGTGACAATTTGGTATAGAGCACCAGAGTTATTATTAGGTACAAGACATTATTCACCAGCAATTGATTTATGGGCCGTTGGATGTATATTGGCAGAATTATTACTGTTAAGACCAATTTTTAAAGGAGAAGAAGCAAAATTAGATCTTAATAACAAAAAATCAATTCCTTTCCAAAAAAATCAGTTACAAAAAATCATCGAGATCTTAGGTACTCCAAATATTAATAATTGGCCAGCGTTATGTAATTATCCAGAATACTCTTCATTTCAGCAAGTTTTCCTTAGTTCAAATTCTACGGTTTATCCAAATAATTTATTAAATTGGTATAATTTAATTGGTGGTAAGAACAAACAGTGTCTTTCTTTACTTAAGTCGTTATTAGAATATGATCCATTGATCAGATCCACCGCCGATGACGCCTTGGTTCATCCTTTTTTCTTAGAACTACCAAAAGTAAACTCTAATGCATTTGAAGGATTATCAGTTAAGTATCCAAACCGCCGAATCTACACTGACGATAACGATATTCTATCCAACGGCAAATTGGCCAACAACAACCCGAACGCGATGAACCAAATGCAAAATCAAAAATCAAATTTCAATTCCCAATTGTTTGGTAATAAGAGATTAAATTTTAATGATACTAATCAAAGGAAAAGACAACGCTGATGCACGGGTGCACCGACCGAAACTTTTCCTATCAAAAAGAGAAAACGAGCCACCCATGATGCATGAATACACTTATGGATCAATAAATGGATACACTCAATCGATACACTGATAGACACACGGTCAACACCGGCCAGAACAGTATCATCCAGCGAAGCGTGGACTCGCACACCAGCCAAGTTGTTGCATTGAAAATCATCGATGTTGATTTTGTCAAACCGCCCCATAGCATCAAAAACGAGATACGAATATTACAAAAACTAAATAATGACTCTTTTCTAAAGTATATAACCCATCACAAGCAATACGATGATATGATTATAGTGACCGAGTATTACGAGCAAGGCGACTTGACCCAATTGATGGAAAAGTACCAGACCAAAAGAACCAAATTCAATCTAAACGATCCCGGCGATCATAAAGTGGTTAAGAAGAACAACTTGCCAATTGATCTTGCCGACGCCATCGTGCTAAAACTAATCGAGGGATTGTCTTTCCTCCACGGGCAAGGAATTATCCATCGGGACATCAAGCCTCTGAATATTTTTTTCAAAAATGACAACCCGATCATTGCAGATTTTGGAATAAGTTACGATACTACCATCGACAACGAAGAACCCGCCAATAACAAGATCCTCGATGTAAGCACCGGTTGTTATAAAGCACCCGAACTTATATTCGGGGTGACAGACTACGGTTGTGCCATTGACCTTTGGTCAATGGGAGTCTTGATCAGCATGATGTACTCCATCCACGGAGACAACGTTCTTGAACCAAACGACCCCCAGGTAAACGATATCTATTTAATAAGCTTGATTTTCAAGAAATTCGGAACTCCAGTCATCACCCATCCTTGCAGCGATCCCCGATTATACTGGCCGCAAATGGCTTCCGACAAGTACCACTTCAACAAGTTTGAATTCGACCTCTTCCCGCGCCAGCCAACCAACCTGCTCTTGCCCCGGTGTACCAACCCCGGCGTGCTAGACCTGTTTGACAAGATGATGGTATACGACCCCGGTGCACGGACCTTGAACTGAGTCATTCTGATTACGTAAGCGGCAGCCGGGCGATTACCTAAGCGATGATAAGCCCAAAAAAAGGTAATCTCTCGAAGTGACAGGTACTAAAAGAAAAAAAGAAAAGAGAGCAGCACCCACACAGAGGAGGGGCCGTTATTCACATAGAAAAAAAAAAAAAAACTAGATTAATAGAGTAAGTAGAGAAAAGGGTAAGTCTTTTAAATACATAAAATACACTTTTTTTTTTTCCAGCGTTTAAAACCACCAAGTAACACCTACGAATTACCACCCACTTGAAAGCTGGTGGACCCAACAAAAATGAGTATATTGATCAGTGGATTGAATAAGTTGAATATAACAAAGTCCAATAATAAAAACGAACTAGATCAACCTAGTAACGGAGAACTAATAAAGAAGTTGAATTATGAAGAGTTGGAGAAAAATTACGAAATACACAAGTATTACCCCCAATTTATTCACAATCAGGGTATAAGCACTCCGACCATCAAAGAGTTGATTATCGATAAACCCATCTACAGTAAAGCCAATGAACATATTGAGGGATGGAAAAATCCAGGAACCAGAAAAGCGCTCATTACTGAACTAGATATCGAAACCGGCGAGTTGAAAAGGTATGAGCAGCCAGACAAAGATCAAAGAAAAGACCGAAGAGAAGAACGCAGGGAACGCAGGGAAGAACGAAGAGAGGACCGCAAGGACCGCAGGGAAGAACGAAGAGAGGACCGCAAGGACCGTAGAGAAGATAGACGTGAACGAAGAGAAGACCGCAGAGAAGATCGCCATGAACGAAGAGAGGAACTCAGAGAACACAGACATGAACGAAGAGAGGAACTCAGAGAACACAGACATGAACGCAAAGAGGTTAGACGCCGCAGAAAAAGAGAACCCCACGGACTCTTCACCAACCAACTTACAATGCCCTCCGTTTACGAACGATACCGATCTTCCAGCGAAGAAAGCTTGAGACTAGCCAGAAACCAAACTAGTTATAGTTACGATGCCACTAAATCAAACATGACTAATAAAAGAAGTAATAAGTGGAAGTTTAAATTCAATGAAAGACGTTTAAGCGAACAATTAGGTATGTATTCTTATTTGATTCATGTGATGACATCATTTAGAACAATGCAAAAAAAACAGAACAAACAAGAAAGAAAATGGCGGGGAACGCGCGCATCATGCGGGGTGCACTCCGAAAAGGCGGGGAAAAGATGCGCACCCTGAAAATGTCCCATTACGTAATCAGGATTTTTGTTCAGGAAATGGGCCGCCCACACTACCTTTTTTTTTTTTTTTTAATTCTTTTTTTTTTGTTTTGTTCTTTGTTTTTTTGTCATTTGTTTTTTTGAGTCTCCCCACACGACCGCTCACTGAATTAAAAACAACTCCAACCAACTCACCCCACTGATTTAATTTGATCATACATTTATTGAAAGTTTAGCTTAATAGGGTGTGGTCTATTAAATAGTGAAAGTTCTATTGAATAGTGAATGGTCTATTAAAAAACATTAGATTGGTTGATTGGTTGATTTCTTATTCTGTATTAATTTGCATATACTAACATGTCTAAAATAGAAGTGATTACTGAAAATGTTAATAACGGCCATACTGGCCAATTGCAACAAATTCAATATACTCAATCCCAAATGGTGGGACATGGTTCATTTGGGGTTGTTTTCCAAACACAAATATTACCAAGTAACGAGATTGCTGCTATTAAAAGAGTCTTACAGGATAAACGATTTAAAAATCGTGAATTACAAATCATGAAATTAATCCATCATCGTAATATAGTTGATTTAAAGTATTATTTTTATACTAATAATGATAAACAAGAATTGTATCTTAATTTAATATTAGAATTTGTTCCAGAAACTTTATATAAAGCTAGTCATTATTATGTTCTGAAAAGATTATCAATGCCGCAATTAGAAGTTAAATTATACACTTATCAAATGTTAAGGGCCCTTAATTATATCCACTCTCAAGGAATTTGTCATCGAGATATTAAACCCCAAAATTTATTAATTAATTCAGAAACCGGGGAATTGAAGTTATGTGATTTTGGTAGTGCTAAAATTTTAAATCCAAATGAACCAAACGTTGCTTATATTTGTTCAAGATATTACCGAGCACCAGAATTAATATTTGGGGCAACTAATTATACTACCAAAATTGATGTTTGGAGTGCTGGTTGTGTTATGGCTGAATTGATTTTAGGTCAACCATTATTCCCTGGTGAACTGGGAATTGATCAATTGGTTGAAATTATTAAAATTTTAGGGACTCCTTCAAAGGAACAAATTAAAAATATGAATCCAAATTATATGGAACATAAATTCCCCCAAATTAAACCAATTCCATTAACAAAAATTTTTAAGAAGATGTCAAATGATTGTATTCAATTCTTGATTAAAATTTTACAATATAGTCCAATTGATCGTATAAGTTGTATTGAAGCCTTGAGTGATGAATATTTTGATGAGTTGAGAAATTCAAATACAAAATTACCTAATTATAGAAAATTATTTAGTCAACAATATTATTCATCCGATTCAAATCATTCAAATAATGCCAATTACCAATTATACTCTAATCAACCAGATATCCGTAATTTACCAGAATTATTTGATTTTGACGATCGGGAATTATCAGTTATGCCTCAATTAAATTCAAAATTAATACCTGCTTTTGCCATGAATCATTTAAAATGGTCAAGATTTAATGATATTAATGATATAAATTCTTTTATTCCCTTAAATCTGGATGAATTAAAAGTTACTTTAGATTAATCTATGTAAATATATATATATACTATAATCTTGGTTTATTGATTTGTTTAACTGTAGATTCTCCTAATTTATTCTCTGGTTCCTTCTTCTTTTTTCCAAATCTTCTCTTAATTGGCTCAATTACCCATTTGGAGAAAAATGGCATCATACTTAAACTAATCATTATTCTTATTGGCGCTAAGGTCTTAACTATTATATATGAGTATGCTCCTTCCATTATAAAATTGGCCTTTTCATTAATTGAATAATCTTGGAAATCCCAACTCTTTAACGATTTATCAATTATCCTAGTTACTTGATCTATCCCATAACTAGTGAAATCCCAATTGGGGATCATATCGTGATAATTATGAAATACCCACCATATTCCAATTAATGGAATAATCGCAGTTAACTCGTGCAATATTATAAACGACGTTACATGGGTCACTGGGGCATCCAAAAATCGACGACTAAATGGTTGTAGGAACTTGGGTATCCTACGAAGTATTGCATTCCCAATAACTACTCTTTTAGATACTTCTTGGGTTTGAAACTTGGGCTGATCATGGATCCTTCTAATTCCAAGTCCTATGCCAACTCTTCCAACCCCAAATCCTGGAATTCCTGCTCTTGAAATCAAACTTCTTCTTATTAAACCATTCATATTACCTATTCAATATTCAAGTAAATAACTAAGTCAATAGTCAACTCAATAACTAAGTCAAAAATCAATAAACCTGTAAAACAGTCTTGCAGTTTTTCAGTAGTTTTTTTTTTTTGTTTTCTAAACGACCGACAAACTGTTGAGCTTCTCGTATAACACATAAATATCAACATTTTCCTACTTCTCTTTTTCTTTTTTCATTTTTTATTAACAAATTATACTTAAAATGCCATCTGTTTACATTGTTAGTACTGCCAGAACCCCAATTGGTTCATTCCAAGGAGCTCTTTCCTCTTTGACTTACTCTGATTTGGGTTCTCATGCTGTTAAGTCAGCTTTAGAAAAAGTTCCACAAATTAAACCAGATCAAGTTGAAGAAATTTACTTTGGTGGTGTTTTACAAGCCAATTTGGGTCAAGCTCCTGCTAGACAAGTTGCTTTGAAAGCAGGCTTACCAGAATCCATTGTTGCTACTACTGTTAATAAAGTTTGTGCCTCTGGTTTAAAATCAATCATCTTAGGTGCTCAAACCATTTTAACTGGTACTGCTGATATTGTTGTTGCTGGTGGTGCTGAATCCATGTCCAATGTTCCTTACTACTTGCCAGCCGCTAGATCTGGTGCTAGATACGGGGATTCTGCCATGATCGATGGTGTTCAAAAAGATGGGTTATTAGATGTTTATGAACAAAAATTAATGGGTGTTGCCGCCGAAAAATGTGCTAAAGATCATGGTATCACAAGAGAAGACCAAGATAATTTCGCTATAGAATCTTACACCAAAGCAAACACTGCTTTAGATTCTGGTAAATTCGATCATGAAATTAGTCCAATCACTATCAAGGGTTTCAGAGGTAAACCAGATACTATCGTTAAAGCTGATGAAGAAATTAAAAAATTCGATGAATCAAGAGTTAAAAGTGCTAGAACCGTTTTCCAAAAAGAAAACGGTACTGTTACCGCTCCAAACGCTTCAAAATTAAATGATGGTGGTGCTGCAGTTATATTAGTCTCCGAATCAAAATTAAAAGAATTAGGTTTAAAACCTTTGGCTAAAATTAATGGTTGGGGTGAAGCCGCTAGAGCTCCAATTGATTTCACTATCGCTCCTTCCTTAGCAATTCCAAAAGCTTTGAAACACGCTAACTTGTCTTACGATGATGTTGATTTCTATGAATTAAATGAAGCTTTCTCAGTTGTTGGTTTAGCTAACACTAAAATCTGTAACTTACCAAAGGAAAAAGTTAATGCCTACGGTGGTGCTGTTGCCATGGGTCATCCTTTAGGTTGTTCTGGTGCTAGAATCGTCGTCACCTTATTGAATATCTTATCCCAAGAAGGTGGTAAGATCGGGGTTGCTGGTGTTTGTAACGGTGGTGGTGGTGCCTCCTCCATTGTTATCGAAAGAATCGAAAGCGATTCAAAATTATAATCCCCTCTCTCCCCTATTTAGATATACTTATGTCTCTAGATTTATATCCCTAATCCATTCATCCCTTTGATTATTCGGTAGAATTTGTAGAATTTGCAACTTCCTCGGTTTTTTTGATGTTTTTTTTTTTTTTCTCTTTTTGGTGTACCTCATCTTATTTTTCACTTCATCGCCAAACTTAAAGTTACTAGAGACAACTTTAGTATGTCTTATATATGGAGTCGATACACTGCCCAGGATCTTCTAGGGGAGTTTGATTTGCAAACGCTTACGTTCACCATCGTCGACACCAATGGCCAAATCAATGAGATTGTTGAATACTTGAGACATTACCTTGATCCATTAATCCAAAGGTATCCATGGTTTAATCAACCACCCGAATGGAAGAGATACAATTGGGAAAATGTTGATTATATCCATGGATACTTGAGCCATGGTGGTAACAACAACGAGCAATTGTTGATGATATACTGGATGTGGAATTTATCAAAGAAAATCAACGGTTGTTATCTAAGATTATGGGATTTGGAAGATACCGATGTACTTTTCGTGATAAATTTCAGTCAAGTACCTGAGTGGATTAATCCCGACAATAGCTTGAATCGTATTTGGGTAAGAAATGGGGCTGCGTTAGTGATCGATGAAGAGCCAAATGAAGGATTGATCTTGAAAGATGCAATTAGATTGTTGAGGCTTAATAAGTATACGATACTCAAGGATTGGACTCAGGATTTTGTAAAAGACCTTGAGAGTAACTCAAGCCTACAAGAGCTTTTTATGGATCAAATCTTAGATGTTCAAGTTAGCTTGTCAAGAGAGTTAATAAGTATTCTTAACAAACAGCCGTGTTTAATTGGCCAATCAATCTACTATTTTTTCAAAAATAACCTTTCGGTCAATAAGAATGCATCATCTGATCGTGAGACAATACCAATTGCAATGCACAAGGACTTGGATTTCATATTGAATGCTCTCATGGAGAAAAGTCAGTCTAAGGATAAATGCGAGTTTGTTGGAGATGTCTTGAGTATAGGGTTGAAGAATTGTGTTGATGAAGACGTTGATATGGAGGTGTCTAATAGTACAAGTGCTTTAGCAAGAGATGATTTACAGGAGTTTTTAATCGGATGTGGTATTTTAGATAAGAAAGTTGATGTTAATATAAAAGAGTCTGATCAAAATATGGATACAGTAATAAATTCATTATCGGACTTATTTACTTCAAAGCAACCCGATGAAAATGTTGATGAGAAAATCAAGAGTTTTTTCCAAAAAGAATCTGGATTTGAAGGGATTGATGTCCCTGTCAGTGGCGATGAAGATAGTGACGGAGTCAACGAGACAGACAATGAGACCAACGAAGAGGATGAGTTCGACTTAGACGATTTTTTGGAATACCACGCCAAACACTCAATGGGACTCTCAGATGATGATTTGAAAAAGTTTAGGGCCGACAACAAGAAAAGATCTATATCGACTTTGAAAGATTACAATGACGATAGTGACTATCAAACCGATACTTCCACAGAATATAGATCAGACGAAGATGGTGAAGAGGAACTTCAAAACGAAGTGGAAGAATTTAAAAAATTGTTGGCTACTAATCCATTAGCTAGAAACCTTTACGAAAAGGGAATTGGAAATGATAACTGGTAATTAATGATTAATGATTAATGATAGTATAGACATTATATAGATGATTTTTCTGTTTCATTTTTTTTTTTTTTTTTTTATTTTTAATTTTTGGTATAATATCAATTAGGTATATTAATATTACGTTCACTTAATTGATGAATAGTCCATATCCAAGTTCTAGCAGCGTAATCCATATTTTTTGCAACACTCGAAGGTTCAGCTTCAACACCGTTAGTAGCAAAATACTTACCATTTGATTTTTCAATTGATAGATTCTGATCCAAACAGCATTTAACCGAAGCATACGAGCCAATTTCATTTGAAACGCCAAAGAAAAACCCAAAAATTTGGAATAAACACCAAAACATGATTCCGATTATTGGTAGGCTTGTCCAATAGGAAAATAAGTTAGTATTCATTACAAAACCTGGATGTACCGCCATGGATAAGATTTTTGGATTTCTTAATGCTAACATTTTCATAAAATGTATTCCTGCAGTTTTAGCTAAACCGTATCTAAACCAAGTGAAAATTATATTTGGTTTATAATTAAAAGTGGAATTCATATTAAAATATCTAAATGCAAATTTATGACCAATTGAACTTAAATATAATATTCTTGGAGGTACTTTATTAGTACTGAGCTCAGCAGTTCTTTCTAATATTGGTAACAATTTTGTTGTTAAAACAAATGGTGCAATATAATTAGTTTGTAATTGTATTTCAAATCCATCTTGAGTCATTGAAAATGGTAATGCCATTACTCCTGCATTATTAATTAGAATATCTAATCTTTTCTCTAAATTAGCAAAATTTTCTGCTCCCACCAATACGCTATTTAAATTTAATAAATCGATTTCTAAGAAATAAAGTTCCCCTAAAAATCGTTCATTTATTAAAGATCCGGAATATTTCGATCTTATTCGATCTGCTTGTTCTTTTAATTCTTTTATTGATTTCAATACTCTTGATTTACTTCTTCCAGCAATATATACAACATATCCATGTAAATATAGGTGTAAAACAGTAAAGAATCCAATCCCACTATTACCACCCGTTATTAGTGCAACCTTGCGATCTTTCGATGGATTTACATACGGATAATCATCATCATTAAACTGGGGAGTCCTGGGCCATAGAGTCATTCTTTTACCGACTTTTCGTTTGCTTCCAGTACTTTGGTTCCTATCTTAATTTATTCCAACTTCAAAGCAAAAGGGCAACAACCGGGACTTATTTGACCCACCAGGGGTGCTTTTCCAAAGTGTTTTCCAATCAATTAGAACCGTTTAATTTGGTTCTATATAGGCAATAAAGCGTCTGATAAGAGTGTGAAAGACTCTTCTCTTGTACAAAAGAAAAATTGGACAAAAAATTATTAAGAGAAAATAGGAGAAAAAACCCAAAACTCAATTTAGATTGCAAAATTTGAATAACTACCAAAAGACTTACAAATGTAATGGAGAAAACGGGTATTGAAGGGTAATATCTTCTATAAATTACATAGTGAGATTGTCTATGATTTCTTTATAAATGCTATCGGGGGACTTAGCGCTGGTATCGACAGAAAGTGCTTCACCACCGGCCGATAAGAGTTCGTCACCCAGAGGGATTTCCATAATATCGTACTGAGATTTGACCATATCGGACTTCATGTAATGGTTTTGTCTTTGGCCCACTCTCTGCAATAGTTCTTCAAAGCTAGTGTATAGGAAGATAAAACGGAAAACAATCTTGCCATTATGCTGAGATTCATTAGCAACCTGCTTGATATAGTCACGATACACCTTCTTAAGCATCGAGCAAGAAACAATGCTGACGTTGCTCGTATTGGACTGGTCAAATGCTTTGGCAGTGCTTACTTCACTCAAGTTCTTTAACCACCCCCATCTATCGTCATCAGTAAGTGGTTCACCCCGAGACATCTTAGCAACGTTTTCGGCACTATGTAATAAGTCCCCTTCGGTAAATGGACATTGGAAATGTTTGGAAAGCAATTCTGCTATGGTGGATTTACCGGTGCCGGCAGGTCCTCCAACCACCAAGACGTGAGGCTGCGATACTGGATCTCCGAGTGTCATGATCAATCCGTTCTCAGGTCCCTTCGGATAACTTTGAAGGATCTGAATTCAATTGAAGGTAAAGTAAAAGAAAAAAGTAGTTGTTGATTTGAACCTTCCCCCAACTTTCCCCAAACCTTTTTTGGGGGAGCTCAGCGAACAAAGCGAATCGCACTGTTGCAATTTTGGGGTACTACAATGATTGCAAAATAAGTTAATATATACAAGAGTCTATACAGCTTTTCTATCTAGTGGGTTACGGGTAGCTTTTTGTTTTACGTTGAGCATTCAAGATTTTACGCATGTTGACCAATTCTTCGCTTATACGTTTTTCAATCAAGGTTTTTATATCACTAGCACTCTCTTTATCAACGAATAGATTAGGCCATCTTTGACTTAGCCAGAGAAATAGCAAGACTAGTTTATGATTTTCTTCTAGAGCGTTCAAGATCTTGACAAAATTATCATCATTGGATACGAGACCGGGAGATTTCTGTAGGAGTTTTGTATGAAGAAAGTTAAAATCAAGAACGGATTTTGATTCACAGTTACTGATTGTTCTGAAGTATTCGAAAGCCGTAGTGATGAATTGGTCGGAAGCAATCAGTGCATTGATGGGAGCTATACTTAAAGCCAACTGATCATAGATTAAGGTTTTTTGGTATAAGTTATCTGTTAAAAAAAGTTGTAAGATTTGAAATTTTTCATCTAATTCCGATAATTCATAATAAGAATTTTGTTTTTGAAAAGTTTCTTGTTCAAACTGTTTTAGAATATCGAAAAAGGAAGTACCTTTGGGGAATTTACTAATATAGTATAACCAAATTTGTTGAGTTGGCCAAATGATGGCCTTTTTTATATGACTTGGAGTTCTTAACATTGTCTTTTGAATGAAATTTAAATCTCTTTGATGGAAAGCAGTGACAAAACCTTCCAGTTCACCGAATTTTTCACTATATCTACCGGCTCTACCAGCAATTTGTTTTGTTGCTGAGACTGATAATGGTTCCATTTCATTACCGTTAAATTTATGAGTTTGCCAAAAGACAATTCTTTTAATTTTTAAATTAAGACCCATACCAATTGCATCAGAAGCAACTAAGATATCGTATTCTTCATTATTGAAAGATGCGGCTTCCTTTGACCTAATTTCTGGAGGTAAAGCCCCATAAATTACTCCAACTTTAAACTTAGTTTGTTTTTCTATTGAACATTTCAATTCTAAAATTTTCCGTTTACTGAAAACAACAACACAATCACCCGATTTTAAATTATTGAAATTACCAATAGGTTCATCAAGAACAGTTAATTTACCCAATCTTTTATAATGTTTAATTTCTAATTCATCACCAGTGATTGAAGCTAATCTTTTAATCAAGGGAACGGCACTTTCTTCACCACACATATGAACTTCTTTAGCTTGCACCCCTAAAACGGCGTTTGTCCAAGCGCTTCCTCTATTTGGATCAGCAATCATTTGAATTTCATCAATAATACAAATTTCCATTCTTTTATTATTTGGAATCATTTCAATAGTCCCACTAGATAAATCACTAACTTTACCGAATTCATCTATGGAAGGAATAACTTCTTCACCGGTGATTAAGTTACATTTTATACCTTGATTTTGGAATCTTTCGTAAATCTCTCTTGCTAGTAATCTTAAAGGGCCAGCGTAGTAACCTGATTTAGCTTTTGCAAATTTTTGTAATGAATTATGAGTTTTACCACTATTTGTTGGACCAACGTGCATTATAAGTTTACGTTTCATTTTACGAGCTTCAGGGAACCATTCTGCCGGATTCGATAAATCAATGGTGGCCGGGGTATCAGTATTACTTAATTCTTCCAGTTGAATGAGTAATGCATGTTCTAAGTAATGTTTATGGATTAGTTTAGTAAGTAATTGGAAAATAAGGTCCAGTTTAGTCTTATAATTATAGTAATCAATAACGGTTTGAGGGATGAGCTTTAATTCAATCTGGTAGATGAGCTGAACGATATTTTTCAACTTTGGATTAATAAAATCAACTATTGAAATATCTTTAATTTGTTTTCTTGATGAGTTATTGGATGATTCGAGTACTTTCAAGCAATAGGTTATTTCACTTACTAAATCCCTAGTAAAAGTTTTAATCATGGTGTCAGCGCCTCTAGGGCTTAAAGCGTTCAAGTTAACAAACGATGATTTGAATGTTCTATTCACTAAATTTTGATTAACTTGCCATAGCGGTAGTTTAATGATTTCTAAAACTTGTTGAGTTGAAGATTGATTTGGGGAAATGGCGATCTTGGGGGTTTCTTGTGCCTGGGTGGTTTTCAATAAGTGATCGTACGAAAACCTTCTTACGAGACACGGACCAGTCCACGGTCTACGCAAGTATCGTATCATGCTGGGAAGAAGAAGATGGTGATAAGATCATCGCTTTGCAAAAAGTTAAATGTACGGATTTATTTTTTTTGAAAATTTGAAAAAAATTTGAAATTTTCAAGTTTACTGAAATTACAATTTACTTATAAAAAGAAAACTATAATACAATGCAAGAAGTTTATATAAGAGAGGTTTATAAGAGAATCTAAAATAAAATCCGTCTAAAAGATCCATTTCATAATGTTAGAGAATTTGCCTTCTGATTTTTCATTGGCTTCCATTTCGGCGTAGTAGTTATATTCATGTTCTTCGATATCTTCCAAACCGGAGGATAAGTCAGCTTCGGAGGCTTTAATAAATTTAGTCTTTTTCCAGAGTTTCCAAACAATAAAGACAAAAGCACTAACGAAAATCATGACATAATTATATAAGAATTCGTCAACGGACCATCTGCCAGGCATTAAGCATTTATAACCAATACACCCAATCATAATCCAGATGAAAAAAGTAGCAAAACTAATGGTATAAGGTTGTAAATAGGAGCGGTAAGGGAAAGTGTGACGATCCAAGCCTTGAGCTTTAACAGCACGGTAGAAACAAATGTAGGTAATACACATGAACCCATAATTCAAGATTTGAGAACCAGTACACAAGTTAACCAAATAGGTCAAGACCGAGGCGGAACCCGAACCCAATTGTAGTAACGAAAGCATGGCGAAACAGATGGAGACCGCAACACAGTAGATTGGAACACCACCTTTAGTACACCATTTAAAGAATTTAGGAGCAAAACCACGTAAGGCCAAACCATACAAGGCACGAGAAGAACAATAAGTATAAGAGTTACCAGCAGAGAAAGCCGAAGTAACAATAATGGCATTAACGATATGGGGGAAAACCTTAACATTCATATTAGTCATAGCCACCACATAAGGAGAACCAGCACCACTTGAGGAATCGGCTTTTTCTAAGTAAGTAGGGTCGTTATAAGCAATCAAGATCGATACCGACAAAGCCCCACCAATGTAGAAAAGAGCCAAACGATACAAGACGGTTTTGAAAGCGGTCTTCATGTTTTTACGAGGGTTTCTGGCTTCACCAGCAACCATCGACATATATTCAGGACCAACCACGGTGAAACAAGCGGAAATCAACCCGTACATGAAACCGTGTAAGCGGCCAATGCCCCCGGTGGTGATCTGTTCAGCAATGGGGCCCCCTTTAGCGTGCCAGTAACGGAACCCAAAAGCATCGTGTTTAGGATTCCCTCCACACATGGTGATCAAGGTGAAAAACAACAAAGCAATACACAATAACAACTTACCAATGGATAACCAGAATTCGGATTCCCCATACGCCTTCACGGCAAACACATTCAAAAGAATATAAATGACAATCTGAATACACACCGTGATGGCCGGAGAGTAGTCATCTCTCCAGTAGTGAATCATGGTGTTGACCGCGGTGATTTCAAAAGGAATATAAATCGATTGCATAAACCAGAAATTCACCGACGCAGCACACTCAAAGGCAGGATCAACCACTCTCCCGGCCATGGTCAAGAAGGGAGAACTCACCGGCAAGTAGCAAACCATTTCTGCAGTGGAAACCGTCAACGAAAGAATCACACAAGTCCAAAAAGTATAACCAAGCAAAAGCCCCAAGGGCCCAGCGTTGACCAACCCCGAAGTCCCAATCGTGATGAAAAGCCCGGACCCAATCGAACCACCAATACTGATAAGCTGAATGTGACGGGATTCCAACGTACGGTGAACATCAATACTCTTCTGCTGGTCACCAGCATTTTCTTCCTTGGATGGCTGTTCTTCACTGGACGTGCTCAAAGAGTTGGAGCCGTCCAACCCATAGTTTTCGGTGATCTTAGAATTTAGATCAACCTCTGGTTGTTTTTCTTTAGTAAACTTCATAGTGGCCTACAAATACCGTGCAACAAAAGATAAATTCACCTGAATATACCGGGGTTTATATACAATGTGAAAAAAAAAAAAAAAAAAGAACTTAGAAAAANAAAAAAAAAAAAAAAAAAAAAAAAAAAAAAAAAGAAAGAAACAAAGAAAGGAAGAAAGTGAGAAAACAAAAAAAATATCTCTAAGACAAGAACTTCTTTGTAAGGCACTTTGGAAAGCGAGCGCGAGCGCATGATATCTTTGCTCTCCCAGTCAATAGAACCTAATGACAGCTTGAAATTCTGTCACTTCCCTACGAGAATAACCTTATCCCAGTTGCAGTGGCCCAGCTACGAGGGTTATCCCAGCTGTATCTGCTAAACAGAGGCGGCGCTTTCTCCAGCGAGGACGCAGAAAAAGAAACGGCGCATACAGAAAAAAGTACGTTCACGTGACCGGCGGTACAAAAAAGAAAAAAGCTTTTTTTAAGTTGAAAGTTTTGTCACTTGCCCAAGTTTGTGTTATCAGTTTTCCACTCCGTTAATTTTGGGAAGAAAACTACCAAAGTGGTAAATAAATACTTTGATAACAGCCACTGATAAGACTGAATTCCCTATTGACACTGAAGTCCTGACGTCCTGATACCCATTGGGATACATACTGATATAGCTAATCAGCTATTAGTGTAGATACCTGGGTATCCAGGTCGAAGGTGGGTTAGTGACAGTAGTGTGAGTGACCAGTGTGACCACTGGCAAAACGGCAATAAGTTACATTTTTTGACTTCACCATTGCTATTATTCTATCCATTAACTGATTGATTAATTGATTTGATTTGATTAATTGATTAATTGATTTGATTAATTGATTAATTGATTTGATTAATTGATTAATTAATTAATTATTATCAAGGGCTATGCGTTGTATCTGATCTGGAGATTGGCAGTATGGGGAACTCACGGCTGGCCGGACTTGTTTTCTTTTTCGGTCGATGGTCGTGGCTTAGCAAAGATATCTGGTGCATGGGTGTAAGTGGGTGGTGCACGGGGGCACGTCCGGAAATGTGCTTCGTATCTGCTCCATAAATTTTTTCCGTATATTTTTATATTGGCACAACGTATGTGAATAAATGGGTAAGACGTGTGAATACAGTGTAAATGTGTGGTGAAAGACATCAACAACTACCTACTTCTTACCCGCTTCTCTGGATGGGTTGGGCGGTGCACGGGTGTGCCAATTGGCTCGGGTGGATGTGTAGATTGTATAGTTTGTATATATAGTTTGTATATAGTTATATATATAGTTATATATATAAATATATATAGTTATATATAGTTATATAAATAGTTTATATATACGGTTCGATATTCGATATTACAGTTCGATATTCAAGAAAATGAATGTAGAAGTATGGGAGGTGAAGTGAGAACGATCGAGTGATGTATATGGCATATGTGGGTATGTGTAGGTATGTGTAGGTATGTGTAGGTATGTGTAGGTATGTGTAGAGGTATGTGTAGAGGTCTATGTAGAGGTCTATGTAGAGGTCTATGTAGATGAATGTGTGAGGTTATGTGATGAATGTGTGATGTAGTGATGAATGTGTGATGAATGTGATGTAGTGATGAAGAAAATCGCGAAAGTGAAATAACTTCAACTTGACTCCAAGGACCAAGCATGAACGGGATTAGTCGAATAAATGATCAAAACCTGAAGGCCCAATTGGCAGCCCAGTTTAATGACTTCTATCTCCAAACAACATCATCCTCCATCAATCAAATCGGCAACTATAAAGTCATTGAGGAAATTGGTGAAGGAGCATTTGGCAAAGTCTACTTAGCAAATCATATCCTTCTTAACGTTAACGTTGTTTTAAAGTGTGGCTTGATCGATGATCCAAATATCGTAAGAGAAATATACTACCATCGTCAACTAAAACATAAAAATATCGTCAAGTTATATGAAATTATCAAAACGGAAAATCATTTATGGTTGGCCCTTGAATATTGTCAGGGAAATGAACTTTTCTACTACATTTATGAACAAAGACACTTGAATATCGATACGGTTAAAAAACTCTTCATCCAAATCTTAAATGGGATTAAATACGTTCATTCGCTTAACCTAAGTCATCGAGATTTGAAATTAGAAAATATACTATTGGCCGATAAACAGAAAACAATTGTTAAATTAACTGATTTTGGGTTTGTTAGAGAGTTTAATCCTTTGAAAAGACAATTTCTATCAACCATTTGTGGTACCACCGTTTATATGGCTCCAGAGTTATTGAAAAATGAAAAGTATTCCGGGTTTTCAATCGATATCTGGTCTCTTGGTATAATCTTATTCACGATGTTATACGGAGAAATGCCCTTTGATGAAGATGACGATTTGAAAACAAAATATAAAATCATTCACGATGACCCAGTCTATAAAGAAATCATCCCTCCCGATGCAATCAATTTATTGAAAAAAATCTTGTGTAAAGATCCTTATAAAAGACCAACCTTGAATGAAATCATTAATCACCCGTTCTTATCAGTGACTCAACCAATCGAAAAATCAAGACGGTCTTCCCTTTATAACGATTCCGAATCAATCATTTCAATTAATCAATATTATAATACTAATAAAATTCCTTTCCAATCCAAAATTGAACGTCATTTATTGAAAAAATTGGAAAAATTAAATATCAACATTGACTTCTTACAACAATCGGTTTTAAACGATGAAACTAATTCAATCACCGCTTTTTATGACTTATGTTTAACTCAAGAATTCAATAAAAAGAAAAAACGTTATTTAAAAGAGAAAAAATTACGTTATTATGAAGCTAAAAAATCATTGAAAAAATCAAGGAAAAAAGTTAAAAGTGCTTTATCCTTAAATGATCAAAATAATAATCAACCGTTGGAAAGAATCATTTCATCCTTGAGCTTAACTTCAACTAAAAATCATGACCAAAATACTCCTTCTTCAAATATGATTTCTTCTCCTCAGTCAATCGACGATCAAATGAAATTGAAAGAGAAAAGAAGAAGATCGGCTTCCGCTTCAATCATCAACTCCAACTCTTTTGCAAATTATCAAAATAAAGATTTGAAATCAGAAAATAATCCTCCTCAAATTAATATCGAACCTTCCAATGAAAGAGTCATTTCTTTCCACCAAGATGATGACGAAAAAAGAAGACCGTCAAATGTAACGGCTCTTAGTTCAATAGTTAGTGAAAATAAGAAAAAAAGAACTAAAAATAATAATATTCTAAATAAACTTCAATTTTGGAAACGTAATAGAAGAAATACTATTCATAACTTCGATGGTGAAAATAATTCACCAATTGATCAAAATCATTTACCAATTACAAGTTATAGCTTAAATCCTTCGTTAAATGAAAAATCTTCAAATAATTCTAAAAATTCTTTAATTCAAAATAAAAAATCAATGGAAAGCTTTGATGATAATGAAGAACCTTTAGAAATTAATATTAAACCTAAAAACTCTCCTCCCAATAGCTCAGAAAATAGAAAAAAACTTTCTTCTCCAAGCATTATTAAACCGGAAAATAAAAATTCTTCTTCAAATGATTTATTTGATGATGATACTTTTACAAAACCAAATAAAGATTCATCCTCTTCATTACAAAATGGGCATGACTCTCCTAGTTCTCCGATCCCAATAATTGAAACTAATGTTAATGGGAATCAAAATACCGTTATTGAATCTTCTCCTCATGATACTACCATTGATATAAAAGATGATATAACCCCCGATCTTAACGATACAATCAATGATAATGATTTAATGGTTAATACAAATACAAATAATACTTCAGCATTGGAATTCCAATCAAACTCTTCGGACTCTCCTAAAATTCAATCTCCTCCTAATCTGGAAAGCTATTATATCTCTTCTGGTAATAGACAAATGAGAACAAGACCATCTTCAGTTGTTTCTCAAGCAAGTCAAATAAGTCAGTTTAGTCAGCTTTCAACCATGTTATCTGAATCGGAATTAGATATTTTGGATGAAACCGATACTATGGATGAAGAATTTGATGATGATGAAGCTGCCTATGAATCATCTCTTAATATTTCTCAAAATGATTTTGCTCAACATCAAAGACAACTGTCGGCGAGCATGACCCCAACTTCAAGTATGAATATTACAAATAATAATAAGGCAAACATTAAAAAAAGACCAAGTTATAATAGACAATTATCATCTGATATTTCAATCGTTTCAACTTCAACTACCGCTACTGGTCAATTACAAAATGGTAAATCAAATCTGCATAGTAAAAAAATTTCCTTATCTCAAGTATCAAGTAATTCTTCTGAAGAGAGTCTGATCACTAATAATAACTCTGCTCCAAATGGGTTTTTCTTAAATTCAACTCCAATGATCCCCTTACCTCGAAATTCAAATGATTTGGATTCAACTTTATTACCCAGATCAAGCTCTCCAGAATTAACTAGAAATGGAATTTCTAATGGTGGAAGTAAAAACCTTAATCAATCACCATTTCCTCAAACAAAATCAAGAATAAATAGATCTATTTCACCAAATAATTCAAATAGTGGATCTCCAAAATCCTCAAAATCAAAAAGTTCATTAGCAAAACAAGTCGCTACTAGAAATTTCCCCTATCCGTTCTCTAACTCCTTTAATGGTAAGAGTAATAAAAATAGTAATTCCAGCATTAATGCCAATAATAGTGATGGCAAAAACAATAACGTTATTGGTGGTGCCTTAATTAGAAGATCCCATTCTCCACCACTACCTAATAAATTTAATAAATTGAAAACTAATAGAAATATAATGAAAAATTTGAATATCGGTGCTACAATCGATGAAAACCAAATCTCCTCGTCTAATCCAGCAGCATTCGAGCCGTCTAGCAACTCCGACTGGCAAGATAAATTCAATGGTACCACCAACACTGAAGCTGATGAAAAATTCCCCTTGTGGACTCACGGAAACTTCAATTCTAATGCTACGAGCTTCGGTTTCGGCCACCCTTCTCATTCTAACCATCCTGCCAGATTCAAGTCCGGCATTAATGACATCAACGAAGAAGAGGAAGATGAAGACTCGTGATTGTATATTAAATTTTGTATATTTTGTAATTCTAATAAAAGTTATACTGCAAAAAACAACTTACTGTGTACGGATCTTTTATAATGTGCAGGACGTTGTCAAAGAAAAAAAAAACTTGATGAACTCAACCTGAAAAATTTTATCTTTTGATTTCGAAGCACTACCGAAGTGAACAATAACTATTAAAGCCCATTATAGGATAGAAGAATAAGAGGATATAGGTTTGAGATATCTAGAGACAAAAATGGCTTCAGTTATAGTAGTGGACAGTGAATTTAAGGACTCAGTTTTGGAGTATGGACAAATAATTGATGGTATCAATAAGTCCTACGACTTTTCTGAAAGTTTAAAGACCTTTTTCAATAATGATGATATAAGTAATAAGAAGGAATTAAGTAAGAAAATTGCCGAGTCATCGTCTGCATCCAACTTAACCAAGTTAAGTGATAAAGAATTCGAACCAACTTACAATTTAATCATTTATCTTTTAACACAACTTGAAGAACCATTTACTTCTTATGAACAAATTTTCCATAAAGATAGTGTTATCATTAAAAACTTGATTGAATCGACCCCAACTGAAAAACCATCAATCAGAGATAGAAAAGCCATTAAATATACTACTATATTATCAATTTTCAATACTATTTTCAATTTTTTACCGGAAACTTCATCAACTAGAATTTTTATAATTGAATGTATTTTAAATGTTGTTGAAAAATCAAACGTTGAATTCACTTTTATTCAAGATTCAATTGGTAAAAATTTGGATAACTGGTTGAAAAATGCTAATGCTTCAGAATCTGAGATCAAATCAATTTTTTGGAAATTTATTACCTTAGATAAATTACACTCATTAAAATCTTTACAGTTAATTAAAGAATTTACTTCCAAGTATGCTCCTGATTTGAATGAATTATACGAATTGATCCAATTTGCTTTAAAATCTGAGACTGCTGATGTTTCTTTCTTAATTAATAATAATGTTTCTAAAGCTATTGCTGCAAATAAAAATGATGAATTGGTTAGTTTTTTCCAATCCTATGTTAAAGGTGATATAATTAAAACTGTTCCTTCAGCATTAAATCAATCATCTGAAGATATCTTGATAAAATCAAAAATTTTATCATTAGCAAGATTTTTCATTGAAAATGATAACAATAATAAAAACGTTTTCAAATATACTGATATTCCAAGTGATTTGGTTACTTCAAATCAAGATTTTGAAGAATTATTGATTACTTCAATCAAATCAGGTTTAATCGAAGGTAAATTAAATCAATTGGATGAATCTTTCCATTTAACTAAGGTTAAAAGATTTATTATTGCCGGTGATGAAGAAAATTTGGTTAAAAATTGGGAATACGTTAGACAAGCTTTAGTTGATTGGAGAATTGCCTTAGACAATCTTGATGAAATTGTTAATACTTCAAGAGAAGAAATTGTTTCTAACAATAGTAATTAGATATTCTCTACACTTGATCTCTTACGCTTAGTTTTAATTTAATAAATCATATTATAAGGAAATAAAGACATTAGTTAAACACGTAGTAATTAATAAATAAAGGGTAAAAGGGCTATGCAATATAGAAAGTTAATCTCTTTCATTATCTAACACAACAAGAAATCCACCTACCAAATGTAATGATCCACATACAAATACATTAACATCAGAAACATCATTGGTTAAACTTTTGATGAAATTAACACTGGTTTCAATATTTGGGAAAATATGTTTTCTTGAATCACTATTATTTGCTTGATCTAATTCGCTCCAAGATTGGGCCAAATCTTTTTGAACGGTTAGTTTATCAACCAATTCTTTTGAATTATTCAAAGAGACCAAATCACTATTATAATTACCATCAGACCAAGTAACATTAGTGGTAAAGATGACATGATCAAATTTAACCCCTTTCAAGATAATATTTTCATATAATTTCAGTAATAATTCTTTAGTGTTTTCTCTACTTTGTTGGTTAAACAATAAAATTTTCAAATCATTTCTGCCTGGAATTATTTTGGATGAACCTGATTTTTTCAATTTACTTTGTAATTTATCATCCATGCATTCTTTAAACCAGGATGATGAAACTTGAATTGACTCTAAAGTGTGAGCACCATCGATATACCAATCGATATTTTCAAAATTAGGTTTATTTGAAATTATTTGACATCTACCATCCCAATTAGCATTTTGTAAACCTTCAATAAAACGATCCGGTAAAACATCAACGTCAGTGCTTTCTAAATCAGGTAATTCATTTTGAGGAACACCTAACTTTGATAAATGAATTGAAGCCAATTTAGCAGCCAAGCTTGCATTTTGACGTTGAAATTTCCCAGCTAAACCTAACTTAATACTGGAAGGTAATAAATCTTCGTCAACAATATCTAAAGAGCTAACTCCAATTTCTTTAGCTCTTTGTTCAATGATTTTTAAAGATTCAGGGTATTCTAACTGGTTACTTACAACTGCAGGACAATTCTTCTTAAAAATCCCGGTTTTATTCCAAGTGATCGAATCGATGGTATTACCTAACATGAAAGTATGATCAATGCCTAAAGAGGAAATACCAGTGACGGTTGGATTTTGTACAATATTAGTGGAATCGTAAGTTCCCCCAACCCCTACTTCATAAATGGCGGTATCGACCCCTTCTGATAAGAAAACATGGAAGGACAAAATAGTCAAATACTTAAAGTACATGGGCTTCACTGTCTCGCAAGGTTGCAAACTAGGAAACTCATCAGGAGAAGAAGAAGTCGAGGATAATTTATCCCAAACTTCAAAGAAATATTTAGTAAATTTGGATTCATTAATTGGATTACCATTAATTCTAATTCTTTCTCTTACAGTTTTCAAATGAGGAGATGTAAATAACCCCAATTTGTTAATTGGGTTTGTCTTGATATTAGAGTTTTGATCGTTTGCATTAAACTTATACTGTTTTAATATCGATTCGGTAAATGCACAAGTTGATCCTTTACCTTTAGTACCGGTTACGTGGATTATGTTCAATTTGTCAAAGTCTCTTGTCTTGTACCCTAATCTTCTAATATATTCATGCACTTCATTTATAGATAATTCATTTCTATTAACATTGGGGCCCAATTTTTTCATCGCTTCAATTGAAGCAAAGTTTGATTGCAAAGAATTCAATGCATTGATTGCATCTTTATAGCTTCTAGCAGCCGGTTTCAAGATGCGCATGGGTAATTCAGGGTTTCCTTCGGTAGGTTCAGTCATGGATCAATAAAGTAATCTTTAGATCAATTTCAAATATTAAATAATTGAAACTTCAATAATACACCAACAACCACCTAAATGCTGCAGTTTTTCCACGCAGACGTTATTCAAAAACAAAAGGACACTGCCTAGGATGCAACTTGAGAAGAAAAATCAAGTAATTTGCTATGAATTATCAATCTTTGTCTTGAAATTGAATTAGAATACCCTAAATTTTTCGCTCCATAATGGCATTTTTCTTTTGTTCTCCGAAGACAATCCCCGGTGTACGGGTGCCGAAGCACATATCCACTCAGGAACGGGAGATGATTGAGTCATAAAAAAATTTTAATAGGAAAAAAGCGGATTAAATTGATATCAAAAACACATTTTGGAAACAACAGTTGTTCTTCAACATAGATATTCAACACAGAACAGCATCCAAGACCTTAGAGTTATTCAACGTCATCAACTGATCGAATAACGCACCATATATTTGTCCAATAACTCATGAAATTCATTTATAAACACTGACAAGATCATAATTTTTTAATTTTCCAAGTTTTTTTTTTTTTTTTATATAAGTTATTAATAACAAAAATGTATTATTAAGATTCCACGGGACTCTATATCGTGTTACTGTTGTCCAGTGTCGGCTTGTGTTGTTTATTATCGTTTATTAAATATTATTTTAAATTTAACTACTATCTGATTAATCTATTTGAAATCTGAAATTCATTGGTTAACAGATCCTCCTTAAACTTTCCCATTTTGCTTTTATTTTCAATTCCCCTTTGCCAGGTCCCCGACTAATAGAATAGTCCAATACCTGGATACTTTTTTTTATTTTATTTTGTTTTGTTTTTGTTTTATTGAGTGCAATGGTAACTTACGACGAACCATTTCCTAATTCCAATCCTGAATATACCAATAAGATGTCTAATGATGAATATTTCTATGGGGCTTCTGAAGGAAGCACCCATGGATTGGCTCCATCATCCGACTCGTCGAGATCAGCTTTCAATCCCAATACGTTTATGCACTTTAATTTAAAGCCAGCCATGGTCAATACCCAATCTACTGAAGAAGAAATCAAGTTGAGCGATTACATAATCGAAGATGTACCGTTACTTATGTCTGACGATGATGATCTAAGCGAAGATGAGGCCAAACTGAAGGCCAAAACCGATTCAGTCAAAGATAAGTCGGTTAGTGTCAAGCCATCAGATACGGCTGAAGAAGTTAAAAGATCCATGAAGTATGAAGTCGAGGCCCAAGCCAATGCGAATGGAGAAGAATCTGCTGTTGGCAGTCCAATGATGAATAATGAATGTTCACCGGTGTTAACTGCAGCCACTACTCCAGCCAATAGTTTTTCTGAGCCGATTAGTAAGCCTAAGATGAAAAAACTGGTGAAAACGAGTAAAAAAATTGAATCATTAACCAAGGCACAATTCCAATTTGAAAAGAAACAATTAATGACCATTGTTGTTAAATACATTTCAACAAAGATTGTTAATTCATTCCCACCTGAAAATCCTAGAAATATTAAATCGGACGAATTACCTCTTGATAAATTTTTATTAATATTGGTGAGTCGTTTACAATTATCAATAAGTAATTTCATGAAGGGAGTCATTTACCTCTTTCGTTATATGGATATAATTTATTTATTGAGGTATTTAAATCAATCTAATAATTTTGCTAATTATAATGAAATGGATTTTGAATTGAAAAAATTAATTGTTGGTTGTTTCAAGCTTACTCTTATCAGAGAACGTGTTTCCAAAAACTGGAATCAAGTGACTGGCTTATCTAATAATGAAATTAATCGGGTTGTTAAAACCATTGTTGGTAGATTAAATGGTAAATTATTGATTAAAGATATCGAATTGGTTAAATTGAAGCTGGAAATTTTCAGATTTGTCAAAATGGTTACCAATAGGATTTAATTTGTGTAATATATTTTCTTTACTTCTATATGTTCTAATAAATGTTTGTGATTTGTGACTGGTACGCTAGCCAATACACTAGTATATACCTTAAATGACTAATAAGCTGCAACTCAAAAAAAAAACCTCCGTACATATAATATGAGCAGCTACGGTAAGCGCACGCCCGGACAGTCAGGCTTACACCCGTGCACCAATGAGTCACGGTGCGCCGGTCTGTCAAGCAGGGCCATGCATCCGTACATCTCATGTGGCTATTGGCCTATGACTAATCTTACCCCATACTCAGCAGTCCAGCACCCAGTGGGCCAGGCAGTGGGAGTAGGAGATGGCAGCACAGTTGGCAGCACAGTTGGCAGCGCAGTTGGCAGTACAAGCTGACACCAGCAGCACAGCAGTAACCTAAGGACAGAAGGGTAGGGTCTTAGGCAGTGAGCAGTGAGTCATTGATAATCGGCTTTTCGAAAAGAAAGTAGGGACTCCTGCATAGATTGCTCCGGCCCATACAAAGGTCAGATAACAGATTACTCAGAGTAACGAAATTTCTGAAAAATTTTTCACGTTTGTCACGAATATATAAGAAGACGAAAATACCATTGAGTTGGAAACTTTCTTTCCTTTTGCAATAACGAAATAACAGACAAAATGGCACAACAAAATCCATACGGACCAAATCCATCAGATTTCTTATCTAACGTTACTAAATTCGAAGTCATCGAATCGACTTTAAGAGAAGGGGAACAATTTGCTAATGCATTTTTCACTACTGAAAAAAAAATTGAAATTGCTAAAGCCTTAGATGAATTTGGGGTTGACTATATTGAATTAACTTCACCAGTTGCTAGTGAACAAAGTAGAAAAGATTGTGAAGCAATCTGTAAATTAGGATTAAAATCCAAAATTTTAACTCATATTAGATGTCATATGGATGATGCTAGAGTTGCAGTTGAAACCGGGGTTGACGGGGTTGATGTTGTTATTGGAACCTCTCAATTCTTGAGACAATACAGTCATGGTAAAGATATGAATTATATTGCTCAATCGGCCATTGAAGTTATTGAATTTGTTAAATCTAAAGGTATTGAAATTAGATTTAGTAGTGAAGATTCTTTTAGATCAGATATTGTCGATTTATTAAACATTTATAAAACCGTTAGTAAAATCGGGGTTAATCGTGTTGGTATTGCTGATACTGTTGGTTGTGCTAATCCAAGACAAGTTTATGAATTAGTTAAAACTTTGAGATCAGTTGTTAGTTGTGATATTGAATGTCATTTCCATAACGATACTGGATGTGCCATTGCCAATGCTTATACTGCTTTAGAAGCCGGTGCCAAATTAATTGACGTTTCAGTTTTGGGGATTGGTGAAAGAAATGGTATTACTCCTTTGGGTGCCTTAATGGCAAGAATGATTACTGCTGATCGTGATTATGTTTTATCTAAATATAAATTACATAAATTAAGAGATTTAGAAAATTTAGTTGCTGATGCCGTTCAAGTTAACATTCCTTTCAATAATCCAATTACTGGGTTCTGTGCTTTCACTCACAAAGCGGGTATTCATGCTAAAGCTATCTTGGCCAATCCTTCGACTTATGAAATTTTAAATCCAAACGATTTCGGTTTATCAAGATATATTCATTTTGCTAATAGATTAACTGGTTGGAATGCTATTAAATCAAGAGTTGATCAATTGAAATTAAATTTAACTGATGATCAATGTAAAGAAGTTACTACCAAAATTAAAGTTCTTGGTGACGTTAGACAATTAAGTATCGATGATGTCGATTCCATAATTAGAGATTTCCATCAAGATTTAACCACTCCAGCTTTGAAAGCTCAACTCACTAATGATTCAGATGTTCCTGCTGTTGTTGGTGATGGTATTGATGAAGAACCAGCTACTAAGAAGCAAAAATCTGAATAAATTCCTCATTAATTAAGTCTTTATTCATGATTTTTTTGTTTTCTTAGTTGATCGAAAAAACTCATCTTATATTTATTTCTATATATTATTGCATAATTTATCAATCTTAATTCTATCTGATTATCAAATATCATGGATAGATTTGACATTAACTTTAATGGGGTCATGACATCAAAATTTACTTAAAAGATCAAAAAAAAAAAATTATTATTATTATTTAAAAGTTTCTACGTCTTTGAATATTCTCTTTAGTTCGTTTCCGTATATATATTGTTATATACTTGTCTTTTGTTTTAATTCAATTTGTAGATGGTGCTTAGTTGAAATGCGATCTGCTAAGAAAACTCCGGTTGAAACTCTCTCCACCTTGAAGAAAAAAAATGTATTTAAACCAGATATTTCCGTTATTAAAGAAAAACGTTTTTTTCATGGAAAACAACCTCGACATCGTTCTTATATATCGATTATGACTCTCCCATCTACTCAAACCGGATATGGTTTCCAACGTGGTAACAGAAAGCTTGTTAAGTATGAATCAATTCCAGTGAAACAGCCCGGAGATAACCAGGTTTTATTAAAAGTTGAAGCTGCTGGAATGTGTTCAAGTGATAATCATATATTGATCGCTCAAGAACAAGGAACTGCTGATGAATTCATCATGGGACATGAAATTGCTGGACAATTAGTTAATGTTGGATCTAAAATCGATACTAAAACGTATCCAATTGGAGGCAGATTTGCAATTTTCATTAGCAGAGCATGCGGAATTTGTAAGAATTGTCGTAAGGGGAAAGATAATCAATGTGTTGGACCGGGGAGTTCCCAGGGGTTTGGGATTACAACTGATGGGGGGTATCAGGAATATTTATTGGTGGATAATTTGAGATGTTTGGTTCCAATTCCTGATAATGTAAGTTATGAGATTGCAGCAGTGGCTACCGATTCAGTATTGACTCCATTCCACGCAATTTCCAAAGTTAGACATTTATTGGGACCAACCTCAAAAGTGTTGGTTGTTGGCTTGGGTGGTTTGGGATTGAATGCTGTGCAAATCTTAAAATCATTTGGTTGTTACGTTGTTGGTACCGACATCAAACAAGAGGTTGCGAAAGTTGCTATTGAGTCTGGAGCTAACGAATTCCATACCGATTTACATAAATCAAATATTGAGGAAAGCTCTTTTGATGTTAGTTTTGATTTTTGTGGATATGATGCTTCTCACAAAGTTTGCTCCGACTTTACCGCTAAAGGTGGTAAGATTATGATGGTTGGCTTAGGTAAAGCCAGAGTCAAGGTCCAACATTACCATTTAGCAAGACGTGAAATTGATTTAATTTATTCTTTTGGAGGTTATTCTCAAGAATTGAGTGAGGTTTTCCAGTGGATCTCCTTGGGCAAAATCAAACCAATTGCCACTCTTGCAGATATGTCGAAGTTACCCGAGTACTTGGACAAGTTGGGCAAAGGACAAGTTAGCGGACGGATGGTTTTTAAACCAAAGTTATAATGTATAGGTATACGGTAGATTTTTTTTTTTTTTTTTGCAATTAAACGGACCTGGGGGTAGTGCACTACCTTATTGCCGTTAATCGGATTGAAAAAAAAAAAAAAATTGTATAGACATATCGACAAAAAAGTTTTCGAACTAGTAACTACTTGTAATATAAAACAACCACTATGGCTAAAAAGGGAGGAGAGAATTCCAAGAAAGCAGCCGGCCAAGCTAGAAAAGCCGACAATGCCAATAAAAAGAAACAAGACCAAGCAGCAGCAGCAGAGGCTGCAGAAGCAGCTACTTGGGAAGACGGATCCAAAAAGGGTAACAAGAAGAAGGAAGACGCTCAATTCAAAAAGGAGGAAGCTGCTCGTAAGAAGGCAGAACGTGATGCATTATTAAAGGCTGAAGAGATTGCCAATCCCTCTAAAAGTAGAGGTGCTGCAAAACAAGCTAATAAAAAAACCAATAAAATTGATTCCTTTTTGGATTGGAATAAAGACACTCCGGAATTAAGTGCCAGTGGGTTAGATTCCGCATTGGAAGCATTGGCCTTAACCGGTAGAGATGGAGGTGTTCAATCAAAGGATATCGATAGACACCCAGAAAGAAGAGTCAAAGCAGCATTTGCAGCTTACGAAGAAAAAAGATTACCAGAATTAAGAAAAGAAAACCCTGGTTTAAGATTACAACAAGTTAAAAATATCCTCTTCAAAGAATTCCAAAAATCTCCTGAAAATCCAATGAACCAAGATACCAACATCGATTATAACGCCTCCAAAGATGAAATCGATGCTAAAAAGAAGGACGTCAGAGCCCAAAGAGAGAAAAAATTCGCCTAACCAATTGATACTCGTACGTATTAAAATTCTATAATGAATTATAACGATCTAATAGTAATTCCATCTTGTAGAGGCACGGGTGTTTATCCTTTTGGGCACGACTTGTGCGCGTGCACGACATTCTTGCTTTCCCTTTTGGGGGAAGCTGGTAAGTGCACGCTATTGAACTTATATATATATATGTGTGTGTATGTGTGTGCACGGGTCTTTTGTTTGGCAGTATTTTTTTTCCAGCCCATTTTGCAATCAGCGTAAGAGCCTCCGGTATCAATTGTGAATGGGGGCCCTGGTTGAGCACATCCCGGCTTTATTTGTGGATGCGTTTGCCTGTGTATCCACGGTCTTCAACAGACATCAACTCGAGTCCCAGAGGAGCAAGTCAATGGAAAAGCCAATGAAAACCGATAGAATTTCAAGATTTCTAAAAAAAAAAGAGAGAAAAAAAAATCACATCTCAAAATTGACTAACAAAACAAAAAAAAAAAAGACAAAAAAAAAAAATTTGGAAAGGAACAATAGGAAAAAAAAAAAGAGAGCGAAAAAAAACAGTTGCAATCAAAAAATATAAATACATCTGAATGCCCTCAAAAAATTTCGGCGGTTATATCAAGTTTTAGAAAGAATTTTAGCCATACAAACAACCCAGGCGATCCAAATACATTGACTGGGCGAGTGGGATTGTGCTTGATTGAATAGGAATTGCTAGATTGAAGTACTTTTTGTTAGTTCGCAAGTGAGAAAGCACATTATCAAAGAGAATTCACAGCTATAGCCGCCAAAGACTTTTTACCTTAATTGACGTTTGTCTATGTTTTATCCAATCATTATAAAGAATCGAGTTGTTATTTATATTTCTTAGTATCTTTCAAGAAGCTGTATTATTAAAGTTGTACTATTGCATGTCATATAATGTCTAGATTAGATAGATTGGTTGTACTTTTGGAAACTGGGTCGACACCCTTTATAAGAAGTACTGCTGCGGATCAATTATCAGATTTGGCCAAAGGACATCCTGAAGAAACCATAAACTTGCTAGGAAGAGTTTATCCGTACTTGAAATCCCCCAAATGGGAAACTAGAATTGCCGCCGCCAGAGCATTCGGTGGGATTGTTAATCATAGTGATATCTGGGATCCCAATTCTAACGAGGCAATTAAAAAAGAACACGATTTGGAAGATATCGAAATGAAAGATATCGAACAATCAGTTAATATTAAAAGGGAAGAAATTGATGATTTCAATATACAAATAAAGAAAGAACAGGATGAGGAATTGAAAAAAATTCACGATAATTTATCAAACTTAGTAGATTTTAATTCTTGGAACTTATACGAAATTTTAAAATCAAATAATAAACTATTGGCAACTGGTGGTGATGAATATGAACCAAAAACTTCAAATAAAGATGATGAAATAACTGATATAGATAATAATTCATTAATGAATAAATTAAAACGCCACAAGAAAAACCTTTTAATCAAACAAGAAGAAGCAAACCAAATTTTACTACAAAATTCAAAACCTACTGGAGGTTCAGCCATAATAAAAACTGAAGAAAATTTAGAAAATCCTTCAATAAAACAAGAACCTGATTCCACCTTTAACGAGTCTTCTCCTCCTCCTTCGTCAAGCCCTCAACCTGATACTAAAACAAACGCTCTGAGCGCTCGTTTAAAAGCAATGCAAAAACGTAAAGCTAAAGTTAATGCCAAATCAAACGCTAATAAAATAAAACCAGTTGATTTATCTCAAAGTTCAATTTCCAGAAAAATGGTTGAAAATGGTGAAACTCCAATATCCAATAATGAAAATATTCACGATCAAACTAGTAATAATAATAATGGTCATAATAATAATAATACTCCTCAATTCGATATAACTTCTCAACAAGGTGGTGAAAAATTGGTTCTAGAAAATAAAGCTCCAGAATTATCACCTTTATTATCCCAGCATAATAAAGTTGCCGGTTTAATTTGGCAGTTTCAAGGTGTTTATGAATTATTACTTGCTGATTTATTCGATTCAAAATGGGAAATCAGACATGGTTCTGCTTTGGGTTTACGTGAATTAATTAAAAAACATGGTAAAGGTGCAGGAAGAGTAATGAATAAATCAAAACTTGAAAATGATATCAATAATGCTTCTACTTTAGAAGATTTGGCTGTTAGAATTTGTACCCTTTTTGCATTAGATCGGTTTGGTGATTACGTTTCCGATACTGTTGTTGCCCCAGTAAGAGAACTGGCTGCTCAAACCCTAGCGGCTCTCTTAATTCATCTTGATGATAATGTGGTTTTGAAAACTTTCTATTGTTTGAATAATTTAGTTTTACAAGAACATACTGATAAGTTTGACATGAATAAATGCTGGGAAGCAAAACACGGTGGTATGTTGGGTTTAAGATATTTTGTTAGTGTTCGCACTGATGTATTACTATCAAACCTGGAATTATTAGATGTGGTGGTAAATATGGTGTTACATGGTTTGAAAGAAAGTGATGATGATGTTCAATCAGTTGCTGCTCTAACTTTAACTCCAATTGCGCATGAATTCGTTAAGGCAAAAAAGGACGTGATTCATTCTTTATTAAATGTTATCTGGGATTGTTTAACAAATTTAAGAGATGACTTATCCGCATCAATTGGTTCAGTTATGGATTTATTATCAAAATTATGCACTCATAAAGAAGTAATAGAAATTATGCAATTAGAGGCATCTGAGAATACTTCTCAATCTTTTGAAAGTTTAGTTCCTAGATTGTTCCCTTTCTTAAGACATTCAATAACAAATGTTAGAAAGGCCGTTTTAAGAACAATTTTTGAATTTTTATCTATTACTGATAAATCTACTAAAAATTGGATTAATGAAAAAGCTTTGAGATTATTATTTCAAAACTTATTATTAGAACAAAATATTGAAGTTTTGAATTTATCAAAACAAGTTTTCAACCAATTATTATCCCAAATTAACGAAAACGATAACTTATTATCAATGGAACATTACTTCGGTCAACATTTTCAACCTTTATTAACATTATTGATGACCCCTATAGGTATTGCAAGACATAACTATCACATGAATACCAATTTGATTATGAGGCCCTCTGGTCATGTCATCGGTGCTTTGGATAACCAAAGTAAATCTTTTAGAAAGGATGCAAGTCCTGTGGATGATTATAGTCTTGAACCTGAAGAACCAAATACGTCTACAAATGGTAACGGATCGGAAAAAAGAGGTCGTAAAAGAAAATCTCCAAGTGAAGCAACTTCATCTCAAGCTTCATCAGCAATTCCAATGCTCGATGAAATGAGAATTAATATTGATTCTCCAATGTTTAAAGGTGATATCACTTTATTAGGATATGATGTGTTTATCCGTACCAGAACTTCAGCCGCTAGCACTTACGGTGCAGCTTTGTCTTACATAACTGATGAAACCATTTTGACTAAAATTTATGAAATGTTAATTTATTATTTAAATGTTCCTCATGCAACTCCCCGTTTATTTGCATCAATGATCATTGAAGAATATGCCAATGCTTTGAAATCAAGATCATTATCAATTCCCCAAAAAGCTTTGGATATGTTCAGTGATCCTTTGATGACTGTTTTATCCAACACTGATTCTAATTCTTTGCCTTATTATAGAGAACTAGTTTCAACTTTGAAAACAGTTAGAACCTCATGTTTGCAGTTATTTGACGTTTTCATCACAACTGCAAAAGTTCCACCCACCAAAATTCCTCAATTACCTGTTGTAGTGCAGGGGGAGGCAGAAGCAGGACCAGGTGCTTTTGGTTTAGAAAATGCTGAAAAAATTATTAATGAAACTTATCCTAAATTGATGAAAAGCTTATCAGCCACTTACAGAATGTCTGCAAATTCAGCATTAGAAGATGCAAAACATCGTATAACTTTAGCCATTGAGGAAGCTAAGAACGCAAGGTCAAATAGAACTACAAGTATTTTAGCTGTTCATGCAGCAGCTGTGTTGGCTTTATCTGGAGTACCGAAGAAGTTGAATCCAATTATTAGAACCTTGATGGATAGTATAAAACTCGAAAATACTGAATTATTACAAAGAAGATCCGCCAATTCAATTGCATTTTTGATCAAGGAACTAAATGAAATTGGAAAAAATAACGCTTCTGACAAGATTGTGAAAAATTTATGTGCATTTTTATGTGTTGACACCTCGGAAGTTCCTGAATTCCATCATAATATCAAATTCAAAGATAATATTCTTTCTTTGAGAAAGGAAGAAGCTAAAACAAATCCTGCGGATATTGCAGCCCATGAACGTGCTGTTCATGAAGCAAGAATTAAGCGTAATGGTGCATTACTCGGTCTCGAGGCTGTTTTAGAAATATATAAAGAAAATTTATTCGCTAGTGTACCAAAGTTGAAAGGTATTATGTTGGAACCATTGAAATTGTTAGAAATCTCATCAACTGATGAAGTTTTGAAGGATGACTTGAAGGGTCAAAGCATTATCGATGCATTGGGTGTGTCTAGGGCATTGTTACCCAATTTGGACGAATCTCTCTACCCTGAAATCATTGAAAGTTTCCCATTGTTATTGCCTGGCTTGAGATCTGAATTTTCAGTTTTCCGCTATTCTACTGCTAAATACTTTGCTACCATCTGTTCAATATTACCGACAAAAGCTTTCACATTTTTGGTGAAATCAATTTTACCTATGTTAAATAATGCTGGTGATATAAAGGAAAGACAAGGTGCAATTGAAACTATTTATCATATATCTGCAGCTATGGGGTCAGATATATTACCCTACGTTGTATTTTTAATCGTTCCTGTTTTAGGTCGTATGAGTGATTCCGATCCCGATGTACGTATATTGGCAACTACTACATTTGCTTCTATTATTAAATTGGTTCCATTAGAAGCAGGTATACCAGATCCTGAAGATATGCCAAAGGATTTGTTAGAAGGCAGAGATCGTGAAAGAGATTTTATTCAACAAATGATGGACCCTACTAAGATCAAGCCTTTTGATTTACCTGTTACTATCAAAGCAACATTGCGTAAATATCAACAAGAGGGTGTTAACTGGTTAGCGTTCTTGAACAAGTACCATTTGCACGGTATTCTATGCGATGACATGGGATTAGGAAAAACTTTACAAACAATTTGTATCGTCTCCTCTGATCATCATATAAGAGCTGAAAATTTCGCTAAAACTAATTCTGTGGAATTCAGAAGATTACCTTCTTTGATTATATGTCCTCCATCTTTAACTGGGCATTGGGAACAAGAAATTAATCAGTATGCTCCATTTATGAAGGTTGTGGTTTACGCTGGTGGTCCATCTGTCAGAGCTAACATTAGATCGGAAATTCCTGGTGCAGATGTTGTTGTCACTTCGTATGATGTTGCCCGTAACGATGTTGAATATATTTCAGTTAATGAATATAATTACTGTGTTTTGGACGAGGGTCATATCATCAAAAATGCCGCTTCCAAGCTCACTAAATCCGTCAAAAGATATCGTTCAGAACATAGATTGATCTTATCGGGTACTCCTATTCAGAATAACGTATTAGAATTGTGGTCTCTTTTTGATTTCTTGATGCCCGGGTTCTTGGGTACTGAAAAAGTCTTCCATGAAAAATTCGCCAAGCCAATTGCAGCTAGTAGAAATAGTAAAACTTCTTCTAAGGAGCAGGAAGCTGGTGCATTGGCCTTAGAATCATTACATAAACAAGTTTTACCGTTTATGTTACGTCGTCTTAAGGAAGACGTGTTATCTGATTTACCACCAAAAATTATACAAGATTATCATTGTGAATTATCAGATTTACAAAAAACATTATATAAAGATTTTGTCAAGAAACAAAAGTCAACTGTTCAAGAAGAAGTATCTAAGTCCGGTGAAGACGAACCAAAAGAAAGCAAGACTCATGTTTTCCAGGCTTTACAGTACATGAGAAAGTTGTGTAATCATCCTGCATTGGTTCTTTCTCCAAGTCATCCTAAGTATGCGGAGGTAAGTCAATATTTGTCGACTCATAATTCGGATATTAAGAGTATCGAGCACTCCCCTAAATTGAAATCATTGAAAAACTTGTTATTGGAATGTGGAATTGGTACCCAAGACAGTGATTATTCTGGATCTAAACTGAAGCTTTCTCAAAAACAAAAACAGCAACAACAACAACAGCAATTGGTAACATCAGAAGGTGTTATTTCAGAACATAGAGCTTTAATTTTCTGTCAATTGAAAGATATGTTGGATATTGTTGAAAATGAGTTGTTGAAGAAAAATTTACCCTCCGTAACTTATATGAGATTGGATGGTAGTACAGATCCTAGAGACAGACAATCAATTGTTCGTAAGTTCAATGAAGATCCTTCTATTGATGTATTATTATTGACCACAAAAGTTGGTGGTTTGGGTCTTAATTTGACCGGGGCAGATACTGTCATTTTCGTCGAACATGACTGGAATCCTATGAATGATTTGCAAGCAATGGATAGAGCACATAGATTAGGTCAAAAGAAAGTTGTTAATGTCTACAGATTAATTACTAAGGACACTTTAGAAGATAAGATTATGGGTTTGCAAAAGTTCAAAATGAATATTGCCTCTACCATTGTTAATCAACAGAATGCTGGATTAGCATCTATGGACACTAACCAATTACTAGATTTATTCGAAGTTGATGAAAATGCTGCTAAGGCTAACGGTGGTGAAAATGAAGAATCTAAGGAAAGCAACAATAACTTCCCTGAAGATGTAGCTGGTGGCCTTACTGGTAAAGCTGCCGATGCAGTCGGTGAATTGGCAGTCTTGTGGGATGAGTCTCAATACGAAGATGAATATAACCTTGATAATTTTATCAAAACTCTTAAATAGAAATGATGAACATTGCAATAGTTTATCTTTTTTTGCATATTTGCTTGTTTTCTATGCCTCTGATGATGACTAATGAGTATATTTTAACGAATAACTATGAAAACTTCCTCATAATATGATCCGCTGTATACATGTAAAAATAAATTTAGCAACTGTTTCGTTGATTGTTAAATTGGGGTATATTTGACACTATTTGTAAAAAATGTAAAAAAGTTGTGAAATTACACTTCAAGACTACGCTACCTCCATCAACTCTCAGATTTTTGTAAATCCAAACCTAAAGGTTAGAAGAAACCTGTTGCTTCGTTTCCTTTTGATTTCGCCTTGACTTGACCTTGATATTCGGCTGTATAAAAGGCTGCAAATAAGTTTGCACATTGACTCCTTTCACACAGAAACACCCTGAAAGTAGTGATTCATCAGGCTTGAACTCGAGAAGTATGAAAAGCCAATTTCAATCACATAGCATTACCGCATCTCTGCTATTTTGTATCAACTACTTCGATTACGTTGGGTTCTTTGCTCATTGGATGGAAATGCTTGCAAAATCTATTCTCGAAATCCTGTACATAACAAGGAGTTTTTCCTGAAAAAAAAAAAAAAAACTTAAAAAAAATACCGAGATGAGGAAGTTCTACGACTAACAAAGAATACTTTTTAAGACATCAACCTAAACAAGGTTTGTATGAAATAAAATACTGCAGAATTGGCAATGTCTAATCAGAGGGATCCGAATTACAGACTCCAAATTTTAGAAAAAGATGCAGAAACGTCTTTCCCGTTTCTTGCCTCAGATGAAAAGTCTGCCACTAATAGGAATCCAGAGCCACTAGGACCAGTGCAAACGGCAGGCCAACGTCAAACGAAGAATTGGGTCCACTTTGTTGCAGGGGGGTTTGGTGGTATGGTTGGTGCCGTTATCACTTGCCCATTGGACGTTGTGAAAACCAGATTGCAATCAGATGTCTACCACTCACTTTATAACCAAACACCCAAATCATCTAACCCGATAGTCAAAGCAGGACAACACTTAAAGGAAACTGGATCAGTGTTGCGTAATCTTTATGTCAATGAAGGTGTAAGAGCATTGTTCAAAGGTTTAGGGCCAAATCTAGTTGGAGTTATACCCGCTAGGTCAATAAATTTTTTCACGTACGGTTCAACCAAAGAAATAATTTCATCAAATTTCAATGGAGGAAATGAAGCAGCTTGGATTCACTTAGCGTCTGGTTTGAGTGCTGGGTTTGTCACTTCAACCGCAACTAATCCAATTTGGTTGATTAAAACAAGATTACAATTAGATAAATCGAAAGGTAAACACTATAAGAATTCCTATGATTGTTTCAAGCACATTATGAAGTATGAAGGTTTCAGAAGTTTATATAAAGGTTTAAGTGCATCTTATTTAGGTGGTATAGAATCTACTTTACAATGGGTTTTATATGAACAAATGAAATCTTTTGTTAATAGAAAATCTTTTGAAACTTACGGTAATGATGCTTCTAAAAAAACTACCAAAGATCATATTTTAGAATGGTCTGCTAGATCGGGTGCTGCAGGTGCTGCAAAATTTGTTGCCTCATTAATTACCTATCCTCACGAGGTTGTTAGAACTCGTTTAAGACAGGCTCCACTCGAAGCCACAGGTAAACCAAAGTATACTGGCTTGATTCAATGCTTTAAATTAGTGGTTAAAGAAGAAGGATTAGTGAGTATGTACGGTGGTTTAACACCTCATTTATTGAGAACAGTTCCTAATTCTATCATCATGTTTGGTACTTGGGAAATAGTTGTTAGGTTGTTGTCATGATCGTCATTTTTTTACGAAATATTTTTGTTTTATTCAGTTTTTCATTTTATTGGGGTTCTATTTTATTTAATTTTTTTTTTTTACATTTTCCATTTGTTCGATTCTCGTGCTTTCCTTTCATTATGCCTTATTTTTCCAATTCATTAATCGTACTTAAGTTCTTTAGGTCTTCATAACCTTATAATTTTTATGCTTGTATAGATATCTTCTTCATACTACTCTTGTAAATACTTTTCTTCTCGTGTTATATACATATACATATACATAAAAGCTACCTTAGTTCTATTTAGCATTCCAGTAGGCTTCCTCTTCGGGTGCCAATGCATTGTTGGCAGAATATTCTTCATTGTCGTCATTAATATCCTCACTATCTGACAGTTGATTATGGAAATCATCATGTCGAAGTTTCTTTGAATTCTGTTCTTGGTCATCTTCAACCGGTCTCTTCTGACTACGTATGGCTTTCTTAGTATTAAAGACTTCTTTGTAAAACATTGGAGGTTCACCTGGAGGCAAAACCACTCCTAAGGTATCAATCAAGGGATCTTTTTCATATTTCTTCGATGAATGAGCCTTCAATGGTTTGGTATCATTTTTCAATGGAGTCAAAACTTTATACGTAAGATTCTCTGCATTTGGAACTTTACCTAGAGGGTTTAACTCAGGATTGAAGTAGACAGACTTGGCTCCCCATAACTTCTTTTCAGCCTTTCTTTTAGCATCCTTGTCTGATTCAATTTTTTTTAAAAATGGTTCAATTTTAGAAGTATGCAATTTGTTTTTCACTATGAAATCCCAATCAGACTTTAGTTGTTTCAATTTCTTATGGTCCTTTTGATCTTTTTGAGGATTTGCCTCTAACAGTTCAATCTGCCTATATAGTCTGATTGGATCTACAGAATTTAACTTTGTTAGTTGATGTTGTCGCTTCTGACGTTGTTGGATTTTATGCTGTTGCTTCAGTTCATTCTTTTTGAACTCTGCCGCTAGACTATAGTTTCCTCTGATCATGTTCTTCCCTTGGGTCTAAATTTGCTGAAGTATTATAGTAAAGATAGTTGATGTATTAACCTGAAGTCGCAAATTTCAATTTTTTAGTATATGTATATTTTTTTTTTTCAGGTTTTTCTTTCAAGTTAACTTCAATAGTTACTCCATCAGTAAACTGAATTATAAGAATAATGAATAGACTACAGCCTCCAAACCAGCCCCCTGTTATCAACAGTTTGAACCAGAATCAACCGACTAACGTTGATACTATGCAGATTCCAATAGACTCCTTAGAATCAATTAGAAATCGATTAAACCAAATACATTTATCACTTCGAAAATTATCCGATCAAATTAATCATCATAATAGGCACCCAAACCAAGTTAAGTTACCCAGCTATAGCCACATTCAAAATCAATTTCAAGTTCTCATCACCCAATTACAATCTGTTGCATCAAATTTAGACAATAATGAAAATGTATTGAAAAACACCAATGTTTATCCATTGCCTAGCTTCCCAGCAGCCCAGCATGAAGGGTTGGTGACCACCTTATTGAGAAAGAAACCATTACCAGAGGTAGATGAGTGGATTGATAAAGCAATTAGTGATGTGGAAAGCTTTAATATAGACATAGTAAAAGATGACGAATTTGCCAAATGGAGTTCATCGAAAGTACAAGAACTAAAAGAAGAATTTCAGTTTTACGGGTTCCACCTGGATGAGGAATTGCATTTCTTGAAAACAGAAGAAGGGAAACGAGAGACACAAGAGAAGCAAAGATTACAAAATGAAAGAGATGAAATTGAAAGAAGGATTACAGACGGAGGTAAAACTGGATTAAATTCGAATCAAGTATTAAAATTTATGTATCAAGGAATATTAGAATAAGCATAATACACACCATTTAAGAAATTAAAGGTAGCAAAGTCTAAACAAAGAAAAAAAAATTCTATATATAAGGAAGGCCGACACGTAGAAGTGATCATTCAGTAGCACCAGTGTTATTATAAGCATCATAAAAGTATAAGATAGCGAAAACGAAAAATGCAATAGCACCACCCAAGGTAACGTTTCTCATTGAAATTCTTTTAGCTAACAATTTACCACCAATACAAGCGGCAGCAGTACAGAAACCATGACCAATGATGGCACCCAAGATAACCATCCAGTAATCCGAGCCGGCTGCCATTGCAATAGTTGCAATTTGGGATCTGTCTCCCCATTCACCCAAAAACGTCATTACAAAAACTTGAATCCAAACTGGTGATAATACGAAAGATGCTAAATTTTGGAATGAGTCAAGCATATCTTCATGCCATTTTCTATTAGTTGGTTTAGGTTTGAAAGTCGAATCGGAAGGATTTCCCGATTCAATATCGTTAAGTTGTTCATTGATATTACTAGAAGCTAATTCTTCTTCAACTTCAGCCAATTCTTCATCAACACCCAAATCCTTGGACATTGATAAACCTTCATTTAATAATTTAATACCAAATACAACGAACAAGACCGATGCAAGGAATTGAGTTATTCTTTGAGAAATTAAAGTTGGTAATGCATGTCCAACAACTCCCGATAACACCGTCATGACTGCTAATGAAGAAAATGCAGAAGAGAATACAATGAATCTTGAATTTCTCATAGCCATTAAAGCAGCAATTAAGAATGTTTTATCACCGATTTCAGAAACAATAATCATTGAAACAGACATGATGAATGAATCATATGAGCTTTCGATGTCTTTCGTTCCTTCTTCTTGTTTTGCTTCAGGATTGGCATATGGGTCCAAAGGCTTTTTGGCATGGCTCGGAGTTGGATCATTATCTTCATTTTCAAGCTTATGAACATTTAATTTGGAAGACAGCTTGGAATAGTCCTCCTTCACTTCAGCATTGATGTCCGGTGACACTCCAGTATCCGATCCAGAGTTTAAATTAGAATTAGAATTTACTCCATTTGCAACATCCGATAAGGCATTAGTTGATGCCAAAAGCAAACTTGAATATATCAACAAGGCTGAAAACTTCATTTTTCTTCAAAGTATCCCAGTATTTCAGCAAAACCTAGAGTTCTAATGAAAAGACCAATTTTTTAAAAAAATTTTCGATCTCACTGATAAACAATTTTTCAATGGACAAAACGGAGCCAAATATGTTAAGGAGATATACACAGTATACGTCTATATATCCTTCAACAAGAAAAAGGAATTAATTCAAAGAAGATACTTCACTATCGAAGGCGAGATACCAGTTCTGTCGAGAAAAAATGGCAATAGTGTATCTTATCTAGTCTTATGGTGTATTTTTTGTTCCACGTAGTTTTTTTTGTAGGCATCGCCAGAAAACCTGTACACAGACGAAGATTAAGTGTTAGAAGATCGATTTGAGCCAACGAATGGGCTACAGATAGTAGTTGTAATGAATGGGCTACAGAGAACAAGTTGTAACGAATAGATTTATTAAAAAAAGAAAATGGAAAAACTAGAATATACAAACAAAGATTTTTGTTAAAAAAGATTGGAAAAAATAAAAAATAGTAAGAAATGCAGTTGATGATATACAAATAAATATAAGAGGAGTCTAATGAGAAATCAAAGTTTAATGATGGGCAGAAGGAATTGGATTGTCGATGACTTTACCTTCTTTGACTTTACCACCTTTAACCCAACCACCATATTGGACTGGTTCATGTTCATTATGATATTGGTTAATTCTTTCAACCATTAAAGGTCTGAAAGATTTGATTAAACCTTGAACTGGCCAAGCGGCAGCATCACCCAAGGCACAAATGGTATGACCTTCGATTTCTTTGGTCAATTCAAAGATCATATCAATTTCTTTTTCAGAAGCTTGACCTTTAACAAATCTATCCATCATTTTTTGTAACCAGGTAGTACCTTCACGACAAGGAGTACATTGACCACAGGATTCATGTTTATAGAAAGCAGAGAATCTTTGAATGGCTCTAATCATATCGGTTTGTTTATTCATGACAATAACAGCAGCGGTACCTAAACCAGAACCTTCATCTCTTAAAGCGTCATAATCCATTAAAACATTATCACAAACTTCTTTTGGCATGACAGGAACAGAACAACCACCTGGAATAACCCCTAATAAGTTATCCCAGCCACCTTTAACACCACCACAATGTTTTTCTAATAATTCTTTTAATGGGATAGACATTTCTTCTTCAACGGTACAAGGTTCGTTAACATGACCAGAAATACAGAATAATTTAACCCCAGCATTTCTTTCACGACCAAAAGAAGCAAACCAATCACCACCTCTTCTTAAGATGGTTGGAGCCACTGAAACAGTTTCAACATTGGCAACGGTAGTTGGTCTACCGAATAAACCAACACCAGCAGGGAAAGGAGGCTTCAATCTTGGTTTACCAGCTTTACCTTCGATAGATTCAATTAAAGCAGTTTCTTCCCCACAGATATAGGCACCCATACCACGATGAAGATAAACATCAAACGGATAACCAGAACCACAAGCATCTTTACCTAAGAAACCAGCAGCGTAAGCTTCATTAATAGCTTCTTGTAAAATATTAGCTTCATTATAAAATTCCCCTCTAATATAAATGTAAGCAGCACTAGCATTCATACCACGACCAGCTAATAAACAACCTTCAACTAATTTATGAGGATCTTTTCTAATGATTTCACGATCTTTACAAGTACCGGGTTCACCTTCATCAGCATTAACAACCAAATATCTTGGACCAACGTTCTTTTCCCATCCAGGAGGATTCATAAAAGACCATTTGAGACCTGAAGGGAAACCAGCCCCACCTCTACCTCTTAAACCGGATTTTTTCATTTCATCAATAATCCATTTATCGCCTTTCAAAATGATTTCTTTGGTTTTATACCAATCTCCCATCTTCATGGATGACTTTAAATCATGTCCATAATGTCCGTAAACGTTTTGAAATATACGATCTTGATCTTTCAATCCACCATGAACTCTATTTGGATTAGCAGCTGGATCAGCACTAGTTGCCAATGAACGAACAACCGGATAGCTTTTGTTTAGACTAGTACGCAACTGTCTTTGTAAATGACCCGAAGTCACTCTAATGTTACGAAGCATCATCTTGTTAAACAAGTATAGCAGGGGGTCTAATGATGAGTGTTGTCTGGATACTTTTTTTTGTAAAGCGAAAAAAAAAAGGCAAAGAGCCAAAAAACTCAATTTGTGATAACTTTGTGTTGGTAATGAATTTTCATTGGATGCTATTGGATAATTTTTATGGGGGGCTGGTGTGCGGGTGTTTCATCGAAGGAAGAAAGCACCCGTACATTTGTATATGTACGGGTGCGTTTCCCGACCGGAATTCTATTCAGTATCCGGGGGTGTCGACCCCCCTCGGAAGTAGCCAATAGCAAAATGTACGGGTGCAGATTTTGCATGTTCATTGGCTGTTTTGCAATCAACAGCCGTCTTTTCGTATATGAACTGTGGCAGGCCCAGCGAATACTTCCTGTACATGTAGCTGAAGGCTGGCCAGGAGCTGAAGGCTGGCCAGGAGCTGAAGGCTTGAAGCTGAAGGCTTGAAAAAAGCACTTATGGTGAAATGTAATACTTGTAGAAATACGTATGCTTAAATACAAACAGCTATGCAATTGGGACTGATTTTTTAGATAAACTGGCCTACGCTTAACTCCATTTGGGCTGAGATACTCAGCACTGATTAGATCGGTTTCTTGTTCACCGTTATGGGAGATTTGTGTTACTCGGATTTTAATCGTCCTTTGTAACGAGAATTTGGCACTTCCTTTTTTCCTCTCGGTTGATATTTTGCAGCACAATTCTATATGCTAGTTTCTGCACTTCCATGCTGGAGGGAGAACCCTTGGTGCTGGTATATAAGTCCACCACTTGTAGTGGGAAACCATCTTATGTTAATAATGGTTATTAAAAATGATATTTTTGATAAAAATTGTAATAATTTTCAGTATAATCAGACTAGGGTTGGCCGACGTCTCGATACTCCAGTCAGTGAAGAGCCCAATTTTCCATCCCAACGATAATGGAGAAGTGGAAATTGACATTACGTGGATCGACGATGGGTTCCAGCCACATGTTTCGAAGATCACCCATTTCACCATATCGTTATTTGGAGGTTCCAATAATGACATGCGGAACATTAAGACTTTGGCTCCCAATATAACCTTATCAAGTGTTGAAAAAAACGGTTCTGCTGCAAAACCAAACTGGAACTATCAGGTCAAGTTTAATCAGAATACTACCGGCAACGGATGGTATTTCTTTCAAGTTGTATCGACCATTGGTGATTTTGAAACTTACACCATTCACTATTCACAGAGATTCCAGCTACTCAATATGGCTAAGAATACAACCAATACCCACTGGCAAAACCTCCCTCCGCCTGCTGCCGACACCACCACCTCCCGGGCCACGTCCAAGGACAACCGCATGTCAGAGTACTTTACAGTCCCGTACGCTGGGCAGACTGGCTCAATCCGGTATGCGCCAATGATGCCAACCGTGGATACAACCACCACGAACAAGAGATGGCAAACCCGATTGAGCAAACCTTCCTTGACTACTTTTACTAAAGTCGACCAAACCGCTCCTACAGTTGCTTACACCATCACCCAACCGCAAACCCAGGTGTTTGTCACCAGTGCAAACACTGCAAAGCCCACGCAAAACCCTTCGTCGTGGTATCCTGCCAGTAAATTGATCAAACTGACTCCAAGTATTAAGTGAAGGGTTTCTGGTGAACTTTTCGCGGATGAAAAAAAAAGTTGAAGACACCTTTAAAATGCTAAGGTCCCTCTCTCTCTTTATATAATACATAGATGGCTATGATCAAAAGACTTAGTACGTTACTTGTATTGGTAATTGCATATGTATATCTTTATGGATCCCATTTTCGAAGTAATCAAGAAGCAGTATATGTTTTCCGAAATGAGAAATTGAATCACATAATAAATGGCAAGTCGATACCGGATTCTAAGCAAGAATATCATTATGATCCCATGAAGACAGGGCACCAAAAGCTAAGTGGGAACTCATACTTGATGAATCCGTTCCCCCATTTGAACAAAAATCAAATTGGTACTGAAAATGCAACCATGGTGATGTTAGTTAGAAATAGCGAGTTAGAAGGCGCATTACAATCAATGAGATCTTTAGAAGATCGTTTCAATAGACATTATAAATACCCGTATGTTTTCTTGAATGAAGTTCCATTCAGTGATGAGTTTAAAGAAAGAACAAGCTTAATGGCAAGCGGCGAAACCTACTATGAATTAATACCGGAAAAAGACTGGCTTCCTCCACCACATATCGACGAAGATAAATTGAATCAAAATATAGAAAAATCTCAAGATATCATCTATGGCTGGTCCAAATCCTATCGTAACATGTGTCATTTCAATTCTGGATTTTTTTATAAACAAAAAATTTTAGATAATTATGATTATTACTTTCGTATTGAACCAGATGTGGAGTATATGTGTGATTTCCAATATGATCCTTTCACGTTCTTAAGAGAAAATAATAAAGATTACGGGTTTGTAATCGCTATTCATGAATATGAAAATACTATACCTACTCTTTGGGAAACGGTTAAAAATTTCACCAAAGATTATCCTGACTTAATCCACCCAAATAATTCACTTGATTTCATAACGACAAAAGAGGTCGACATCAACTACGGTTTTAACATCAGTGATAACGACTCGGAATATAATCTTTGTCATTTCTGGTCAAATTTCGAAATTGGTAATTTGAATTTCTTCAGAAGTGATGCTTATAATACTTATTTTAATTATCTTGATCAAGCTGGGGGTTTCTTCTATGAACGTTGGGGGGACGCTCCAGTTCACTCAATAGGCCTCAATCTACTAATGGACAAAAACCGCATCCATCATTTCGAAGATATCGGGTATTATCACGTTCCTTACCTAGCATGTCCTACTTCAATCGATGTTAAAACTTCAAAAAGATGTTTTTGCAAAACTAGAGGTCTTGATCACGATGTTTTGACAACCCCAATCGACGCCGAGCCTTTCAGTTGCTTGGCCAGATGGTGGAGATATGGCAGTGGTAAGAAATTCCTCAATGAAATCGACTATACCTTCAGTCATTGACCTTTATCATTTTTTGCAGTATATATTTAATAGACGATCGTGTACCGACACACTTTATTTTTTTTTTTTTTTCCCTTCGTTCTTTTGAAGGCATCGCATCGATTTTTTTTATATCTGAAAAGTTTACCACTATTATCAGGGTTTGGTAGTTAACACAAGACATGGCTAGAAGAGGTACTTTAAAGAAGCAGTTGAAGAATCAACAAACCATCGATGCCAGCAATAAGGCAGAAAAGAAGGAGAAATCAGAACCAAAACCAGAACCAGAATCTGAGTCCGAATCTGAAGCCGAATCTGAATCTGAAGATGAAGTAGAAGAACCAAAACCAGTTCAAAGTAAGAAATCAAAGACTGCTGATTACGAGAGTCTGGCTTTGTCAAAAAAAGAACAAAGAAAGTTGAAGAAATTGCAATCCCAAATTGAAAAAACTGAAAAAGAAGATGAAAGTGATGAATCTGAAGAGGAAGAAGCCGAAGTCGATTTAGAAAAATTGGCTGCAAGTGAAAGTGAAAGTGATATAAACGGATCAGAAGAAGAAGAAGAAGATGATGAAGAAGACGAAGAAGAAGAAGACGAAGAAGAAGAAGACGAAGAAGAACAAGAAGATGTTCCATTATCGGATGCCGAAATAGATTCAGACGCTGACGTTGTTCCTCACACCAAATTAACCATAAACAACTTAGCAGCATTAAAAGAATCATTAGCACGTATTGAGTTACCTTGGTCTAAACACTCATTCCAAGAACATCAATCGGTTGTCAGCGACGAAGTTGTCGAATCTCAAATTAAAGATATTTATGACGATACTCAAAGAGAATTAGCATTTTATAAACAAGGTTTAGATGCGGTCAAACAATCCAGAGCCACTTTATTAAAATTGAAAGTTCCATTTTCAAGACCTTTAGATTACTTTGCTGAAATGGCTAAAAGTGATGAACATATGGATAAATTAAAGAATAAATTATTAGGTGAAGCTGCCAATAAAAAGGCTTCGGAAGATGCTAAAAAACAAAGACAATTAAAGAAATTTGGTAAACAAGTTCAACATGAAACTTTACAAAAAAGAGCTAAAGAAAAAAGAGAAACTTTAGAAAAAATTAAATCATTAAAGAAGAAAAGAGGTACTAATGAATTAAATAACGATGATGAATTCCAAATTGCATTAGAAGAAGCCACCCGTGAAGATGGCGGTGACAATAAAAGAAGAAAACCAAATTCTAAAAGATTAGCTAAAGATTCCAAATACGGTAGAGGTGGTATGAAGAGATTTAAAAGATCCAATGATGCTGAATCTTCTGCTGATGTTAGTGGGTTTTCAAACCACAGAAAAGGTGGTAAACCCAAGTCTAACAGACCAGGTAAAAGTAGACGTAGACATTAGGTACACCGTTATATAAAGACTTTGTATATTACATTTTAAATGCAAAAATGAAAAATTAAAATGGCTGTAAACGAGTAATTTTTTTTATTTTTTTTTTTTCTCTGTTGGTCTTTTGCGCGTACGAGGAAGATTTCACCAAATTTTTCAGATCTATACGAGGAAATTTGATCAACTACTTCTTTTTGATAACCTTCAAAGACTACAATGGATAAACAAGCCGCCAAAGACAGATTCATCAAGGAATTCGACCAATTGGTCAAGGAATTGCAAGAAATCTTGACCAATTACAAGATGCCTCAAGAAGCCATTGATTGGTTTACTAAGAGTTTAGATTATAATACCCCAGGAGGTAAATTGAATAGAGGGTTATCAGTAATTGATACTTATGCCATTTTAAAGGGAACTACTTCAGATAAGTTGGGTGATGAAGAATATAAAAAAGCTGCACTTTTAGGATGGTGTATTGAGTTATTACAAGCATATTTCTTAGTTGCTGACGATATGATGGATGCATCGAAAACTAGAAGAGGTCAACCATGTTGGTATTTAGTTGAAGGGGTTGGAAATATTGCGATCAATGATTCATTCATGTTAGAAGGAGCCATTTATATTTTATTAAAGAAGCATTTCCGTCAAGATAAATATTACGTTGATTTATTAGATTTATTCCATGAAGTTACCTTCCAAACCGAATTAGGTCAATTATTAGATTTAGTCACTGCTGATGAAGAACATGTTGATTTAGATAAGTTCAGTTTAGAAAAACATTCATTCATTGTTACTTTCAAGACTGCTTATTATTCATTTTATTTACCAGTTGCATTATCAATGTTTATGGTTGGTGTTTCAAGTGAAGAAGATTTGAAACAAGCCCGTGATATTTTAATTCCATTAGGAGAATATTTCCAAATTCAAGATGATTTCTTAGACTGTTTTGGTACCCCAGAACAAATTGGTAAGATTGGTACTGATATTAAAGATAATAAATGTTCTTGGGTTGTTAATAAAGCATTAAATAAAGTTAATCAAGCACAACGTAAACTTTTAGATGAAAACTATGGTAAAAAAGATGATGAATCCGAACAAAGAGTTAAAGATTTATTCAAAGAATTAGAAATCGAAAAAGATTATTATCAATATGAAGAATCAATTGTTAGTGAATTAAAACAAAAAATTGATCAAGTTGATGAATCAAGAGGTTTCAAAAAAGAAGTTTTAACTTCTTTCTTGGGTAAAGTTTATAAACGTTCTAAATAGATTAATCTACAATACCTCTTTTAATAATCTTTTTATTAATATATAATTTTACTATTCAAATAAGAAATAAATAACATGCAAATAGATTAAGCATTAGCTTTTTCTAAATCTTCTCTACCAGCTTTAGTATACAAGTATTCATTATAATCTCTAGCAACGGCCCAGATGTTCCAAACAATAACACCAGGAATTATAACAAATAAAGCTTGATTTTTAACTCTTCTGAAAACGTTAAAAACAGAGTTATATAAAGCTCCCTTTAATGGTCTGGTAGCATAAGGAGAAACGGTATAAGTAGTGACATACTTTTGTTTTGGGGAACCTAAGTGACCCCACCAGCCAAGGTAAGTACGAGGATGTGGTCCTGCCATGATATATTGATAATGGTAGAAGTAAGAACTAGTTAATTTCTCTCAACTTTTCAATGGCTTTTTTAATCTTTTTTAACTCGAGCTCAATTGGTTGGTTGGATGGCTGGGAGGAAGACCCGTACCACTGCACGTGACATTAAAAATTCCATCCGTGCACCATAAATATTATTTAAAACCTATACATTGAAAGACATTCTACAGTCCAGGTTATATTTTTAATTTTTTATTAGACTTTTATTATATCAACAGTATATATAATAAGGTACACAATTAAACGTTAAAAGGATTTATTACATTTAAGCAGAAGTTAATCTTTTTTGAGCAGCTAATCTACCTCTTTGTCTAGAATTTAATCTGATTTTCTTATCTTCTGGGGCTTTAGAGACAGCTTCTTCTTCTTCAGTTAAGATGACTTCAATGTGGGATGGAGAAGATTGGTAGGCATTGATTCTACCGTGAGCTCTGTAAGTTCTTCTTCTTTGTTTTGGAGCTTGGTTAACTTGAATGTGAGAGATTTTTAATTTAGAGACGTCTAAACCTTTAGCCTGTTATATGGGTTAGTAAATATTCTTTTAAATTTAAAAATAAGTTTGTTGTGTTTGCTTATACATACTTCAGCGTTAGATTGAGCGTTTTGTAATAAATCTTTGATAAAGTTAACGGATTTAGCTGGCCATCTAGCTTTGGTAACACCAAATTCTTTACCTTGAGCAGTTCTACCAATAGAACCGGCAAAACGACGGAATGGAATAGCTCTTTGGTGATCTAAAACTTGATCCAAATATTTTTGAGCTTTTTCTAAGTTCCAACCATTAACGGCTTGGGCAGTTTCACGAGTGTTTTTGAAAGAAACTCTCAAGTAAGAACCACGGGCAGAGGCAGACTTAGCTGGGTTGGTAGAAGTAACACCGTAACGAGCCATTTTTCTTAATGATGATATATCTTAATGGTTATAGAGCTTCAAAAGAAAAATTTAAAAGGTATTTTTTATTATTGATTGAAAAATTGAGTATAGGTCTCTCACTTGAAAATTTTTCCAGTGCGCTGCTCATTCTTTCTTTTTTTTTTTTTTTTTTGCTTTGTTTAACGTTCTGCACACTGGAGGAAAAACATCCATACACCCAGCATCCAGTTATGACCAGGGCAGAAGCCCTCGTCATCCACACGTGATACACCTCAGCAACTCTCGAATCAAGACCGAGTTTTCCTAGATTTCCAATTTGGGGATACGAACGACTAATTAGCAGCCTAATTGATAACCTCCACAATACGAGGATCAATGATAATACACAAACATCAAAGCTTATCATGGTATGATAGCGTACTCAGAGTGTAAACATGGGCTTGCAAAGTAGTAAGGGCAAAGGTAAGATTTATCGTAGAACGAGTTTGGGATTGTTGAGGTATAGTTTTGCAATAATACAGCAAACTGTTGAATAAGATTAAACTCTAGTTGAATATTACAATGTTAATTAGGTGCGATAATGAAACAATCTGAAGTAGTACTAGACGTTTTCTTACGAAACTTTTTTTCAATTCAATTGAACCTATTCCTACAAACAGTATACATATAGACATGTCAGATGGATAGCACACCAGTGGGTTCTTTCGGTGAAATATATTGGACCTTTATAAATAGTATAATGAAACTAAATCATATTTTATCAAGCAGACATGATTACAAAGCAATTGAAGACTTCCAGAGGAAGGGATGGATAGGAAAGAGATGCATCAATTATTATTTAAAAATGAGCTATTGCATAGCCAAACGAGGATGATAATTATTTTATCAGTAACTGAGTTCATATGAACGGTATACAGTGAAGTTTTACATCTTCAAGACACTTTCGTTCAAAGTTCCAATAATCATCGCCACGATCATTCACAACATAACTCTTATATTAAAAAGCTGATGCTAAGGAAACCAATAGTTGGTCAATCGATTGGCTGCTAAGACTGGGACGTGCGCCAACCAAAGAAGGGTATAACACTAGGAATAGAAGATAACTAATTGTTTCAACCCTGTTTAATAGCCTGTGAGCGAATTTGCCCAATTAGACATGCTGTTTTTAAGAAATTGTTTGCCTGAAGACAGTTCTGCGATGGTATTACCAAGTGATAACATCTTGCATCATCATGTAACGTCAAATTGATACGCTAATTGTAGAAAATATGTTGACTCCTTCCCAAAAGCGGAATTGACAGAAAGGCCATCAGTCAAACGTAATATGGGTAAGAAGATATAAACAAATGATGGAAATAATAGCGAGTCATGAATTGCAAGGGCATGAACTCCTCCGTAGCCCTCGATATATTTAGACTTTACGCACGATAAAACATAGAAGTGTCAGTTTATCTCTTCTGATTTCTACAATTGACCTTGTTCCTACAAGTGGTATCCATGTCTCCCATTATGAATTGAGCTCTACTTATATCAGTGTATAAATCCCTGACTAATGATTTCTTCTATTTTTCTTAAAATCTTATTTGGTAATACATTTTTTTTTTTAAAATATTACATTGACAATATGCAATCGGCTTACTATTTATTCCTTAAAAGGACAATACTTGAACCGATTCTGTTGTTATTTTGTTTTGGTTGTTAGAGTGGAGGTTGTATAGCAAAGTATGATTAAACGTTTATCTGAAATATACTAAACTTAAAGCCTGCTAACAAAACAAAAAAAAAAAAAGACAAAAAAGACAAAAAAATAAGGCACTAACAAAAAAAAAAAAAAAAAAAAAAAATAGAGAATCCTTTTTTTGTTTCTTTCAAATATTCTTGATTAAAATTAAGTCATTTGTAATTCCTTCTTCTTCTTCTTCTTCTTCTTTTCTTCTTTGTAGTATTAGCATTGGTGTATCTTAATGTTGTTGCTGTTTAGAATGGCCAAAATTGGTCTTTGCGATTACTGATGAGATCATGTATGCTATCTGAAAAGAGAATGATACCGGTAACTTTCCCACTCAACACTTACATTGTTATAGATATATATATGTGTATGTTCTTATACTAGGTTCTTATGCTATATGTTAATTGCATATGTCGTTATAAGTATATGTTAATTACAGTTATTATAGGTATAGGCTATACTATATACTGGATAGCCGCCGGTGGAATTGGGTCTTTTGTGGTTGCTGGTTCGCTGGAGAAAGTACATGTTCGCCCGAAAAAAGTGCAGGTTCGCCCTTCCTCAAAGTAGTGAGAAAACCCAAAAACAAGCAAGAACGCCCCTTTTAACAAAAAATCCACTACCAAATTTTTTTTTTTTTTTTTTGGCTTTCTATTCTGCTTTTCGAAAATAGTAAAAC